>NW_026731585.1:187500-672242 GCF_028476545.2 Physella acuta
GTGTTGGTTGGCCTATAGTCTCTGGGTAATGTACCCAAGGTGAATGTCACAGACTGAGACATTGCTCCCGCTGTTTGTCTGACCTTCTGATTTTCTTTAAATTATTTCTAATTAAATTTTTTATTTTCTCTAGAGTATCTACACTGAGACCTGGAGTCAACCAATGATGCTCATAGAATGGATCGTCGCATGTTGTCATTGATATACGTTTTATATTTGTATACCAAATATTTTAATATTTTTTTCCCCATAATTACATTCTTGTTTTTTCATTATTTCAAGTTATTTGTATTTTCATTACTTGCTGTTCAGTATTTTTCTTTAGATGTTCTTGTTTCAATCATATTTTTTGCTTAAAGATTTTCCAAAAATAATTTAACAAGTCTTAGTTTTTTTTGTACATTGCTGTCCCAATTTCAATGTACAATTATTATTGTTATAAAAAATCCGTTTTTACTAACGGAACTTGTTACTTTTACTTCTAAAAAAGAAATGTAATTCAAGATTTAAACATGTATTTAAACATTTTTAGCGCAATTTCCATTCTGGAGAATTGCGTTTATTAACTCGTCATTTCTGGGAATGGATTGATGAATGAATGAATGAATGAATGAATGAATGAATGAATGAATGAATGTGTGTCCGGGCTTTAAGTCGTATCTCCTCCTCAACGAAGCAATATCGATGACTAGTTCCAAAAGCAATTATGTTAAGCAAGTTACGAGGATGAACATAGGCCATAAAAATTCCGGGTTTCTTTCATGGATTTCCCGGAAAAGCCAAAAAAACCTCGAAAAAAAGCAGTTTTTGGCCCATATCTAGGCAACCAGACAACTTAGCGACTTGAAACATGTACCAATCGATTCCTGTCATAATTTAGAACAATATTGCCGAAGAAAGTTTTCAAAAATATCCTTTCGTTCGGTCACAAAATTTTTTTTTTAATTAATTAAAATTTGGACCGAATTAGTAGGCATTTTTTCCAACCACACCACACGCGTCATCACGTTCAATAGCTGCGCCATCACGTTCAATGGCTGCGATGTCACGTTCGGTAGCTGGGCGCGCAATGGTTTTTAGTCATGTTACTCTATTGTAAATAAAACATGTAAAATACTGAAAAAAATGTAATAAAAAACGTTTTAATAACTAACCAATGGTTTTACTAACCCTGCTCTTGATTTACGCTACGACAGAGCTATTTTTAGATAACACAAGGAAATTGCGCTAAAATTGTCACTAGACTTTTTTTAATTACTTGTTTTCGAATAAAGATTTCTGTTGAAGTATCTTTTACCATTCTTATGTTTTTTCTGAAGGATTTGAAGAATATTTCTGAAGCACATGTTCATAAACCTTCTCATTTAAGGGGTCGCAAAATTAAAAGTTCGAATGGGCCGCCGAAATGGGTTGCTTCACCTCTGCTAATAGCTATTCCAAACAAAACAATACATATAAAACAAGGACACAATTTAAGTTTTAATTATATATTTTGAAAATTGAAAATCACACTTCACAAAATACTGTTAGATCTACATTTCTAAAAAAAAATGATTGCGGAAACGTTTATTTTTTTCTATAAGACTGTTGGGGGCTATACAATAAAGAGTAAAATTTAATTTTCTTTATCACAAATTTTTAACAAATTAAACCCTTTTAAGATCGTAATATAAAACAAACTAATTTATCGTTAAAATAAAACCATTATAATTTATAAAGATGTTTGTGCTCTGAATAAATTTATTTTCATGTTACTTAAGTATACTTTTCGGTAGGTCAATATTATTTCACTATCCATCGACACTAAATTTTAGTAACACCATTAAAAAAACATTTAGATTTATAAAAAGAAAAATATGTTTTTAACTACGAGAAATAGGTATGTGTATTTTAATTAGTTGTCTTTTCTTAACCCATCGCAACTGAGTCGTACTGACCTTGCATGGGCAATGAACTTGAGACATATGAATTAGCAATTATAATTATTGTGTACTGTCTAGCTATTTTTGAAAGCGTTTTAATGCTCGAGGCGTTATATTTTTTCAATTTTAAATTAAATTAAAATTTAAAACATAGCTAAATATAGGTTTCAATCTTGTCGAGACATGATGGGAAAGTTAAATTTATACAATAATGCTACTGTGATATCCATCATTTAACGGAATAAAACAATTTTAAAATGTAGGAATTTTAAGTTTAACGTAGTTTAACTCAAAATGGCACAGTGACGCAATGCATTGCTTTCCTAAATTACTATTAGCCTAATATCTGTTTAGTAAGTATGCGGTATTGAATTATAAAAATAAATAAATGGAAGCACGTCTAGGAAAACAAAAGTTTCAAATTTTGTATAAACACTGTCCTTTGTAGATCCTATTAAAATTAATGAGGTGCAAAACAAGGCAATAAGTAAGTTTTTAGTAGGCCTGATACTCTGCAACCAAACAGCCGAAAAGACGATTAACAACAGAGTTATGATTTTTGGGAAAATTATTATTGCTTTGTAAAATATGCTCAAATAGATATTAAAATCTCTATCTATATATATTTTGTCACACTGTTTTTTTTTTTTCGTATACATTATGACAGTTTTCACCGTTTTACACCTCATTCCTTCATCAAATCCGGAGTATAGAGGACTTAATTTAATTGGACAAAACTTATAAATCCATATATATATATATATATATATATATATATATATATATATATATATATATATATATATATATATATATATATATATATATATATATATATATATATATATATATATATATATATGTCAATATTTTGGCGTTTTATGCGTAATCAAGTCGGTAAAAATGGACTTTGGAATGCTATCTGTATGACTGTGTGTGTATGTGCAGAGGCGTAGCGACCCTTCCCGGTGCCCGAGGACAAACTCTCAATTTGGCGCCCCCCTCGAGAACAACCTTTCAGTTTTCAATTTGCAACCCCTCCCTCCCCCCCCCCCCCAAACTTTTGATTTGCACCCCCCACCCCACCCCAAATTTATTTTGTATATATATAATGTAAAACTGCAGCTAAAATGATATTTTAATTTGTTTTTTCAACCCAATTAGGAGCACCCTAAGGTTGGTGCCGGGGACATATGTACCCCCCCCCGGCCCCCCCTCGCTACGCCTCTGTTTATGTGTGTCTGTAAACATGATAACTTGAGTACCGTTACAGCTATATTAAAGAAATTTCATACATAAGTATTATATCAAATGTGTAGTTCCTTTTCAACTTTTCAGCGATTTCCGATAAACGGAAGTGGAACTTATTCTACTTCTAATTTTTCAAAAGCCTATAACTTGCGTACTGTTTCAGATAGATAAATGAAATTTCATGTATAAGTAAAATATCTCTGACTTCTGTCAAATTTTGAGTAATCTCCGTTGACCGGAAGTAGTAATTTACGCTATTTCAGATTTCTCAAAAACGCATATGAATTTATAAAGTACTAATTATATTCGGCACTATAATACGAATACTGTTTTTTTGTTCACTTGGAGTGCAATTCTTTTTTACAAGCTTTTATTTAATTCACTTCCTCAGCATTTGTCAGTCGTCAGTCAGTCTGTCTAGGTTGAAACGCGAGATTGCAGGCGCTTTTAACTGACAGATACGGTTCGTATTTGGTACGTGGGTCAAGACATGAAGACAATGCATCACGACATTCAAGTCGCCTGATTAATTTTTTATGAATTAATTAAAAATTTGACCAAATTAGTAGGCAGTCCTATCCAACTACTCCACACGCGTCATCACGTTCAATAACGCATCATAACGTTCAATAGGTGAGCAATGGTTTTTAGTCATGTAACTATATTGTAAATAAAAACATGTAAAGTAATAAAACAATTTTTCCTTAAAAACGTTTTAATAACAAGCTTTTATGTAATAATGCACTAAATAGAAGAAAATAAACTATACACTACTATTTAAATAACTATAAAGAAAAGCGTGGGTCTCTTCCTAAATATTAGTAAAGGTATCCAATAGATACTAAAGTGAACCACGCTTTTCTTTATAGTTATTTAAATAGTAGTGTATAATTTATTTTCTCCTTTTTAGTGCATTATTACATAAAAGCTTGTTATTAAAACGTTTTTTTAATGAAATGTTTCTAGAAGATTTTATTCTATTTTAAAAAGTTAAAGTATTTAAAAATCTATATCATGATGTGCCATCTCCCGTAGTGTTATATAAGAATATTCGAGAAAGTTTAAGGGAGATCACTCCCGATTTATTTCTACTAGTTTTTATCATAGAAGATTTTGTTTAGAAAAAGTAAAACTTTTCCTTTTTCCCCAATATACGGGAATTCATAGAAAAATAAAGCCAAATATATATTTGCTAAACTTCGAATGCTTATTATATAAAACATTGGTCCATTAATAAATGTTTTATTTAAGGTAAATTAAATATATCATATTATAATTAGATTGATGATGTTATGGCAATACAAATTTAAATTTTTAATTAAAAAAAATAATATTTTTCAATTATTCGTTTTTTTGATTCCTTAAAAGTGAATTACTATTAATAAAATAAAACTAATAAAAATTATAAACAAACTTAACACCACAAACATGATCTAGAATCTAGATCATTTGAGTAAAGCTCAAATATATACTAAATAGGCAAATATAATATGAAGTATGAAAATCTGAAAATAAAACGAAATGTAAACACAGCAATTAAGCTGTAACTGAAATGTGTAAATTTGCGATAATTTCCTAAATATTTGCTAAGAATAAAACAAATCATTAATCCGCATAGATCTACCTAAACTAGTAGTGCTTAAAAACCAAATAAAAAACTCACAATAAAGTAAATAATTTCGAAACTTTATATGAATTAATACAGCCTATAAATAGCATCTGTTATATTATAGTTTAACTATTCCTCTATTATATTAATAAGATGCAAAGCAAACCTATTTAGAGTATTTTTGTAAGTACATAAGCCTACATATTTTAAATATTTTTATGAATACATTTCAGGAAAGAAAAGTATTATATTTGATCTGGATATATTATCATTTTGTGAAAGATATATCAAACAATCGTAAAAAACAAGCAAAGCAATTTTGGCCATAATGTCATGTGTTTTATAAAAATTAATTTAGCATAAATTTAAAAAGTACCTATAAATTTGTAAAAGATCAAAGATTGAAATTACTTAAATAAACATGCTTTCGATCAAATATTTGTGAACAAAGTATAATCATTCTTTTAAAAATCACTCATTAAATTATTCAATCGAGTATAAATTTATAAAATCTTATAATAGTTTAATCTTTGTTCAAAGTTCTTTTTAAGCTGCTGTAATTTTGATTCTAGGAATACGTTTTAAGGAAAACAAAAATATAATTAGGTTGTGATTTCTGACTGCCAAATAAATTATTTTATACTTCAATCTGAATTTGGGGTGAACAGACTCATTCTACCATCGCTTGTTAACTTGAAATCATTCATGGACCTTTCTTGGTTCTGTATTCCTCCTTCAGCACTTCCACTGGTAATTTTCTGTTATATTCATTAAAAAACAACATATCACCTCCATGAAATATGCTCTCAATCGTCTTTAGTAAACTCAGCAATTTTCCCGACCCTATAAACATTGGTTCTTAAATCTCCTACAGCAACAAAGACAAAAAACATATCAACCTGGGACTATGTTTCATAAATTTAAAAAATTGACTTTGACAAAAACAATATTTGCAACATGAAGCTATGTTTTGCTATTGTATATTTTAAAAAATATTTTTTCATTTGTCCGACATGTTGCAAATATTGTTTTTTTCAAATTGAATTATGTGGAATTTACATTTTCATTTTCGCATTATTTCACCCCTCTTCCCGATTGAATTGTACATCAATTTATATTTACTGCGTATATTAGTATATAACCAGTGTGTTTTTTTAAAGTAATTTTGCTCCGAAACTTTCGGTGGGGGGATGGGGGTGCACTTAAAATTCTGGGGGTGGGGGGGAGGGAGGGAGGCGGACACTGATTGAACTTTATATTTTCTACATAAATTACATATTTTTTCTACGGTTGATGAAGAGATGCCTGAAAGAAAGTCCGCATTTAAATGAAGTCACTTATTAACAACGGATAAATATTTTTAAATAAGTAAATGTGACGAGTTATTTGACTTTGTGTCTACACCTTCCCCCAAATGGTGTTGCATAGTACGTTCTGTATCCCCGCATCCTATCTTATGACATTAGTGATTATAGTGACTGCATTAGATCCTCAGCCCACTAAACAATTTAATATGGTAGTCCATAATCTAAGATAAACGGTTGGTTTGTTCTTTTGCAGACTGATGTGTAAGTAAAAGTCTTTGAATGCAGATTTACCCTTTATATGGGCAATTCTATTTGTAACAGTTGTCTGTTTTTCTTGTAATTTTTAGTACTTAAAATCTTTAAATCGATGTATGTAATCAAAATAGAAGAAATGCATGTGCTGAAGATACATAACAAAGTCATCTTCATTTGTCTGTATGTCTTTCTATCTTTTTGTCGTCATATATTAAATCTACCTAGCGAAATTTGGAGCACTTTTAACTGACCGATTCGTTTCAAAATCAGCATTTGAGTCAAGACCCGATGACAATGCAATCTGACATCAAATTTGACATAATTGGATGTCTAATCAATTTTTTATGAATTAATCCAAATTTACTAAATAAAGTGGAAGCACCTACTATTTACCGCACTATTATACGCGTATTTTCATGTTCATTTGGCTC
Source organism: Physella acuta (assembly GCF_028476545.2). NCBI lineage: Eukaryota > Metazoa > Mollusca > Gastropoda > Physidae > Physella > Physella acuta. Next base: position 194,276 of record NW_026731585.1, read on the forward strand.
GTAATAGTTTTTAGTCATGCAACTATATTGTATACAATTGTTTGAAGTACTGAAAAAATGCATCAAAAACGTTTTAATAACAAGCTTTTATGTAAGAAAATAAGTAATAATACACTACTATTTAAATAACTAGTGCATTATTACACAAAAACTTGTTATTAACAAGCTTTTTGTGCATTTTTACTCTCTCGTATACAGAGTATAAAGGAAGTATTGCAATCGTGCACAAGAATCACATGAAATTTTAACAGCTTAAATCATTTTACACCTCTGTACTTCATCATATGCGGAGTATAGGGAGCATATTTAATTGGGCAAAAATTCTAAATTCAGATATATTCTGTATATTTTGCTATTTTTTGCCTTGGTGTCACCCCACTAAATGGTGTCACCCGATACGGTCTGCACCCACCGCCCCCCCCCTCTCGCTACGCCTCTGGTGCCATTAATACTGTACGTTTTTATTTTTATTTTCACCCAATCGCTAATAAACTTTAGGCAGATAATGTTCTGAAAAGATACCTGAAAGAAACTCTGGCTTTTGGGGAGGTTTCTGCCATTAAATTTTTATTTATTTCGGAGGTCGGCACCCCGGCAGTAAGGCGGTGCGGTTTGCCACCCAGAGTTTCCCAGCGGCTATCTCGCCACCTTGCCACCTTGCGTCTGTTGATTGGGTGTCCGGCGCAGCGAGTCAGTGTTACTACTTGATTCAGCTGTCTAATAACACAGGCGCATCAGGTAGCACCATGGCGGTCTTGTAACTCGGTGCGCTCCGGGCTCCCCCATTAGTACCGCCGGTTGTAAGGGTGGGGAAAAGCACCACCAAATGTGAGGTTGGGGGTGATTAAGATGCGACATTTCTCTGACCGTTCTCTAGTTAACACCAACTGCGCTGATCTAACTATTGACCCACGCTTCAGTGGTCAGCTGACCGTCCGACGTGATCGGACAACACCTGTATTTTCATTGGTCAGTCTAACCTACTAGCTATAGTCTGCCATCTACCCTGAACTAGCGTCATCACACGGAGGGATACTAATCGAATAAGGGTTGTACTCAAACACGTCAGTTGTAGTAACGGTTGGACGCCCCGAGTTACCCAATGGCTACCTAAGTGCAAAGGATCCGTTGATTGTATGTCTTGCAGAGTCAGGGGTACTACTTGATTCAACGGTCAAACTGCAACAGTGGCGGCTTTCGACGCCCCTGTCATACGGATGACACCAATCACACGAGTATTCTACAAAATGGACACGGTCGGCCTCTACGTTCGATGATTAAACCGAACTAGGGGTTGCGCCAGGCTACATACGGTAGTGTAACCAGTCACTCCCGTGACGCCTCTGACAACTGGGTGCTCGCCGAAATGTGTTCAACCTCACTATTACGGAGGATTAACGTACATTCAACGCCTTCTTACAGCACGCCCAAGGGCGTCTGATCGGTAGTGTGGACCAACTCGCGTCACGCAACAAAGATTCGAAAAAAATAGCAGTGGCGTTGTTTACATTTCAACTATCTCAGTTTTTAAAAATAATACACCCTTGGTAACATGTTGATAAAACCCTTAAAACTCTAAATAAATCATGAATATTTTAAAAAATTTTGTTTGGTTAGTGGCGTCAAAAAGTCAGGTGTTATCATACCAATTGAAGAAGACGCTCACAACTTGTTAAATCTGTTTTTAATTTAGATTTAGTAACACAACGAAATATTATTGAGTGGAAGTTATCGTGAATGTATATGGTTGAGATAATATAAAATTAAGTCATCGTGTTTTTTAAATACTTTTCATGTGTGTGTGTGTGGGGGGGGGAAGAAACGTTGTCATGTTTTAACAGACTGTTATATTGTCTGAATCTAAATAAGTTGTAAAATTAATTCTAAGGGTAGGATTTGGAGATACATTAAGATATAGGAAATAAATAAACCGCCAATTATTAAGATATTACGACATAGACTAAAGATCTTGAACGCAACACAAAAATATGTTTAACCCATCCTAAATACCATGCACATTATTTAGCATTTTGTAGACCTACTACCAACTATAATAAATGCAGTATTTGAAGACAAAATATAAAAAAACAACCTCTCCGCCTTATGTCCCAATGGTCTTTTGTCCATATTGGCATGTCGGCCTCTTGTCCGTGTCGCGCGTTATGTCTATGTCCTATGTCGTCCTTTTTGTCCGCATCCCAGCTTTGAGACTAACTGCTTCGAATTTTTATCCAACGCCTACCAACGTTAAATCACTTAGTTAATTAATATTATACTTACATTGTTCTCGCCCATAATTGACGTCATTGTATTCACTTGTTGAATATTGATGTTGTTAACAATGTTGCTGAAAATATGAAACATTTTATTTCTAACTAATACATAGAAAGGTGAGGTTTTTTCTTCTTTGGTTGATTAAAATAAAATTTCCTTTTAATTTGTTTCATCACTGACAATGTAAGTAATCATGGCAAAACTAGGTCTTGTGGTTGAAAAAGAATATTTTAATAAAATAGTTTTATTGAATAAGTTTTGAATACAAATAACTATAAAGTAAGGTTTTTAAAATATCGATTACGGATGTCCTGTAAAGTTAATCAATGCTTGACTTAGGAAAGTGAAACTTCGGGTTATAATTTTAGGTTGATAAAAATAAAAATAAACCGAAGTGATCTCCCCTAAATTGTCTCTAATATTCTTATATAACACCAAGCGAATGCCAAACAAAATGTGCATAATAGTGCCGGATATTATTAGTATTTTATAAATTTACATGCATTTTTTGAGAAATCGGAAATAACGTAAATTACTACTACCGGTCAACCGAAGTTACTCAAAATGTAATAGAAGTTAGAGAATTAGATATTTTACTTATGTGTGAAACTTTTTGTATCTATCTGAAATAGTACTCAAGTTATAGGCTTTAGAAGAATTGAAAGTAGAAAAAGTTCCAATTCCGGTTACCGGAAATCGCTGAAAAGTTGATATGGATCTACAAATTTAATATAATACTACCGACCCGACCACGATATCCCTCATTCTTATTTGCAATTAGGGTCTGCTGTCCAGGAAATTTAGTTTAAAAATTAAAAAACAAGTTAAAAGTCTAGTGACAATTTAAGCGCAATTTCCTTATGTTATCCATAACAATTTTGAATTTTTTGTGACCGAACGAAAGGATATTTTTTGCGCTAAAAACCTACACGATGCTCAGTTTAAATTAAAAATATCATCCTAGGCCTACACGATGCTCAGTTTAAAAATTCTTAATTAATTTTTTGTGACCGAACGAAAGGATATTTTTGAAAACTTTCTTCGGCAATATTGTTCTAAATTATGGCAGAAATCGATTGGTAAATGTTTCAAGTCGCTAAGTGGTCTGGTTGCCGAGATATGGGCCAAAAACTGCATTTTTTGAGTTTTTTTTTGCTTTTCCGGGAAATTCAGGAAGGAATTCCGGGAATTTTTTGGCCCACAATCATCCTCGGAACTTGCTTAACATATTTGCTTTGGAACTAGTCCTCGATATTGCTTCGTTGAGGAGGAGATACGACTTAAAGCTGCGCACATCCATCCATCCATCCATCACCAGAAATGATGAGTTAATAATCGCAATTGTCCAGTATGGAAATTGCGCTAAAAATAGTAATAAAGAACCTGGTTTTAAAGAAAGTTATTTTTAAGGTACTGAACCAGTTTGGGCATTTAATGTGGTGTTCTATTGACTAAATATGGTATATGTTTCGGTTTTTATTTTTCATATATAACAACATAAATAAACTTACACTGTCTTTCCATCTTTAGTCGTATGTACTTCAACGGAGCGTGAATTATACTCATTAATGATAACTTTTGAAGAATCTGGTAATCTGTTGGCGAATAAACAAACCAAACGTGGTGCTTAAGCACATTATATTAAAATAAATTATATCTGTTGATAACGCATACTTGGACATGCTACATTTATGGGAATTATGTTTAATTTGTTACGTTATGTCTTGTTGTTTATTGTTATGTCCCTTATATTATGTATATCATAGTTATGTCCCTCGAAGGTTCATTCTCAGCTGTTTATCGTGTTAGTGTATAATGGGTTAACAGTGAGTTGTCTAAGATGTAACCCTGATACACGTGTGAACAGAGCTCTATGTAAAATAAAATACTGTAGTCAATGTGAAGAAGTCTCCTTTTGCTCTGAGTGCACTGAGAGACAACGGATAACGCAACACTACATTTATTTCGGTTTCCTAACATTTTAAACATTTTACTTCAATGTTGACCTTTAAGGGATGCGTTTTGCTTTATAGAATGTTAATAAATCATTTTGCATGCGGATGTTGATATAGATGTATCTAGAACTAACACTTTATTTAGGTCGTTCTAGGTTTACGTATAAGTCTGGGTCTAGGTATGGGTCTGGGTCTGGGTCTAGGTCCGGGTCTATGTCTGTGCCATTTTTGTGAGTTCAAGTACGTTTACTGAAATCTGTAGTAAAATGTATATTGGTATTATTACCCTTTTGAGCAAGGAAGATTCGAAAACAGAGTCACTCTATCCTCTGGCAGTGTTATTCCGAAATCAGGAGCACCATCTGATGATGTATTTATGTACAATTATGTGCAATTATGTGCAATTATGTGCAATTATTTATTGCAACTAAGCAAACAATTGCATGAGTGGGTCTAGGACATTACCCCCCCCCCCCCCCTGGGTAACAGACTGTACTTTTGGTATTCTGTATCTATATTGTATTTAGCTTGAACTTTGCATGGATGCAGAATACCTGGCCAACTGAATTATCTGCCCCTAATATATATATATATATATATATATATATATATATATATATATATATATATATATATATATATATATATATATATATATATAATTCTTTTCTTGGAGACGTTAGAAAACACCAAGCTGTAAGCGCGCTCCCTACCACCCCCCCTCTACATGGTCTGGTGATTTGTGGTTCACGCTATGTGTTTACAATCGTAGAGCCGGGTTTAGTGACGGCTATTAGGGGCAGATAATTAAGTCTGAAAAGATTTTCAACTTATGGGAGGTAACTAAGAGGAGGCTGCTTTCACGGGGCGGGGGGGGGGGGGTTGTAGGGTAGGGGTTCTAGAAAATAAAACAACTATGTCGTGTTTGTTTATTCTTATATTGATATCGCTCACTGACGTTGGGGGAGAGAGTGAAGGGTATAAAATGGGGAGTAAAAGGTGATCAAGTGCGTACTTGTGTACTAAAAAAATGTAAGCCGTCACCATGTAGCTATGTTTGTGGACTGTCATTAACTATGGATTATTGTTTAATGGTCTAAGCTCCAACATGTATACATATTTGTAATAAAGATATAACGTTCAGCAAAGAAGTGTAACGGTCACCTTGATGTCAAGAATCCATAATAACAGTTCTATCAACCCCATAGAATTGTTACACACCCCTCTCCCAAGATCAAGAGTCCTGATTATAAACCTTATCTTATCTCCAACTGCCTATATAAAGCTAACCCTAAAACAAACATAAAACCTAACCCTAACTCTAACCCTAACCCTAACCCTAGCACTAGATCTAGCACTAGACCTAGCACTAGACCAAGCCCTAGCACTAGCACTAGCACTAGCACGCACTAGCCCTAGCCCTAGCCCTAGCCCTAGCCCTAGCCCTAGCCCTAGCCCTAGCCCTAGCCCTAGCCCTAGCCCTAGCCCTAGCCCTAGCCCTAGCCCTAGCCCTAGCCCTAGCCCTAGCCCTAGCCCTAGCCCTAGCCCTAGCCCTAGCCCTAGCCCTAGCCCTAGCCCTAGCCCTAGCACTAGCACTAGCACTAGCACTAGCACTAGCACTAGCACTAGCACTAAACTAAACCTAAACCAACCCTCAACCAAAACTAACCCTAATCCTAATCCTTACCCTTACTGTACCTTAAGCTACGACTAGGCGGGGATAATGTCATACTGGGCGGGGGTAATTGACAGGGGTAATTACTCCGGGTAGTGTCGGGGTGGGGGGGGGGATGTCCGTTGGGTAATTGACGGGGGGGGGGGGGTAATGTCCTGTTCTCTGCACCAGTATAATGAGCATGAAAGAATGAGAAAACAGTTTATGAAATTAGTAATTTTAGTTGTTGATGCATTTACAGTATTCATGGTGATCTATCCCTAAACGAATAAGCTTAAATGAAGTAGTCTTTCTAGAAATACAAAAGGTATGGTTAGACATAGACATTTTGATACCTACTTTTAAAACAACAAAATGTATGCTTAAATGAAGGTTATAAATATATTGTGTCTGAATTTTAAAGCAAAAAAATTAATCCTAAAGTTGTATTAGTAAGATTCACTTGATAATTACCGTTCTTGAATTCCTGTCCAGTCATTTCCCCAATCATAGACAGAATGTCAGTAAATCCGTATCGGTGGACTATGTACATCGCGTTTTGCAGATCTTCTTGACTGTGTTTGTTTTCACCTTTTTCTAAAAGTAGTTTCACTGTTTGACGGTGGCCTTTCTCAGCGCTAACCACTAAAGCTGTTTTCCCAGATTTATTTTTTACAAACATGTCAGCTCCAGCTTGTATTAGTGATTGAATGACGTGATCTTGTCCTGTTAGTGCACTAGATAACAGAGGCGTATCTCCGTCTAAATCTGGTAGGTCTACATTAGCCTTTGCTACCAGCAAATCATCAACGATCTTGGAATACCCATTTTGAGCACTAATGTTGAGGGCTGTGCTGTGGTGTTTATTCTTCTCATCGACAGAAGCTCCAGCTTCTATCAGAGCTTTAGCTATGGCTGTATGGCCACGTCTGGCAGCCATGATAAGTGCTGTGTCTCCACTTTTATATTCCTTCCAGTCTAAGGTCTCATTTACTTTTCTTTTTACTTTTTCTAGTTGAAGTAAATATTGGACAATATCAGTGTGACCATTATGAGATGCCAGCATCAAGGGACTGCATCCATTATTATTTTTTACAGCAGGGTTAGCTTCATGTTCGATGAGTAGCAGTACAGCGTGTTTGTGGCCATTGTTTGCACAGATGTGAAGCACGCTATGACCCTTATTATCTCTGGGTTCTGTATCAGCTTTGTTGCTCAATAACACCCTCATACATTCTGTTTTTCCAGACTGACCAGCCAACATCAGTGACGTCCAGCCTCTATCTCCACATTGGTCAACATCAGCCCCTTTAGCAAGGAGCATCGTGACAATATCTGCATTTCCATTACGAGCAGCTCTCATCAGAGGTGTGTGTTTCTCCTTGTCAGTTATGTTTATCAATGCCTTGGCCTCTACCAAAGCATTGACAATATGAACATGGCCATTTGATGCAGCTTTGTGAAGAGGAGTTGCACCTTCCTTATCGGTAGTGTTTACTTTAGCATTTGCTAGTAATAGAATATCAACGATATCTCCGTTACCTCCATTAGCACTTAAAATTATCGGACATACACCATTTTCATTCTCAGCATCAACATTAGCATTGTTGTCTACCAGTAACTGAACTACAGAAGAATGGCCATTATTTGATGCATTTATCAACGGAGTATTACCGTCTTTGTCAACAACATTTACATTAACCTCTTTATCAATTAGTAGTTTCACAATGTTATAGTGCCCATGTCCCGCAGCAATGTGAAGTGCAGTAACACCTTCTCTTGATCTGGCATCGCAGCTGATACCGTGCTTAATCAAGGATGTACATACTTTGATATTACCAGGGTGTGAAGCAATCATCAAAGCATTCCATCCTCTTTGTTCCACAGCATTCAAATCTGCTTTTCTTTCGATAAGATATTCGATAATTTCTTCATTACCAGCGGAGGCTGCCTGCATAAGTGGAGTTCGTCCATCTGTGTTTAAAACATTTACCAATGCCCCTTTTTCTACCAGATGTGTTACGATATCTGTGTGTCCATTGGAACATGCCAGAATCAGAGGCGTATTTCCTTTCTCATCACTCAAATTAACGTCAGCACCAGCTGAGGTCAGTACATAGACTATTTCTTTGTTTCCGTTTAAAGAACAGGGAAACACCGGCCTTAGCCCGTCAGCACTGGCAAAATTGACATCAGCTCCTGCATCTATCAGCATCTTTAATATCTGAGTGTGTCCTTTAGCGGCAGCCATATCTAGTAAACCAGTTCCGTTATTAAGCCTCTTATTGATGTTAGGATATGGTTTGTCTCTCCTGTTTAACAGCAGCCGAGCTTCGTGTTTATGTCCGCGAGACACGGCATAATATAATGCAGTTAGACCTTCGTTACTTTCTTTTAGATCGTCTGCATTAGCTTGTAGTAAAGATTCCACAACTTCTAAGTGGCCTTCTTGACAAGCGCACATCAGTGGTGTATATCCTTTTTGGTCTTCAATGTTTGGGTCTGCACCGGCTTGTAACAGACAATTGACTATGTCGGAATATCCACTAATAGAGCTTACAAAAAGTGCTGTTCGGCCATCTTTTGTTTTAATATTTATCCAAGCCTTACTGACCTCTTCGTTTGGTAACTTGTTCTTTGATTTATATTTAATGAGAGTTTTGACTGTTTCAATCTTTCCTTTAGCGCAAGCCACTAGCAATGCCGTATGTCCTAATTTATTGACATGGTCAATATCTGCCCCGGCTTTAAGGAGAACCTTAACAGTTTTTACATGTCCATGACCTGCGGCTATCTGCAGGGCCGTTCCACCTGAAAGTTGTGTGGCGTTTACATCAGCGCCATGTTCTATTAGCAGCTCTGCTACTTCATAATAATTACCTTGTGCACACGACATCAGTGGGGTCCAATGTCGCAAATCTTTGCTGTTGACATCAGCGCCTTTATCTATCAGTAGAGCTACAATGTCTCTCAATCCTCGGCCAGAAGCTAACATTATTGCATTATCTTTTTCATAGTTTTGTTTGTGTATGTCTGCTCCTTTATCTATCAAGTCCCGCACTATTTTCTTGTGTTTCCCTAAAATTGCTACATGAAGATTTGTGTTCCCATCATTAAACACCGCATTAATATCTAATGTTTTCTCTGCCAATAGTTCAACAATCGCTTCATCACCTGCCAAACAAGCTAAAGTCAGAGCAGTGTGACCTTTTTTATTGACCACATTAGGATTGGCGCCCTTTGCTAAAAGTTTGTTGACTAACTCTTTTCGTTGCAGCGCTGCACAAACCATCAAAGGTGTCGAGTCCACGTTTGGATCAATATAGTCAATGGAAGCAGCATTAACTGTTAACTTTTCAAATAAATCCTCGTCCTTAATGGCATTTTTCTGTAACTTTGAGCTTACATTTTGGAGGTTCTGCAGAAAATCTTGCATATCTTCCAGCATGTTTCCGGACATTTTTTGCATCATGGAGCGAAATTCATTCAAATCAACATCTGGAAGGTCTACTTTTTCTTGTCCACCAGCCCTTCCGCGAGATGGAACAGCGAGTTCGTTCCCCATTTTACACCTGCACTATGTATATAGAAAGCAGTGTACGATGTAAAGCGTTTTATTATGTTAATCACATGTTATGTTATATTATATATTAGCGGGCTCAAAGAAGGGCGGGTGGGTTTTTATAAATTTTTTGCACAAAAATTAAAATTTTTGCATCAAAGTACGTTTTGGAACAACATACCTGTATGAACAAAAATTTTCAAGAATGAAATACGTGAAGAGAGCAAACTTGGACCTCGAGTGTTGTTGTCCCCCAACAGTGTTTCTTTCACACTTTTTTCTTCGAAGGAGGAGGACACTTGAAATGTGTATATATTTCTATATATATTATATTTCGTTTGGGGGGGGGGGGGGGGGGGGGCACCACCACCTCAAAGAGATGCCTTGAAGAAACTCTGGCCCCCGAACTGATATTTGATAGTTAAAGCGGCCCTCCGGTTGAAAAGTTTGGAGACCCCCGATCTATTATATTCTATTTTATCCCATTTGGTATTATAACTATGTAATATTATTTCTTTATTCCACATTTTTAGTGCTATGTTACTGCTATATCTTTACTACGCATTTGTTTTTTTTAAATGGTCATTAAATTGTTTTATTTGCTTATTTTAAAACGGCCAATGTGAAAAAGGCCCCCGTGCCTTCTATTGTTACCGTTTTTTTTTTGAATAAATTGAATAAGTTGAATAAATTGAATAAATTAAAAAAAAAATGAATAAATTGAATAAATTGAATAAATTGAATAAATTGAATAAATTGAATAAATTGAATAAATTGAATAAATTGAATAAATTGAATAAATTGAATAAATTGAATAAATTGAATAAATTGAATAAATTGAATAAATTGAATAAATTGAATAAATTGAATAAATTGAATAAATTGAATAAATTGAATAAATTGAATAAATTGAATAAATTGAATAAATTGAATAAATTGAATAAATTGAATAAATTGAATAAATTGAATGAATTGAATAAATTGAATAAATTGAATAAATTGAATAAATTGAATATCCTTACAGTTCATGAGATTTTGTTGTTATTTTTAGTTACAATGTTTAAATAGCAGAGGTTAAGGAGGAGGAGGGGAGGAAGTGCGCAAGACTGCTATCCGGAACTTCTAAGATCCAGATCCCTGACTTAAGTTTGTATGATGTCTCGGAGCACATTCAGTCCAGATGGGTATAAATATTATGCTTTCACTGTCGTAATATTGATACCCATCTGGACTGAATGTGCTCCTAGACATCATACAAACTTAAGTCAGGGATCTGGATCTTAGAAGTTCCGGATAGCAGTCTTGCGCACTTCCTCCCCTCCTCCTCCTTAACCTCTGCTATTTAAACATTGTAACTAAAAATAACAACAAAATCTCATGAACTGTAAGGATATTCAATTTACACTGTGAACCGCCAAGTTCAAAACTTAAATAAAATCTAAAATAACAACAAAATGCATAAAAAACGTTTTATTAACAGGTCTTTCACACGCTCTTTTTAAACTTGCTTCCTCTAACTTTTTTTTCTGTCTGTCGTCTTAGATCGAAATGCCGAACAAAATTTCGAGCACTTCTAACTGACCGATTAGTTTCAAACTTGGAACGTGCATCAAGACCCGATGACAATGCAATCTGCCATCAACTTTGACTTCGATGGATGCCTATTTAGTTTTTAGCCAAAAAATCTATCGTATTAAACATTTTAAAGGCCTGAAAAGAATTCATAAAAAACATTTCAATAACAAGATTTTATGTAACAATGCACCAAACGGAGAAAATTTTCTTTAAATATTTATAATACTCTACTATTTAAATAGCTATAAAGAAAAGCGTTGGACTCCTAAATGTTAGTAAAAGTATCCAATAGATAATACAGTAGCCCACGCTTGTCTTTATGATCTCTTCGGGTAGGGGCGAAGCCCCCCCCCCCCGTAAATACGTCTAAGCTGCCCCCCCCCTCAAAAGAAATGACGTCATCGATACTCTATAATAAAAACACTGACATTACGGCCTAATTAATGTGCCTAATCTTAGAAGTGGTTTGCGTGGAGTTTCTTTCATGCATCTCTTCGGGTAGGGGCAAAGCCCCCTCTCCCCCCTCCGTAGAACGTCTACCCCCCCCCCCCCCCCCCCCCCACCAAAAAAAAAAAAATATATATAATTTATATTGAAAATGTATACTTTTACCAGTGTCGGCCTCCCCAGCCCCGGACAATTTTATTGATTCAAGCGCCCAACCCCTGGATAAAAGTCTGAAAGAAACACAGCGTGAGTGAGGTTTATCTACCAAAAGTAGTAAACGGGTCTAGTTTATAAAGTAGGCTCTACCCTCAGTCTGTATGATCTACAAATGCGACCAGTGTTTCTTTCAGAAATTTCCCTCCCCTGAGGTGTGGTTTAAATTTTCTGGGGAGGGGTCGGTAACTGATAAAAGTATATATTTTCTATATTTTCTATATAAATTCTATGTCGTCATAAGGGGCTCTGCCCACCCACCCCACCCTCCCACTCTCCAGAACGTCGTTACGGTCTTATATTATAGTGACCCTTGCTTTTCTTTATAGCTATTTAAACAGCAGTGCGTCTTTTATTTTCTACTTGTTAGTGCAGTAATACATAAAAGGAAATGGTGTTACAATAAGAATTAGTGTTAAAACCATACTAGTAGAAAACATTTTAACCTGTCGAAAACATGTATGGTGTCTGGCCTTAAGATCTAAAGCCTTTTGAATACTTTTACCAAGTTCGGCACATGAAAGTAAGTATTAAACAGCAATGAAAGGGTTGAAAAGAGTTTTGGTTGTCATGGAAACCCGAAAAAACCTCTGCCATTTTGAAGTTTACGGTACTCTTAAGGCTTTTTAGCGCAATTTCCATTCTGGAGAATTGCGTTTAATAACCCGTCATTTCTGGATGGATGAATGGATGGATATTTGAATGTGTGTCCGCAGCTTTAAGTCGTATCTCCTCCTCAACGAAGGAATATCGATGACTAGTTCCAAAAGCAATTATGTTACGCAAGTTACGAGGATGAACATAGGCCATAAAAATTACGGGTTTCTTTCATGGATTTCCCGGAAAAGCCAAAAAACCTCGAAAAAAAGCAGTTTTTGGCCAATATCTCGGCAACCAAACCACTTAGCGACTTGAAACATGTACCAATTGATTCCTGCCATAATTTAGAACAATATTGCCGAAGAAAGTTTTCAAAAATATCCTTTCGTTCGGTCACACATTTTTTTTTGAATTAATTAAATTTGGACCGAATTAGTAGGCATTTTTATCCAACCACACCACACGCGTCATCACGTTCAATAGCTGCGCCATCACGTTCAATGGCTGCGTCATCACGTTCAGTAGCTAGGCGCGCAATGGTTTTTAGTCATGTAACTCTATTGTAAGTAAAACATGTATTTTAACTAATGGTTTTACTAACCCTGCTCTTGATTACCGCTACGACAGAGCTATTTTTAGATAACATAAGGAAATTGCGCTAAAATTGTCACTAGACTTTTTAATTACCTTGTTTATTTATGCACTTATAACAATCATTGCAGTATATTTTAAAACTATTGTTACTACAACTTTTGATATAACTACTGGTCAGAATTATATAAAGTCCCAAAAAACCGCACCCATTTTTAGTATGCAAAAGTTTCAAAATTTGCATTTTATTTACCATAAACTTTTTACTTTCTCGTATATAAAGTTTAGAGAAGATATTGTAATCGTGCAAAAAATCGAAAGCAATATATTTTATTTTCACAAATCTCGACGTTTTAAACCTACATGTGTCAGAAAAAACATTTTGTGTATATATGTATGTGTGTATGTGAATCTGTGTGTGCGTGTGTATGTCTGTGAACACGATAACTTGAGTACACTTACAGCTAGGTTGATGAATTTTCATACATAAGTATTATATAAAATTTGTAGTTATGTTTCAGCTTTTAAGCGATTCCCGGTAACCAGAAGTGGAGTCTGTTTTACATAGTTAAACAAACTTTCACAAATAAGTGAAAGATCCAATTCTCTGCCTTCTTTAAAATTTTGATTTTCGTTGACCTGAACTAGTAATTTACGTTATTTCCTATTTCTAAAAAAACGCATATGAATTTATAAAATACTAGTATTCCGCACTATTGTACACATATTGTTTGCCGTTCACTTGGTGCGTAATTCTTTTTCTATAAGATTCTATTCTATTTTAAAAAGTTAAGTATGTAAAAACTGATAAAAATTAAGTCTATATCCCCCGAGTTACCATCCCCGTAGTGCTATATCGGAATGCGAGCCAACCCGCTGCTATTTAGTCATCTTATTTTCTACTTTTTCAGTAATTCATAATTTGTAAATTCAACCCTACCACTGCTGAGACTGAAAACTATTTTGCTTTAAAACAATATCAGTAGCTCGTGAAGGACGGTTATCCTTCTCCTCCCTACCCCCCCTTCCCCCCATCCCCCGTGAAGTCAGCCGTCCGTGACAACAGTTTACAGACGACAATGAAAAATCAAGCAGAACTTGTTATTACCTCCCCTTAGTTTTAAATAGTTTAAAAACTAAATTATCTGCCCCTAATAGTCGCCACTTGGATTTTGCTGACGACCTTCTTTCTCACACATAAAAGCAAATGCAAGATAATTTTTCTACATGCCTGGGACTGAACATCCACAGAGGGAAAAATAAAGTTCTCAAAGTCAATGCATCAAACAGCAACCCTATAATATTGGCAGAAGAAGCCCTAGAAGAAGTGGATAGATTCACCTACCTTGGAAGTATTGTTGATAAGCAGGGTGGGACAGAAGCAGACATAAAAATAAGGACGGGCAAGGCAAGAGCAGTCTTCAACCAACTAAAAAATGTTTGGGGTTCTGGAGATTTAACCCTTGGAATGAAAATTCGGATCTTCAACACACTAGTAAAACCTGTTTTACTCTATGGAGCCGAGACATGGAGAATAACTGCTATAAATAAGAAGAAAATTATAAATGATTGTATTTCCATTTTCTCTGGAGGATCTCTACTTCAACTGGCAGTTGATTTGTCCGTTGCCATAGATTGCCATAGAACATAATTTCTGATGGTTTTAGGCCAGCAAATTTGCAGGATTTTTCTGAGGCATGCGTTTGTAAATGATTGTAACGCATGACTAAAAGATCCTGCAAAGTTTAGGGGAGATCACTCCCGGTTTATTTTCATTAAGTCTATTATTTTCTTAATACAATAAACCTGAGTGATCTCCCCTAACCTCTCGAATATTCTTATATAAAACAACAGGGGATGGGAACTCGGGATATAGTTACGATTTTTAATCCATTAGATCTTTTATTTTAAAAAAATTTAAACTTTTTCTTTCTTGTTTATCTTTTGTAAACTTTTAAATAAATTAAAATTAAAATAAATTATTTATTTTACACTTTATATTAACTTTTACTTAAATAATTTAATTTATAATTATTATATCTTAAATTACTAATTCCAGTCAACGGAAATTAATCAAAATTTGTCAGAAGTTAGATAATTAGATCTTTACTTACATGTGAAATTTCATTTATTTATCTGAAATAGTACTCAAGTTATAGGCTTTGAAAATCGGAAATCACTCAAAAGTTGATACGGATCTACGATTTTGATATAATACTTAAATATTAAATTTCATTAACCTAGCTGTAACGGTACTCAAGTAATCGTGTTTACACACAGACACACGTACACACAGACATACGGACAAGATTGCAAAATTATGTTTATCCGTATCAGTGAGGTGTAAAACGTCGAGATTTCCAAAAATCTGGATTTTTATTTTGCACGATTACAAGACTTTCTCTATACTTCGTATATACGAAAAAGAAAAAATTGACAAAGTATTCAAAGTGCAGGACGAAAAATCAAGATTTTAATGATTTTTTTTATGCGCATATCCTAATGGATCATAAAGTACTCCATCATCCAGGAGTCCCATCACTTTTTTATAGGCTTAATTGGCGTATAGTAATAGTAATAATAATATAACAGCCAATTTTGCTCTTTAAAAGAATAAAAACAAACATACTTCCGCTACTGGTGCTATATATATTTGTATTTTAACCAACCGTTTGGCCTTTAAGGTTCTATATATCATTAAAATTAGCGCGAAATAGGTAGGCCTACTTATAAAATAATGTTAAACACTTTATTACAAACCAGATATCTAGTCAACACATTTGCTACAGTAAGGTTCTGAAAATTATTTTAAACAATGTTTAAAAATGTAGGGCCTACAGTGATGACTTATTGAATAGGCATAATCATTTAAATTTTTTTTACATCTTGTAATAGTTAATTTGTAAATAATGTTTTAAGAAATGTGATGAAAATTACCAGAACAGTGTTGAGTTTTCCTTGATGTTTCGTAAAGTTCAGAAGTTCACGTCCTATAAACGAAAAAAAGACATTAATTATTTTATTCTGTATCTTTAATTAGATTTTTTAATCGGAGTTTTTTAGTAATTAAATAAAATTAGTTGTATCAAAATACGATAGAAGCAATCTTTATAAAAAGATTACGAAAAATCTTGTTCTTCTTACAAGTAAATCATTGAGGTTCTTGCGCTAAGCGAGGATGAAATGAAAAATCGTTCCACACAACCCCGTTTTATACCTTATACACATTCTAAGAATATAGTAACTGTAGACTTTAAGAAATCATTGTCTAATAAACTATGCAACGTTGCTGTTCACAGTTACATTGCTGTTACTATAAACAACTAAAGTAGCCATGGCGCTATCGATCAATCTAGTGGGTGTTGGCGAAAATACAAGCAGTTTGAATCGAGCGGGCAATCATGAATCCAGTCGGTCTACACGGTGGCGTCTCTAGATCGGGTTTCACCCGGTGCTGCAATTCATGGTGTCACCCCTACTCGAAAAAAATTATATGATTTATATATATATATATATATATATATATATATATATATATATATATATATATATATATATATATATATATATATATATATATATATATATATATATATATATATATATATATATATATATATATATATATAAAACCTAATATATAAAAGCCCATGTACTCACTTTTCTCTCTCTCCACAGGCTATGAGATCAGTATCTTCAACGATATATGGATAACTTAAAGATACAGACTTTTGTTGAAAATAATGAGTTGGATATTTTAAATGTATAAACTAAATTTTATTTAAAGAAGGAAAGTAAAAAGAAAGGCATATTCTAAAGTACAAACACATTTTTATTGATGCAACTGGAAAAGTGTTTATGGTTGTGAAAAGAACCCATAAAAAAGCAAACTACTGAAAGTCCACAACAATGATGGCGTCATCTTCAATTTAAGAACATGAAGAAATGAATTATTTCATTAAAATTTGATTTAGATCTATAGATCTACTTATCAAGACGTGTGCTATGACTACAATTTTCTCAGCCAAAACCAATATTAAAAAAGCAATATAAATACCATTATACAGCCGGGTTTAACGCAGGGGCGGAACTACAGTGCCGCCAGACCCCACAATGCGGGGGGGGGGGGGGCACGCCATTTAGGGGCCCACATCCGACCCCAAAAAAAAATGTTATAGTTAAAAAGATAATTTTCTAGCATTTTTGACTTGATGGTTGTTTTGCAAAAAGATTACCGTAGCTGCGGTTGGATTATCTTATTCTATACCACCCCAGGCTCATGTAAATTTTTTTCCCTTTGTTTTTAAACCACAGTGAAAGCCGAGCCCTCTTTCTCCTACAATCAAACTTATCAAAGATAAGCAAACGTTCGAACCACTTCCATGACTTATTTCCCTTTTTTAAATAATCAAAAAGGGGTGCTCATTAGCTCCTTTTAATAGATTTGTACTAAACAAATTAAAAAGGAATTACTTCTCTTAATTGTTATTTATCAAAAAGTATTGACTAAAGAATGATATTGTACAAAAAGGAAATGAATTTAAAATTAATAATATAAATTAAAACAATAAATAAATAAAATAAACATAACGCGAGACACCTTTACTTTTACAAAGCTTTCATGTTTTATATTCTTTATACCGACCTGAGGGAGGCCTTGTAGCAGAGTTAAAATAAAACTATTTTCACCAAACACACCAACTAACGCACTTACACACATGCTATGATGTTGTAATTTGTTGTAATTGAATTTTTTTCTCAAAACCCGAACAGGCCAGTAATGAGTAACATATGTTCGTATATCTATGTTTATATATATATATATATATATATATATATATATATATATATATATATATATATATATATATATATATATATATATACATATACATATATACATATTCATATACATAATCATATACATATACATATACATATATATATATATATATATATATACATATACATATACATATATATATATATATATATATATATATATATATATATATATATATATATGGGGGGGGGCCTAATGAAAATTTGCGGGGTGGCCATTTTTTTCTAGTTCCGCCACTGGTTTAACGAAATCATTTCAGTCTCTTAATCAGTGTTTACATTTAATATAGTGTTGTGTTGACTAATATTGCATATGAGATCTAATTGGTTTTAATTTTTCTAATAGGTTTTGGTAGCCCATGTTATTTTAAATGTGTCGGATATTTAGCTATTGAAATATTTCTTTGCATTGTCACTAATATAGTTCAACGTATAGGAAAGAACGTTGCGTTTTGACCATTGAATATATTATAAAGTATTTTTTCCAAACAAGTAATAATATTAACAGGCCTATAACAAACAGGCCTATAATTCACGTGAAATGGGTACACATGGCTAGTATTATATTAATATAATATTAAATGTCAAATGTTTTCGTATTGATTCAAGCTGGTACACGCAATCAAAGAAAACTGAATTTATTCATGTAAATACTTGTTAGACAGTGCTAAATAAATTCAAAACATTAAAACAAGTTCATGCGCAACTGTAGCCTACTAAACACGTTTAAACTAGCCCAGCTGTACTGAACACATTGAGACATATGAATAAAAAGGTCAACTTTTGTACTTTAAGACTTATGTATATCACACTTTTTAATAAAAAAAAGTATGAAATGAATAATATCGTCGTTGACGTCTTTTTCTTTATGTCGTTTTATTGATAAAATCTAAATTCTACGAGTGCAAGGCAAATGTTAGAAATGTTAGCATTAAAAATGGGTAAAAAGGATCGTGAACATTTCCTATAAAAATTTTAACTGGAAAGCAGCCAAGAAGAACTTAGCGTTAAACAAATCAATTGTCTACTCATCAAAATTTATAAAAATAAAGTGAGATATAAAATTATAGTAATTATGTCGGGTGCATTTATTGAAACCTTGCACAAATTTAAAAATAACTAGTGGCATAGATC
The DNA here is from genome assembly GCF_028476545.2 of Physella acuta. Lineage (NCBI taxonomy): Eukaryota > Metazoa > Mollusca > Gastropoda > Physidae > Physella > Physella acuta. The sequence goes on from NW_026731585.1 coordinate 213,123, forward strand.
TAGTGTTTTGTTAATATACCCGTGTATGCGAAGTTTGAAACTGTATAAGCTTCCACAAACGAATCTCTATTTCTAAAGTTTTTAACCAAAGAATATTTTTGATTAATATAAACTTTAATCTTTACTGCTTCTAGTTCAGAACTTAAGACAGCAGCTAAAGTAAATTTTGTAAATAAATGAAGGCTAGTATTGGTGAGATCTGTGTTTGATCTTTGGATGCTAGTTGTATAACTCTGATAATTCCATAATAATGTAGTGAGATTGTTTCATGAAGTAATTTGGTATTTTTCTAGCTTAGTATTGGTTTTAGAAAAACAATTATGATTAAAATCTTACCTTGTATATAACCACTATACTAATAGTAAACAATATTAAACTTTACACATTTGTTTTGATCACTTTTTGTTTTACCAGAACAGGTACTTTATTTCCGTGGCAACAGATTTTTACGTTAGGAAGACGACATTTTTGAGTTACGATCAATAAACGGAACTGGCACTTTACTCTATTTTCGGTTTCTAAAATACTAATGAATTAAGTAGGCCTTCATTTCAGGTAGGTTGACGAAGTTTAAGATCATATTTGCTTGATTCCTTCAAATTTGGAATGATTTCGGGTGACCGAAATTAGTACTTCACGCTATTTCCGTGTTCTTAACAATAACAATAATTTGATTATGTTATATAACTTTTTAAGCGCCATTCGTTTTCTAAGCGATTCTTTTTTGCTTAAATTGTATAAAATTGAGCGGGAAATTGTTGCTTTATAATGGGGGGTTTCGCTCTAATTACAATTTTTTCACAAACCAACATAATTTGATAATTTTATCGCAATGATATTCTTAAAATGTTTACCTCTATGTGTTTTCTCAACAAAAAAACAAAAAAATTACAGTTTTGTCACAAGCTTCTATCCTAATAAATAAAAGCCCAGACTATGAGATCAGTATCTTCAACTATATATGAAGAACTTAATACGGACTTTTGTTGAAAATATATGAGGGTGTTTTAAGTGTATAAACAATTTTTTTTAAAGAAGGAAAGTAAAATAAATTGATATTCAAATGTAGAAACACACTTTTAATTATGCAACCGGAAAAGTGTTTATAGTTGTGACAAGAATGCAATAAACTATGACGTCACATGACACATGTTTAAACTATGGAAAGTACACAAACACTAATGTCGTCATCTCCCAATTTTAGAATGTAAATAAATGAACTATTTCATTCAGATAAGATTTAGATCTATAGATGTACTTATTGGGACATACGGTATGAAATGTATACAATTTCCTCGGCCAAAAATAATACAAATTACTTTAAAAAACAACAGAAATACCATTAAACAATCGAGTTTTTAAAGGAATCATTTAATTCTCTTAATCAGTGTGTGCATTTAATATTTGCTGTGTTGACTAATAATGTATATAATTTGGTTTTTCTAAAAGGTATTGGTAGCCTATGTTATTTTAGTTATTTCTTTGCTTTGTCACTAATATCGTCAACGTGTATCAAAGCACAATGCGTTTTGACCAATAACTATTTTATAAAATATTCTTCGAAAAATGTATAACATTAAAAATATATAGAACTATGATTCACGTGTAACGGGTGCTGATGGCTCCTATTTCTAAAACCCTTTTGCTCTGGAAGTGTCATCTCAACCCTTATATATATATATATATATATATATATATATATATATATATATATATATATATATATATATATATATATATATGGAAATCCAAACACCTAAACGTAGCGGGCTCATTTTTACAAAACTGGTGCATTATAACAGTGTAAAGGTTTGCGCGCAGTTTTGTGGGTGAAATTTCAAATCAATTTCAATTCTTTAAATATTTGTATAGGCGACGTCATTTCCGCTATTTTAGGTCTCATATTTTAAATATTTTGTTCTGTGTTCAACGCCGGTGCTATTTAGTTCTTTATTTATAGACTTCTGTATTTTCCTATTTGGTATTTAACATTTTGAAATAAAAACGGGCATGATGATATAATAAAATTAGATTTTTGCATAATTTAATATGCTACTATTATTATAATTAATGTTTTACCTTTTATTTTTTTATTTAATAGCGTTGTATTTAAATTTAAAAGCTGGATTTTTACTATTTATAATTTATTTTGTCACTACTAAAGACATAATTTCCACCATTTTAAATTTAATTTGGCGCGCAGCGTTCAGCGACGGGGCAATTTAGTCTCTTATTTATAGGATGTCTGTATTTAATTTTTTACAAGCTTTTATTTATCATTCTTAATAAATAAAACAGGGTTGAGGATAAAATTAAAATACTGCTATAATAATTTCAAAACAGGTTTTACTTTCATTTTTTTAAAGCGATACATAGCTGCATTGTTTACTAATTATACTTTATTTTATCACTCCGCCACTAGCAATAGAACTAAAACAAGTTAATTAAAAAGTCTAGTGACATTTAAGCGCAATTTCCTTATGTTACCTAAAAATAGCTCTGACGTTTAATGCTGGGGTGCGTTCAAGCTAGGAGAACGATCGGTTTGTAGGTGTTTATGTAATTTTAAAATTTGTGACCGAACGAAAGGATATTTTTGAAAACTTTCTTCGGCAATATTGTTCTAAATTATGGCAGAAATCGATTGGTAAATGTTTCAAGTCGCTAAGTGGTCTGGTTGCCGAGATATGGGCCGAAAACAGCATTTTTTCGAGGTTTTTTGGATTTTCCGGGAAATCTATTAAGGAATTCCAGAATTTTTTTGGCCCACTATCATCCTCGTAACTTGCTTAACATAATTGCTTTTGGAACTAGTCCTCGATATTGCTTCGTTGAGGAGGAGATACGACTTAAAGCTGCGAACACACATTCCCAGAAAAGACGAGTTAATAAACGCAATTCTCCAGAATGGAAATTGCGCTAAAAAGATTTGATGAGATTGGGTTTGTTTTACGATACGTCACATTTGGTCTTTTATTGTACTATGGTAGAGTTAAAATTTGTTTATATGGGTTTGATACCAAGTTTAGATTGATATAATGTAAGTTTAATTAAATTTCAAAATGTATTTAAAAATATAGTTGGTGTATTATTTGAGATAAAAAACTTAGGAATGTAATTTCTGGCAATTTTATCGGTTGGTTTATTTGTCCATTCAGATAATTGTCTCATTCAGGCAAATATCTATTCGTGCATTTTGTCGCATTCAGCAGGTGTCCATTCGGGACAATTCTCAAATTATAGGTATTTTAGATCACATATAAAATGAAAGTAATCCAAGTTTAAAATTTTAAAATTATATATGAATTTTCGTCTACCTAAATAAAATATTACTCAAGTTACCATGTTCCAACAAAAATAGAATAAAAATATAGCTTCCGGTTACCATAATCGCTTCAAAGTAATACTTATATGTGAAATTTCTATTACCTAACATAACCGGTGCCCAAGTTATAGGCTTGTGAGAAACTGGAAGTAAATTAAGTACTACTTTCGTTTACCGGAAATCGCTTTCAAAGTTGGGACTTAACCCTAACCCTACCCACCGGGGCTCTGAACATAGGTGCATCATTAATTTAAATTAAACACTAGTTTATTATTGTAATTTTGTATCAAAACTGTATGTCAACGAAACCCTAATAGTCAAAGGATATGTGGTCAAAAGTCTGTATCACAATTATTTTTTATTTTGAAAACTACACATTTGATACTGTAATTATGTATTAAAATTCTCTAGCATAACTGACAATGTCTTGAAGTTATCGTGTTCAAAGGCATACGGACACAATTCATAATTTTGATAATCCTTGATTTAGAAATTTTTGCAGGTTCAGAATAAGTACTTCACATTCTATGCACAGTAATGTAGGGAGATGTAAACGGAAAAAAAATATTAAAATTCAATTTGATTTTTGTACACTGTTAATTAAAATACTTCCTCTGTACCAAAATTTTCAGAATTTATAACATGCACACACTCGCTAAAGTAAAACACAATCTAAAACGTTTCTAAACCGAAGAAAAAATAAATAAATACAAATAAAATGCGACATACGTTTTCCTTTCACGTGTAATGAATTTACTATTCAAGGTAAAAAAATAAATTAAAGAAGATTAACTGTTATTGAAAGTACATGCTTCGATGATTCGGCGTACTACAGTAAACTGTTATTAAATAATTTATATATATATATATATATATATATATATATATATAAACATCGGAGAACAGTAGGTCATATTTCATGTACAAAATGATATGAACTAAGATCATATGACTCAAAACAAAAGGAACTTTAGCGTTACCGAGCGTAGCAATTATGCCATCCATTTGAATACTACAAAATATTACCCTGTTAAGCATGCAGCAAAAGCATACATCTCTATTTTAATTTTAAACATAATGCTTTGATTATTATGTTAACTATGATTATATATAAGAACGGTGTGACTAAATTACGTAGCAACCGAAATAGACTTTTTGAAGATTTTTTTTTCAAATATTGTAAACCATCGTATTCTAAAGAATAAAAAAAATGTATATATTTTATATCAGTCTTAAAATTGTGAGAAACAGTGATAAACACGTGAATAGACAATAATTCTCTTTTAATTAAGAAATGAACAGTCACTGTTATTAAACACACCATAAAGGAAAACTAACTACAAAAAATGAACTAAAAAAATGTTTTTTTTTTGTTTTGTTTTTTTAAAAAATGCACAGTCATTCCTCACCAAAGCTACACCACACAGATATATTTTTATAATTCCGAGACAATTATCTACTGAACTCCTAAATTTGTAATAATATGTGCACAGTTACTTGTATTGTTCTTGGATTGTGCTTCGAAACAGTGCTAACAGTGCGTTTTCGAAAATAACATTTACATTTGAAAAATATATCTAATCTGTTACTAACAGTTTGAAAATTAAAAATCATTATTGGTGATGTTTTTGATAGTGTTTCTTTTAACAAGTTAGTCACTCGGCTGAAACAATTCAGACAACATGAGATGCTGTGTGGCAAACAAATCCAAGCAAATTGTCGGGTTCTCTATATTATGAATGAGAACAATATACACTTTTTTGTTGTGTTTCATGTCAGTTAAACGTAGCTCCTCAGGTTTTCCTGCAATGACAAATATATATTTAGCATACGTATTATCCAATGATATTTTAAAAATACATAATTTTGCTACAAAAAAAAAGCCCCATGACAATGACATATGCCAAGTCGGGTTATATCAAAAAGTAAATGATTTCGTATTCTTTTATTAACAACAATTTATAATTGGGCTGAAAAACATTTTGAAGATGTTAAAAGCTGAGTATATGTTAAGGCTGAATTTATACAAACCTACCTGAAATGACAACAACTTTGGTTCCTACCCCACATTGTGCATTGAAGTCCAATAAACAATTTTTCATTGTGTCACTTGGGTTTTCGATGCTGTGCACAGTTTTTAACTATTAAAAATGTACTAAATTAGCATTTTACATTTCACCTTAAACTTTGATTATAATTTATCATTTTTTAACGTATTTTTAAAAAATTTGATAGTAGGCTTTCGACCCCTTCTATTCCCTTCCCGATGCATACAAAGGCTGCCGTTGAAGCATGACGTCAATAATAGGTAATGCGGACGGTCAAGGAAAAAAGAGAAAAGGCCCACGGCCCAAAAAAACACACACACACCCAACACAGCACATTTCTTTTATAATTAACTTTTCTACCAGTTATTTCAATAAATATGAATCACTATTTGAGGCTGATATGTCGTTGTATTTTAATCTAACCAGGCTGGCGGTCCACCTTTGATGTAAAATACAATTACTTACTTAAGTAAGTAAGTAAGTAAGTAAGTAAGTAAGTGAGTAAGTAAGTAAGTAAGTAAGTAAGTAAGTAAGTAAGTAAGTAAGTAAGTAAGTAAGTAAGTAAGTAAGTAAGTAAGTAAGTAAGTAAGTAAGTAAGTAAGTAAGTAAGTAAGTAAGTAAGTAAGCAAGTAGTAAGTAAACAAGCTAGTAAGTTAGTAGGTAATAATAATAATAATAATAATAATAATAATAATAATAATAATAATAATAATAATAATAATAATAATAATAATAATAATAATAATAATAATAATAATAATAATAATAATAATATAGTATTATTATTAACATTTTAACAACAACACCATTAATTAATATTATTGATATTATATTTTTTCATTATTGTGCATTATTAAAGCAAATTAGTATTTTAGAAATGGTTTTTGGAACGCCTTTAATTGCATTTCAATGTTAATTATCTTTCCGTTAATATCGTTTTTGACATGGAAGAGAACATGTTTTTAGTAAATTTGGTTTTTGCAAACTACATAAAATATGGAACTGTGTTATGTAATTTTGTGCAATTTTTCCACACCATTGTTTTATTCGTTTTATGTAAAAATATTTTGATAAAATCAATTTCTTTAGTCTAGTAATGCACGCATTACACATTTGCATTTACATTTACAAAGAATATTATATGCTAATATTAAGTGAGTTAAAATGCACGCACTACACATTTGCATTTACATTTACAAAGAATATTATATGCTAATATTAAGTGAGTTAAAAAAGCAAATTACTTGACAATCAGCCATTTCTTTCAAAATTAAATCAGGTTGTTGCCTAACGTCGCAGACACACAGATTTTCAATAAGTCTAAACTCAGCAAGGCAGAATCTGTGCAATATTGTTTGCAACGTGATTGATATCTGTCCTGGTTGTACTGAACACGATTCAAAATCCCAAAATAGTCCAAAACCTCGAACTGCATTTTCAACTGTTGATGGTATTGGCTGTGCGCCTGTAAATTTTAGAATTTTAATTTAAATTTGAATTTAAATTTAATGAACTTTAAATTAAAATAAATGTATGTACATTAAATTGATGGGAATTTTTAGAAATATAACTTCAGTTTCAATAATTACTGTAGAAGTGGTTTAAGTGATCCAAATAAATTTCAAATAATGTTTTTAAAATACTATTTTTTTCTTTCACAAATAAAGTAGCTTAAAAAAAGATCGCAATTACTGCTAACACAGTCTGTAGTTTTTTTTAGAAAATTAAGGTCAATTTTTAAAAATAGATACTAATTTACTAAGTAAAACAATTTATTTTGATATTTTAATTTATGTTTTGAAGGCAACTGTTTTTTTTAAGCGCTATCAAATACTGTATTTCTTTTAATGCTAATAATATGCGTAATATTTACTAGTTACATGATACTATACTTTTTAAAACAAAACGAGTTTACTTACAGTTTTAAAACATTTTGGAACAATAAAGCTATACTAGTGTTAAAAAACGCAAGAGTAACTAACCTTTTTTAGCGCAGCCTTCTCGGACGAGGGTGGTGCATACACTAGCACTCTCTGAAGCTATGTCTAGTAAATTAGTTTGCGTGTCCCTTTTCTAGGTAAAATATAAATAAGTTTTATTAATAATAATAACCCAGAATACAATAGTTTTAGAAATAAACACAATTAAAATGTAGAAGTTTGACAATTTTTGATTTAAATCAGGGGTCTCCAAACTTTTCAGCAAGAGGGCCGCATTAACTATCAAATATCAGTTCGGGGGCCAGAGTTTCTTCCATCCATCACTTTTGAGTGGTGATGCCACAGTGCCCCCCACCCCCAACGAAATATAATTATATACAAAAATATATACACATTTTAAATGCCCAGCCCCCCCCCCCCCCCAGGAGAAAAAGTCTGAAAGAAACACTGTCCGGTTGACAACACACTGAAGGTCCAAGTTTGTTCTCCTTGGGCAAACGCAAAAACCCACCCATCATTTTTAGAACTTGTCTCCAAGGAAGTAATTTGCTTGCAATTCAATGACCTCCATCTGCAGTTCATCTGGGCAACGGGTTACATTTGCTTCAAATGAGTTTTGAAACAGTCTCACTTCTTCTGCCTTTGATTCCTATTCAGAAAACCGCTACTAAAACTGCAGCTAGAGGTCTATGATAATCTCGCATGCAAATGATGTGGGGAACTCAGCTATTGCTTCAGCAATGAAGACCTTGCACTGCTGAAAGTGCGTCAAGTTGTTGCCCTGTATTGCTCCAAAAACATTGAACAGCTGTCCAGCGACCCATCCATTGCAATTGAAAAATTGCAAAACTTGTAAGCAGTTTGACTATTTGAGTCACAATGTTTTCATCAATGTCTGCAACACGGAGGGCAATAGTATTCGCACCCAAAGCTACATTTTCAAATTGTTTTGGATTTTCCGGGCAAAGTTCCTCACCCAACTCTAACAAACATTTTTTCCGTGAACAAAAAGATCTCCGCGGGCCGGATGAGAGGACCACGCGGGCCGCATTCGGCCCGCGGGCCGTAGTTTGGAGACCCCTGTTTTAAATGAAGAATAAAAGCCTGTATTTTAAGAGATGAAGTCTGACGAATTATTTTACGGGGGTTTCATCAATGCGTCACCAATCCTAATTTTTTAGACGTTTGATCTTGTTTTCTGAAAGCTAAGTTATTAAAATGTAAACATTGCATGCACTATATTTCTTGGATCATATTTGTCGGGGCACGGGTTTACCTATGGTGTATGAAAACCTTGAGCGTACGTTATTCACTCTACGTAATAGTGAGGTAGAAAACACACCAGCGACCGCCCAGGTGTCAGGGATGTAGAGGACGGCTCTTGTGAGCCCCCGGTTACACTACCGCGTACGGCCCTTGGCTGGGTTTAATCATCAAATGTCGTGTGCCACCGTGTCAATATTATAGGGTGCTCCTTAAAAGCGATTCGATTTAATAAATGGCTATAATACTAAATCTTATCCAAACTTATTAAAACGACGTATGCACCATAGCGCTCAAGGGATAGCCCTGGGCGCCAAATCGCACCCTACACGGGCGTCGGCGGACGCACCTGATTCCGTTTAGTGAACAACTATTATGCCCCATTGTATCCATAGTCTATCGCATTGTTTAAAACGACCTAGGTGCCATAGCGCTCAAGGGATAGCCCGGGGTGCCAAATCGCATTCTGCCGGGGCGCCGACAAACGCGCCTGATTCAATTTAGTGAGCGACTTTAACGCCCTATCTTACCAATTGTCTATCATGCTGTTTAGAACGAACCTAAGCGTTAGAGCGTTCACGGGAAAACCCATGGCACCAAATCGCAACCTGCAGGGGCGCCGGCAAACGCGCTCGATTCGATACAGTCAACGAGTATTGTTGCCCATCGTGTCTTGTCTTTAGTGTATAGCCTTTAAAAAAACGAACGTAGGCGCCATAGTGGTCACAGGGAAGCCAGGGGCGTTTCTGGTGAAGCATTATCCAGGTCGCCGGTGGCTGCGCCTGTTGAAGTTTTAAAGCTGAATATAGTAGTACCCCTTACCCGTTATGCAGGGAGCCCAATTGACGGATACCAAGTGCTAAGATAGTCACTGTGGCACTCGGATGAAAGGTATCAAACCGCAATCGTCACCCCTTCGAGTTAGAAATTATTTTTGCAGAAACTTCCCCAATGACTGTTTTCAACAACTTCCCAAGCTTTCATGGCGATCGGATAAAAGGTGTAGTAATGCATAAAAGACAGAGAGACAATCACACACACATGCGTTGCTTTTTATATATGTAGATAGGAAGCGAGCAATGTATTATCTAAAAACTTTTCAAACATAGAAGACACTCACTGTGGATAATAAACTTAAGTTTGTTAAAAAAATAGTTTTACAACAATACATACAGTTTTATAATGCTTAACCAGACGGTATTGACTGACAAAAAGATCTTTGAATGTTTCTCAAAATACAGACGATCATTCAATAACATGAGAAGCTTTAGTAAAAGCAGTGAAACAATGTTTAAAAGCACGAATGCACGAAAGCAAAAAACACACACAAACACACTCACTCACACACACAGAAAGACACACAAGCATACACACACACAAACAAACACACACACATATATATATGTATATATATATATATATATATATATATATATATATATATATATATATATATATAATGTTAAATGGATATTATGTAATATATTTATATAAAAACCGACTCACAGCAGAACCTTTTCTTTCATTTTTACTAAGCTTTGTTTCACTAACACCTTGTTTGTTGGCATTTATTTGTTCTAGATTCAGTTGATAACAAATGTTTTTAAATAATACATTAGTTTTCATAGTATGTAATTATAAAGAAAAAAAAGATTATTTTTTTTCTAATCATATTTAAAAAGCGTAATAAACGCTTCAATATCGGGCTTTTAGAAAAAAATAATAATAATGCGCTAAAAAGGAGAAATAAATGATTTTCTTTAAATATAATAACTACTATTTGAATAACTAAAAACAAAAGCGTGGGTCGCTTTATCATGTATTGAATACTTTTGCTAGAATTTAAGAAGCAACATTCGCTTTTAATTTTCGTTATTTAAATAGTAGTTTATTATAATATTTAAATAAATCATTTATTTTCTTCTTTTTAGTGCATTATTATATAAAAAAATTGTTATTGAAACGTTTATCAAACTTTTTTTTTAAAGCCGACCTAATTTAAAAATTTTAAGCGAGTTAAATAAAAGCTTGTGAAAAGGTAAAATTAAGAAAAAACTTGTAATTTAAAAATATCTATAAATGTTTAATCAATACAATTTTATAAGTAAGTACTAATTTAAAAAATTATAAGTACTAAAGTTAAAAATCAGTTAAGAAAAACTGCAAAGACATAGAAATCATACAAAATGACATTTGGTAATACAATTATTGAGAACTATGTTAAATTTGTAAACGTTTTAAAAGTGTATTCTATATAAGCAAATGTATATACATATATATGTATATTACCCCCTGTCAATTACTCCCCCCCTGTCAATTACCCCCCTCCCAGTAGGAGGGTTTAGGTTTAGGTTTAGGTTTAGGTTGAGGGCTAGTGCTAGGACTAGGGTTAGGGTTAGGGTTAGGGCTAGCGTTAGGGTTAGGGTTAGGGTTAGGGTTAAGCTTAAATCAACGTCTAGCGTTAGTTTTGGTTTTGTGTTAAGTTTTAGGCTAATGTTGATGCTTAGGTTTTGGTCTTTTTCTTAAGTTTAGGATTAAGGAAATATATAGGTATAGAATTCTAATTAGAGTTAGGATTCTAACTTGAGAGGGGAGGGAGGGTAATTGACTGGGGAGTAATTCCTCCGGGGGGTAATGTCGGGGGGGAAGATGTCCCGTGGGGGGGGGGGGGGTAATTTCCGGTGGGTAATGTCCTATAGCCATACATATTATATATGTGCGTGTGTATGAAAAATCTATACTTTCTACAGCTGTCTTGTAGCAGGATTCCTCCAGTAGTGCTACGTTGATAATCTGTCCTAGAACGGTTTTTCCATTAATTGTGTTCTTAGCACTGCAAAGAATTTAAATTTTTTGAATGGTTAAACAATATATAAAGGTCATTTTCATTTTGGTTTTAGCACAAATATTGATAACAATGTATGCATAGCCTTAAGCAACTGTCATAAATACCTCTCTAAATTATTCTTATCATCCAATGAAACAATCGTAAATTTATTTCCAACAGGTTGTACTTTGCCTTTCCAGGGTTGAGTTAATATTTCAAGCTCAAGTTTTATTTTCTCCTTATCGCTGGAACTGCTGATTTTGTAGCCGTCGATTATTAGAATAGGATCCGAAGTGTCCTTTCAAAGAATACAAAATTGTATTCGTCAGTGGTAAGGAAGGCCTACATACAGAAACTAATACATCGATGCAACTATATATATATATATATATATATATATATTTATATATATATATATATATATATATATATATATATATATATATATATATATATATATATATATATATATATATATGTGTGTGTGTGTGTGTGTAGTTGTGTGTATGTGTATATGTGTGTGTATGTATGCATGTATGTATATATGTTTGTATGTATCTATCTAATTATTTCATATTAAAGACTTACAAGATATCCAGATCTATCGGATAAGTCATGTGTGAGATCCTCCCAGCGAAACGTTTGTGTCGCGTGTTGCAAGAGAGCTGGGTTTGCCTTCTCTTCATGCACCAGGGCAACTTGAAGTTTGCACTTGTTTTTAAAATGGGAGAGCTTGTCGGAAAAGTTGACGTCGCCTGTAAACAATACGCGTTAGTATTTTTGACGTTTTAAAAATAGGATAAAATTAATCAAAAAATGCTTTATTTTAGATTGATAGAAGAAATTGAAATTTATCTTCACTGAATAAATAATTTCAGAACATTTTGCCATTCTTTTACTACCAAAGCCTTTTAATTGTTAATTTAGAATATTTTAAAATCGGTATTCGGATTCAATTAAATGATCATACTTTTTTAGTTTTTAACACTTTTTGTTTACTCTAATTCCTCTCTATCCCCCTCTCTCTCTCTTTGTATATATATATATATATATATATATATATATATATATATATATATATATATATATATATATATATATATATATATATATATATATGTATACAATAATTTAGAGTAATACTATATTAAAACAAAATGATTAATTTTAAAATAGCAAATATTGCGCAATTACTTGAGATCAATACCACTTTAGATCCTGTTGGTGCATCTTTTACAAATTCATCCATTAGACCTTTAATTTTTTCATCAGCAGCATTTTTGGCATCAGCATCAACATGTAGGATGCTTACCTAATTTATAGAATAAATATGTTAGACAGAAAAATGAAATCGAACTATATACATATCTAACATATATATATATATATATATATATATATATATATATATATATATATATATATATATATATATATATATATATATATATATATACATATATATATATATATATATATATATATATATATATATATATATATATATATATATATACATATATATATACATATATATATATATATATATATATATATATGTATGTGTATGTGTGTGTGTATGTATATATAGAGTAAAGATGTGATAATCATTAACTTAACTGTTCCACTATTTAAATCTTTGATAGTCATTTGTGATTCTTTTTTCGTGTCACACACGCAAGCAAACGTCTTGAGTTCAAATTCCGAGTCCTCGGGAATGAAGGTTTTTCTTATCTTCTCGACCAGTTCTAAAACTGACTTTCCTTTTGGTACACAACAGTTCTGAAGATCCCAAAAAATGCCGACGGTCTTTGCTCTTTCTGTAGGTGGGACGTTAAATTAAATTAAATTATAAACGTCAGATCTGAATATAATGTATAAGACTCTTACAATGTTGACAATTAATTACGAATTGCTTATTTTAAAAAGTACAAATGAAATACAATGCATTTTTTTATTTTATTTTTTAAAATTTTACAAACAAATTCATTTTGTAACATTAAAATTTCCTTCTAACAAACCGTCGTTTGTTATGTCTACTAGGAATGTGCAAAATTATTTTGCTTTGTTTTTAATTATTTTTTAAAATATGCTTGCATGCATGCCAATATAACAATTATGGTTTATTTAAGTAAATGCAGAGTCCATTTATCAACCAAATAATTAAAACATATTTTACTTTGCAAGCTTTAAACTAGGGCTCATCCATAAATGACGTCACGCATGGTGCAATTAGGCTACCGGGCTAGATTTTGAGCACGTTGTGATTATGTTTGCGTGTGTGTTTGTGTTTTCTTTGTGTTTGTGTTTGCGTTTGTTTTTGTGTTATTGTTTGTGTTTGTATTTTTTATTTTATTTGTGTTATGTTTCCTTTTTTTTTACTTTCTCGTATATACGTAGTATAGAGAAAGTATTGTAATCGTGCAAAAAAAAAAATCGAGATTTTTACAAATCTCGACGTTTTACACCTCACTAATACGGAAAAACATAACTTTGCAATCTTGTCCGTATGTCTGTCTGTCTGTCTGTCTGTCTGTCCGTGTGTAAACACGATTACTTGAGTACCGTTACAGCTAGGTTGATGAAATTTCATATATAAGTATTTTATCAAAATCGTAGATCCGTATCAACTTTTGAGCGATTTCCGATAACCGGAAGTGGTACTTTTCCTACTTTGAATTTTTCAAAAGCCTATAACTTGAGTACTATTTCAGACAGATAAGTGAAATTTAACATGTAAGTAAAAGATCTAATTCTCTACCGTCTGTCAAATTTTGAGTAATTTCCGTTGACCGGAAGTAATAATTTACGCTACTTCCGATTTCTCAAAAAACTAATGTAAATTTTAAAAGTACTAATAATATTGCGCACTATTATGCGCTTTTTTATTTGGCGTTCACTTGGTGTGCAATTAATTTGTCTACGAGATTTTATTCTATTTTTACAAGCTTTTATTTAACTCACTTCCTCGTCAGTCGTCAGTCTAGACGGAAACGCAGGAGTGAAAATTCGGACAGTTCTACTTGACCGATACGATTCACCGTTGGCTCGTGAGTCAAGACATGAAGACAATGCAATCTGAATCTAAATTTGACTTAATTGGATGCCTAATTAATTTTTTATGAATTAATTAAATTTTGGACCGAATTAGTAGGCATGTCTAGCCAACCACACCACACGCGTCATCACCTTCAATAGCTGCGCCATCACGTAATGGCTGCGTTCAAAAACAATTGCGCGCCTACTGAACGTGATGTTCAGTAGGCGCGCAATGGTGTTTAGTCATGTAACTCTATTGTAAATAAAACATGTAAAGTACTGAAAAAAAATTCATAAAAAACGTTTTAATAACAAGCTTTTATGTAATGATGCACTAAAAAGTAGAAAATAAATTATAGACTACTATTTAAATAACTATAAAGAAAAGCGTGGGTGTCTTCCTTAACATTAGTAATGGTATCCAATAGATACTAAAGTGACCCACGCTTTTCTTTATAGTTATTTAAACAGTAGTCTATAATTTATTTTCTACTTTTTAGTGCATCATTACATAAAAGCTTGTTATTAAAACGTTTTTTATGAATTTTTTTACAAGCTTTTATTTAACTCACTTCCTCTGTCGTCAGTCGTCAGTCGTCAGTCTAGACGGAAACGCAGGAGTGAAAATTCGGACAGTTCTACTTGACCGATACGATTCACAGTTGGCACGTGGGTCAAGACATGAAGACAATGCAATCTGAAACTAAATTTGACTTAATTGGATGCCTAATTAATTTTTTATGAATTAATTAAAATTTGGACCGAATTAGTAGGCATGTCTAGCCAACCACACCACACGCGTCATCACCTTCAATAGCTGCGCCATCACGCAATAGCTGCGTTCAAAAACCATTGCGCGCCTACTGAACGTGATGTTCAGTAGGCGCGCAATGGTTTTTAGTCATGTAACTCTATTGTAAATAAAACATGTAAAGTACTGAAAAAAAAATTCATAAAAAACGTTTTAATAACAAGCTTTTATGTAATGATGCACTAAAAAGTAGAAAATAAATTATAGACTACTATTTAAATTACTATAAAGAAAAGCGTGGGTCTCTTCTCAAATATTAGTAAAGGTATCCAATGGGTACTAAAGTGACCCACGCTTTTCTTTATAGTAATTTAAATAGTAGTCTATAATTTATTCTCTACTTTTTAGTGCATCATTACATAAAAGCTTGTTATTAAAACGTTTTTTATGAATTTTTTTTTAAAACTTTAAGTATTTAAAATGGATTAAAAATCATGTCTATAGCCCGAGTTCCCATCCCCTGTTATTTTATATAAGAATATTCGAGAAAGTTTAGGGGAGATCACTCCCGGTTTATTTAGTTTTGGTTTTGGTTGGTTGTGGTTAGAGTGGGCAATGCCAGATATAAGATTATGCTGATTACTAAACACACAAGTCATGGTCCTTTACAGATAGGTTTTTCACAGAAGCCAGTGCAGGGCCTGACTTGGACGTCTAGTATAAGTATATACGTCAATGTTAAGAGGAGCAAACTTTAATGATTTTACTTTCTTGTATACGAGGAAGTATAGCGATCGTGCAAAAGATCGAAATCGAGATTTTTACAAATAACGACGTTTTACACCTTCCTGAGTCGGAAATTCATAGTTTTGCATATTTGTCCGTATTTCTAAGTGTTTTTCTGTGTGTTTGTGCGCATGTGTATCTGTGTGTTTGTGACCACGATAACTTGAGTACCTTTACAGCTAGGTTGAGTAAATGTCATATATAAGTATAATAACATGTATACTTCTGTATCAACTTGTCAACGATTTCCGGTAACCTGAAATATAAATTATTCTACTATTTGTTTTTCAAATCTCAATCTTGAGAACTCCTCCAGATAGGTAGACGAAATTTCAAATATAAGTAAAAGATCTAATACTGTCTTTTATCTAATTTTGAGCAATTTCCGTTTAATATTACTTTACGCTATTTCCGATTTATCAAAAACCGCATACAAATTTTAAAGTACTAAAATTCCTCACTCTTTTACAAACACTGTTTGCTGTTCACTTGGTGCGCAATTCTTTTAGCTACGAGATTCTATTCTAAAAAGTTTAAGTAATTAAAAATTGATTAAAATCATGTCTATATACCGGGTTGCCATTCCCGTAGTGTTATCTATAATATAGCGTAGCTGGTAGTGTGTATGTCCGTCATCTCTATAGATTTTGAAACCATAAAAGCAAACTCACCACATTTCGTGCTTTTTGCTTGCATCGCGGAGTCTTATTATGAATAGATGAGTTGGGTTTATTTATATAACGACAAAAAATTTCTTTATAGTTGGTGTTGTTTTTACTCTTTCGCATAACGTCAATACAATTTTAAATAAACGCACATTGCTAAACATATTAACCAGATCAATGTCAAATAATACTTTCGCTTAGATAAGTAGAAAAAAAGGATACATTTTAATAACAGTAGGGTAAAAAAAAACGAATTAATTAAAATAATTTATAATTTTGCCAAGGGAGGTAATTTCAAAAAGATATTAAACTTACGCTATTTAAAAATGTCAATGCAAATTCTGCGGACGCGCAAGAGTACATTATTGTTAGAATATTATAATAAGCATAGATTGATAAAATGCACAGTGGCAGGTAAAACACGGATGTTTTAAATATTGCCTTTTGTTTATTTTATGGATAAGTTGGGGTATTATAATCGTTTACTAAGTTGAATCAGGCTGTTTCGCCGGCGCCCCGGCCGGGGGCGATTTACCGCCCCGGGCTGTGTTAGCACTATGTGTTTATGTTTGCATTTAAGTTGCGTTTATTTTTTTCTGTTTATGCGTTTGCATTTTCGTTTGTGTTTTTTGCGTTTGCGTTTGTGTTGGCGTTTGTGTTTGCATTGTGTTTGTGTTTGTTTTTTCTTTTGTGTTTGCGTGTTGCGTTTGTGTTTTTGTTTGCCTTTTGCGTTTGCTTTTGCATTGGGTTTGTGTTTTCTTTTGTTTTTGTGTTTTCTTTTGCGTTTGTGTTTGTGTTGAGTTTGTGTTGTGTTTGTGTTTGCGTTGTGTTTGCGTTTTCTTTTGTGTTTGTGTTTAGTTTTGTTCTGTTCCCAAGTTTGTACATTTAAAAAAGATTTACCGTGACGGAGCACGGGTATGCAGCTAGTATACGTAATTTCGAGATAGTTTAGTGGAGATCATTTCCACTTTATTTAAAAACATAAAACTATATAACATTTATAAAATAATAAAAGTATTACCATTGCTGGTTACATGGCTGACATGGATAGTGCTTCTGTCGTTGGCGAAATGTTCCACTTTTTGTATGCTTAAATTTGCCGTATATTTTGGGTTTCGTTTATCCATTCTGTATCTATTCCTTAAAAATATTAAGAAGACATTTTACGCAAGAAGCACTAATCTACTTAAAAATATGTGATATCATTATAAAAAGAATTCCGATACAAATTTAAAAGTAGCCGCCCATTAACAAAAACAGTTGTTCATGAACCAAAACATTTATTACGTTAAGCTGTAAAAACATATATTATTATGTAATCACCCGATATGCTAAGATATATCCGTTCGATAATTTGTAATAGATAGTATTAAGTAGTTAAAATATATATAAGAAATACTAAATCGAGTGGGATAACTAATGAGATTTAAATGAAAAAATCCCGATGGGCGAATAAAACGATGTAAAAATTTAATTATTTTTTATCTTGCTAGTAGAAAAAAAATACGAACCTGCTGAGCTTGTTTACCTCAACTGAATCTCAACTGTTGTATTTTTAACAACTGCAATACTCAAACGTAAAGTATACACAATCAGATTACCATGACAGTCGACCCATACCCTAATCCATTCCGATAAATTCTTTTTTTTTTATTTTCTGAAAAACTGGCGTTAGTTTTTCTTGAAAAACACAGTTATTTCCCACAAAAACTGTTACCTGTTTTAACGTGTTTGATAAGTGGGCCTGGAATTTGTAGGTTATTCAATTAATAGAACACTCATTTCAATAGATTACCTGTTTAAAAAAAAGAATTGAATAGTAAGCTACCCCGCGTTTCTAAAGAGTCAACACGTTACAAGGCCGTTTCAGGTTTAGAGTATTTAAAGAACTATCCCCTCCGTCCCCAACATTAATAATTTTTTAAAATTTAATCAAAGCCTGTCGCACAAAGCACACAAAATCTTTCGCTGAAACACGCTTTATGCCTACTGAAGCGTGGAGCTCAGTAATGCGATCATTCATACAAAAGCTTTATTGTTAGCCACACGTGACGTCTTTTGATACCGTCGACCCCCCCCCCCCTCCACAGATAACCACAAAAAATGTGTCCAATAATCTTTGCACATATAATATACAGCTAGCAGGAAAACTCTGGACGCAAGTAACTGTTAGCCACGCATTTTTTTAAAAAGAAAAATGTTAATTTGTTTATTTCTTTAGTAAATTAAACTTAAACACCGCAATACCATATAGATCTAATTAGCAGAATAATGTATGAAAATCTGTCTGAAAATTATGCTTAAATAATACAAAAACCACTTCACGCCCGAACGTAAAAATAGGTGTATAGAAAAGATTTATACTTTTACCAGAGTCGGCCCTAACCGCCTGGAAAACTTAGTCCGAATACCCCCGCCCCCCGTCCGAAAGTTTCAAGTGACCCCTCCCCACATTAGACAAAAAAGTCTGAAAGAAACACAGGGTTGAAGATCAGAGTCATATTTCAAGAGCATTTCGAGTCAGTGAGTCAGTGAGTCAGTCAGTGAGTCAGTGAGTCAGTCAGTAAGTCAGTCAGTCAGTCAGTCAGTCAGTCAGTCAGTCAGTCAGTTAGTCAGTCAGTCAGTCAGTCAGTCAGTAAGTCAGTCAGTCAGTCAGTCAGTCAGTGAGTCAGTGAGTCAGTGAGTCAGTGAGTCAGTCAGTAAGTCAGTCAGTAAGTCAGTCAGTCAGTCAGTCAGTCAGTGAGTCAGTGAGTGAGTGAGTCAGTGAGTGAGTGAGTGAGTGAGTCAGTCAGTTAGTCAGTCAATCAGTCAGTCAGTCAGTCAGTCAGTCAGTCAGTCAGTCAGTCAGTCAGTCAGTCAGTCAGTCAGTCAGTCAGTCTGTCTGTCTGTCCGTCTGTCTGTCCGTCTGTCCGTCTGTCCGTCTGTCTCTCCGTCTGTCCGTCTGTCTGTCCGTCTGTGCGTCTGTCCGTCTGTGCGTCTGTCTGTTTGTCTGTTTGTCGGTCTGCCTGTCTAACCCTAACCCTCAACTTAACCTGAACCTTAATGCTAACCCTAACGA
Source organism: Physella acuta (assembly GCF_028476545.2). Taxonomy (NCBI): domain Eukaryota; kingdom Metazoa; phylum Mollusca; class Gastropoda; family Physidae; genus Physella; species Physella acuta. The sequence continues at coordinate 232,825 of NW_026731585.1, forward strand.
ATATAGCGGAGTGTTCTGGGAAGAAAACATACTCTACACTCAGCCTGTTTGTAATTTGGTAAAGGCCTACTATAGAAAGACTAGGAAATTTATGAAATACGATAGAAGTATGACGTATTTCATCCTTTTGATCTATTTCATTCTTTTCATTCATTGCATGCATTATATACATTGACTAGGTGTTCCTTAGAATACCGGTTTCTACACATTGCCGTTTTAACTTGAGCTTATATGTTTACCTAAAATCCGCTGTAACAATTGTGCTTTTTTTTTAAAGACTAGCAACAAGACCCCTCTACTAGCAGAGACGTGTTATGTCACGAAATTGCTTGCAGTTAAGTTACTTGAAGCCAATCACAAAGGTCACATGACTCATTTAAATGTAACTCGACCGCGAAACAAGTCGTGACACGTCTCTTCCACGGTGTTGGATGTGTGCCTAATAGTAATAGTACAAAACCAACCACCTAATAAAAATTGAACAACTTAAGACCAACGGTAAAGATAAGAGCGAAATTACTAATGTTTTGTATCGCCGTTCGACTCTTAACGTTCCAATTCGAAAAGCAACTTTAATCTGAATTAATGAGAGTTCGAATTTTTACAAATAGTTAATAATTCAACAATTAGATATGATTAAAATAATAAATCGATTGACCATCGATTTTGAAGATATATTTGTCTATGCTAAAATGCGACTTACGCGTTTCGTTCCTAATATATTTATAATTAATGTAAACAATATATTGCTAAAATTGCGATGCTGCTAATTGATATTTACGTTAATCTTTTTTTAAACGATCTATGAATACACTAGAAAAATATAGATTTAAATATTTCAATATGAGACTGATGACTCAGCCAAAACGTGTTTTAACGTCTACTTTTCAAGAAATTATTCGTTTGTAGTTTCTATAAAGTGTTATAGAGGACATTTTCGTCATTGAAAGCGTAACGAATACTATATGTTATAGAAAAGAAATGTTGGCATTGGAGTCGATCACTCATGACAGTCGAGATTGATTATTTCAATTCTACCGCATTTTCTACAAAAGTGGTCTCTTTTTAGAAAAATCTTGATCGATAAAAACGTTTCAATGTTATTTGAAAGTCAATAAGTACGTTCAAAACTGTTTTCGTGAAAACTTATAAATAACCTACCTACACTTTTATTTTCCCGTATACAGAGTATGAACGAAGTATTGTAATCGTGTCTAAAAATCACATGAAATTTTGACAGCTTTCACCGTTTGACGCCTCAGTACTTCACCATAGATACACGCAAATAAATAAATAAGCCTTATTACTTTCTCGTATATACGAAGTATAGAGAAAGTCTTGTAATCGTGCACAAAAATCACATTAAATTTGGACAGTTTTCACCGTTTTACTCCTCAGTCCTTCATCACATCCGGGATATAGAAGACTTATTTTAATCGGGCAAAAATTATAAACTCAGATATATAAAAATTTTGGCGTTTTATGCGCAATGGAGTTGGAAAAACTGGATTATCCAATTCTGTCCGTGTGTGTGTCCGTGTGTAAACACGATAACTTGAGTACCGTTACAGCTAGGTTGATGAAATTTCATATATAAGTATTTTATCAAAATCGTTGATCCGTATCAACTTTTGAGCGATTTCCGATAACCGGAAGTGGTACTTTTTCTACTTTGAATTTTTCAAAAGCCTATAACTTGAGTTCTATTTCAGATAGATAAATGAAATTTCACATGTAAGTAGAAGATCGAATTCTCTACCATCTGTCAAATTTTGAGTAATTTCCGTTTATCGGAAGTACTTATTTACGCTACTTCCGATTTCTCAAAAACGCATGTAAATTTATAAAGTACTAATAATATTGCGCACTATTATGCACATCTTTATTTAGCGTTCACTTGGTGTGTATTTCTTTTTTCTACGAGATTATATTCTACTAGACTACCCGTCATCCGTTGGATAACTGTGGGTTTCGGGGGTCATCCATCAAAAAACATCACGTCTGTCACTCAGAGGCATAGCGACCCTTCCCGGCGCCCGGGGACAAACTTTTCAATTCGAACCCCCCCCCCCCCCCCCGCAAGATTTCGATTTGCAACCTCCCCCCCCCCCAACTTTTGATTTGCACCCCCCCCCCCCCCTCAAGATTTTGATTTGAACCCCCCCCCCCCACTCAAACTTTCGATTTGCACCCCCCTCAACCTTTCAGTTTATTTTTCCAACCCATTTTGGCACCCCTAAGGCCCCCCCCCCCCCGCCCGGGAACATATGCCCCCCCGCCCCTCGCTACGCTACTGCAGTGTCACTTATCGTCACAAAAAAACAGACCCCACATTCAAAAATATGTTTTTTATCTTTTAAAAACACCGAAAACACCTATTTCGTACTATCCCTTCATATACTGACGTCACAGGTGACCTACTCAACTCTACTTCCACTGCCCAGTGTCCCGCCAAGTCTCAGACAACATGTTTTTATCGTTTAAAAAACGATTCCAGCCGAGCATGTCTCTGACCACACTATCCCTTCATATGCTTAGGACAAAGAAAGAGATGAACCCTACTTCACCTGCCCTGTGCCCCGCGAGGTCCTGCAACCTTATCATTCACATATAGGGCTTAAGAAAAAAAAATTGAAAACGTAAAAAAAGAAAGTTCTATTAATTTTTATGACACTGACTTTAAAATTTAGCCTTCATTCTCCAAAGCAAATTTTAAAATGCTTTTCTGGCATATCTAGCCCTGGCCACCTATACCATGTTTAAATAATGTGAACACCCGCCATTTTGCTCGTGGTAAACATGGCCTAAAAATTGTCGGAAGTCATGCGTCCGGTCCGGACGCCATATTGTTGTTAGCAGCCGACCGCGCCTCCAAGTTAGTGAGTAATCCTACTATATCTAGATATAGAACTTAGATAAAAAAAATCCCATGTATTCTCGAATTAGATGATCATTGAAGCTAAACAAAGATTTATATAAAATAATTAAGGCCTGAAATAGATTCTAGATGTAGAGTTTACATTAAGTCTAGATCTAGAATTTACATTGAGTCTAGAGTGACCTAGATTCTAGATCTAGGCTAGATCTAGATCTAGATCTAGAATCTAGGCTAGATTCATAACTTTCCTTCGACAGCTGATCTTTAGATCTAGAGAAATTTATTGTAAAACTAAATGAAAAAAGACAGTTGAAAATTGATATAAGTGTTGGAACGTAATAAATACAGCAAAGGGACGTATTGTTAAAGCTATGACCGACAGAAAATTAAATTTAGAACGCGTTAAACTTTTGAATGGGAACACAATTTTCTTCGATAGACGCCGCCATTTTATTGTACTAAAGAGTAAACAAAAAACTGTGACGTCACGGTCCCGCCGAGTGTAGTGGTCGTTCTAATCTTTTTAAAAAAATAGGGTTACTCTACGTATGAATAAATCAATAAATTAATTAACGTCTTTAAATAAATGTGTGATTAACAGTCTGTCTTAAAACAAAAATTTTTCTCTACCTACATACTATTTTACAGCTCTCAGGATAGAGTAGAACATATCACAATACTCGATCAGCCAAACAAAAAAACAAACAAATAAATATTCAAACATGTAAACAAACTTGACTTTTAGTAGTATATAGATTTTTAAAAATTTGAGTATTTAAAATGGATAAAAATCATGTCTAGAAGTCTATATCCCGAGTTGCTATCCCCCGTAGTGTTATATTAGAATATTCGAGAAAGTTTAGGGGAGATCACTCCCGGTTTATTGATTAAGGTGTTTTTTTTTTTCAGAGCCTATCCCCTTAATTAAAATGATGCAAAACATTCTGCTATATGTGGCGCTGTGCAAATGTAAACTGTAATGTATAGACCATACTTTTTTTTTACCTATTTGGTATTTATCCTTTCGAAATAAAAACCGGGCTGTAGATATTCAAAAATAAAATGAGTGATCTCCCCTAAAATTTCACGAATATTCTTACACTAGCGATTGGTACCCGTTACACGTGAATTATAAGCCTATATAATTTAAATTTTATACTTGTTTGAGAAAAATATTTTATATATTAGTTATTGGTCAATACGCAATGTGTTTTACTACACGTTGAACGATATTAGTGACAAAACAAAGAAATTACTAAATAGCTAAAAATCTCAGACATTTAAAATAACATAGGCTACCAATACCTATTTTCGATTTTTAATTATACTTTTGTCCTACAATCAATGACGCCATAAGTGATGTGCACTTTCCGAAGTTGAAATTTTTTATTTAAAATTGTTTCATAAGGATATTTTTCTGTCTCAAGTGACGTCTTTTTTTTTTTTTTTTTTTTTTTTTTTTCTGCTATGAACCTTTATTAAGGAGACAGCTTCAATCAACTTTTTAAGTTACAAACATTGCAAGATTTCTCACTTAATTTACAACAAACTTTAACTCTCATTCAAAAACAACTCAATGATGAAAACAAAAACCAAAAATACATCTGTATGTATCCAGGAGCTTAGTATCAGTGACATAATGACATATGACACAAGTGGCATGACACTCTACGATTCATTTTAAATATACAATATTTACAAAGACGTGATTTATAGATCTATCTTACCCTAGGCTATGACCCTGGATGAAGACAAGTGCTTGTATGGAAGAGACACTTTGGTACCATTATAATAGACCTAAAACATGCACATTTAATTCAAATGTAACTAATAAGTGGAACAGCAGGGGAGGTAAACTGTTGGAACATTTGATGGCGCAGGAAAAGACAACTCAACTGTTATAAATTATTGTGGTGAATTACAGTCCTTGTTTTAAACTTGACAAGTAAATAATATTTAAATTATTTTTAAAAATATAAATGGTAATAACATCTTAAATACATTGTCAACTCTTTTGTAAAACTTGCATACATTCATTTATAAACAATAACATTACAATGCAACATGCTTTTTTTGAATGAAATGAAATGCAAGAAATAAACAGATAAATTCACACCAATAAATTGTGGGTGGGCTTCTTCCCAGGCCAAGCCTCCTTGGCGTACTTCTTCTTCTTGGGTTCTTTGGGTCCTTGCTCCTCCACACCAGGTAATGGAATCGTGGGAGGCTGAATGGGGGCGGGGGCGTGGCTCTCAAAGTCCACATCAGGCGCCAGGTTAGGAACAGGGAGCCCAAGCTTGGCGGCGATGCTGAGAGGGTTGGCCAACATGGAGCCCGAGCCAACAGAGGGCAGGTCCCCGTACAGGCCGTGTGTGGTGTGCTGGTGCTTGTTTGTGTGGAGGTGAGAGCCGGAGTTGATGGCGCTCAGGTCCATCTTTCCTCTCTTCGTAGGTATGACTGTAGTTTGCACTAAATTTCTAAACCGGCCAATGGATGGATCAATGTCTTCTGGGTTGATGATTTCTTCCTCATCAGCAAAGTTGACATGAACAGTTTTGTGTTTACGCTTCAGTGGGTTGGGAACATCTGGCATATCTGCTACTGAAATCACTCGCCTGTTGTGGGCTGTGTTAAATTCTGTTAAGTTATCTAATTCTGTTTCTGACTCTGGCAACCCTAGAAGATTTCCTTCGGAGTCATCCCGTTTTCCATCCTTCTCATCCAAACCTCCCATCCCCATCTGTGGTCGTTCCCTTATCACATACATTCTTGTCGATGCACCAAAATGAATCTCACTATCAATGGGAATATGTTGAGGTTTCTTTGACTCCAGTCTTATGTGGCCTACGTATGTTCCATGAGTGCTGCCTAGGTCTATTAGAAATGGCCGAGACAAATGACGATGCCAGACCAGGGCTGAATGGACGCGTGAACATGATGAGTGGTCAATGGTGAAATCACAAAGCTGTTTATTGCGACCAAAGAAGTAACATTTTTTCTCATCTATCATCAATTTCTGTATCATTTTCCCATCTTTTAGAACATCTAAGTGAAGACCTGGAGGGGGTTTCCCTGCCCATGAAGGGACTTCAAAATTATTTACCAGCGGAACCGACATGTTGTTCAAGTGACGTCATTTTGCAAATGATGTGTTATGTGTTTCTTATACTTTTTTCTGGATCACTGTTGTCACAACCATAAACACTTCTCCGGTTGCATAATTAAAGTTGTGTTTCTACATTAGAATATGGCTTTATTTTTATTTTACTTTTTAAAATAAAATTGTGTTTATACATTTAATACAACCAACATTAAGTTTCTTTAAAAGTCCGCATCATTAAGTGCTCCAAACATTGCTGAAGATAATGATCTCATAGCCTTGGAAAATGTTAGATGAACAGAGAGAGAAAGAAGTGCACGTATGGGCTTTGAAATATTAGGATAACAAATGGCAACTCAGGACATATACGTGATTTTTAATCATTTTTTAAATACCTAAGCTTTTAAAAAAATTGAATAGAGTCTCGTGTCGTAAAGAATTGCGCACCAAATAAACAGCAAACAATGTGTGCATAACAATGCGGAACATTAGTACTTTATAAAGAAAACCTTGATTAATCTTCAAATAGTTAATTGGTCATCTAATTAAGTAATATTTTATGTCAAAATACATTGTCTTTAAGCCCTGACCTACGTGAAAATTTTAAAATAACTCTGTCCGGTAGAAGTGTTCGTTATTTTACGATCATGAAGGCCGAAACACAAAAGAATCAAGTTAGAAATAAATTCATGTGCGTTTTTTTAGAAATCGGAAATACTTTCGGAAACCGGAAATTACGCAAAATTTGAAAGAAAGAATGGAAATATATATTTTACTTATATGTGAAATGTTGTCTATCTATCTGAAACAAAACTCAAGTTAATGGCTTATGAAAAAGCAGAAGTATAATAAGCTCCCCTTTCGGTTTTTGAATTCGCTGAGAAGTTTATACCGAACTAGAAATTTGATTACTTATATATGGAGTTTCTTCAAACTAGCTTTAACATATTCAAGTTTTCGTGTTTACAGAGAGACAGAGAGACAGAGAGACAGAGAGACAGATAGACAGAGAGACAGAGAGACAGAGAGACAGAGAGACAGAGAGACAGAGAGACAGAGAGACAGAGAGACAGAGAGACAGAGAGACAGAGAGACAGAGAGACAGACAGACAGAGAGACAGAGAGACAGAGAGACAGAGAGACAGAGAGACAGAGAGACAGACAGACAGAGAGACAGAGAGACAGAGAGACATAGAGACAGAGAGACAGAGAGACAGAGAGACAGAGAGACAGACAGATAGACAGACAGACAGACAGACAGACAGACAGACAGACAGACAGACAGACAGACAGACAGACAGACAGACAGACAGACAGACAGACAGACAGACAGACAGACAGACAGACAGACAGACAGACAGACAGACAGACAGACAGACAGACAGACAGACAGACAGACAGACAGACAGACAGACAGACAGACAGACAGACAGACAGACAGACAGACAGACAGACAGACAGACAGACAGACAGACAGACAGACAGACAGACAGACAGACAGACAGACAGACAGACAGACAGACAGACAGACAGACAGACAGACAGACAGACAGACAGACAGACAGACAGACAGACAGACAGACAGACAGACAGACAGACAGACAGACAGACAGACAGACAGACAGACAGACAGACAGACAGACAGACAGACAGACAGACAGACAGACAGACAGACAGACAGACAGACAGACAGACAGACAGACAGACAGACAGACAGACAGACAGACAGACAGACAGACAGACAGACAGACAGACAGACAGACAGACAGACAGACAGACAGACAGACAGACAGGCAGGCAGGCAGGCAGGCAGGCAGGCAGGCAGGCAGGCAGACAGACGGCAAGACGGACGGATGGACGGACGGACGGACAGACGGATGGATGGACAGACAGACAGACACACACACACAAATAAGAACAAAATTGTAAAACTATGTTTTTCCCACTGTGTATAACGTCAAGATTTTAAAAAAAATATTCATTTCAATTTTTTGCAGGATTACAATTTGTCCTCTATACTTCGTATACGGAAAGTAAATAGCTAACAAAAGCATTCGCGCACATATTTATTCTTTATTTTAACAACTTATACTTATCAAATATTAAAATGAACAGTTGGAAGTTGGCTTCTTATGATACTATTTAAAATCTTTACAAAAATTTAGCTCAAAATAATGTAAAAACATTGATCAACACTGGGCCCTACTTACTTTTGTCTCCCGAATTTAAAATGGCAGCATTATAGCGAAGAACTAGTTCACTTCCTTATGTGCTGGTGTCGCAGCGTACTAAACATTGTTAAAATTTTAAACCCTTTCAGTTGTAGCCTTCGCGGAAAAGGGAAATAAATCAAACTAAACTAAAGTGGAAAAAAAAAAAACAGGTAGTCGTCGTTGTTCATGTGATTGAGTACAAACAAGTTTATATTTTATCTACAATATGCGAGTAAACGTGATGTAAAGAGTTCAAATATTATTATTTATTTTATACCATATATTGACCGAAAGTCCATTTCTATTGCGGGGGGGGGGGTATGAACAAGCAATTTTCTAAATACTTCATGCAAATTCTTATCTGTACCAATTAAAAACGGTTTCTCTATTGGGTAGATAGTGACGCATTTTAAATATGTATTTATGACTAATATTGCTCTTTTTACTTTCCGTGTAAGAAGTAGGCCTATAGAGGAAGTTTTGTTATCGAGCAAAAAGATCAAAATCGAGGTTTTCACAAATCTTACACCTCCCGGAGTCGGAAAAACTTAGTTTTGTAATTTTGTCCGAATGAGTTTTTGTGTTTGTGTGTGTGTGTGTGTCTGTGAAATTTCACATATATGAAATATATCAATTTCTATGCCTGCTATCAAATTTTGAATAATTTCCGTGTACCGGAAGTAGTACTTTACGCTATTTCCGATTTCTCAAAAAAAAAACCTCATATAAATTCATGATTTTCTAATATTCCGCACTATTATACTCTCATTGTTTGCTGTTCAATTGATGCGCAATTCTTTTTTAAAAATATCATATTCTATTTTAGTTTTTAAAAAGCTTAAGTAATTAAAAACTGATTAAAATTATTGTTGCCTTCCCCCGTAGTTATAGAAGTATATTTGAGGAAGCTTAAGGAAGATCAGTCCCGCTTTTTACTTTCTCGTATATACGTAGTATAGAGAAAGTATTGTAATCGTGCAAAAAAAAAATCGAGATTTTTACAAATCTCGACGTTTTACACCTCACTGATACGGAAAAACATAATTTTGCAATCTTGTCCGTATGTCTGTGTGTGTGTGTGTGTGTGTGTGTGTGTGTCTGTCTGTGTGTCCGTGTGTAAACACGATAACTTGAGTACCGTTACTGCTAGGTTGATGAAATTTCATATATAAGTATTTTATCAAAATCGTAGATCCGTATCAACTTTTGAGCGATTTCCGATAACCGGAAGTGGTACTTTTTCTACTTTGAATTTTTCAAAAGCCTATAACTTGAGTACTATTTCAGATAGATAAATGAAATTTCACATGTAAGTAAAATATCTAATTCTCTACCTTTTGTTAAATTTTGAGTAATTTCCGTTGACCGGAAGTAGTAATTTACGCTACTTCCGATTCCTCAAAAAACTAGTGTAAATTTTAAAAGTACTAATAATATTGCGCACTATTATGCGCTTTTTTATTTCGCGTTCACTTGGTGTGCAATTAATTTGTCTCGAGATTTTATTCTATTTTTAAAACTTTAAGTATTTAAAATGGATTAAAAATCATGTCTATAGCCCGAGTTCCCATCCCCTGTTATTTTATATAAAAATATTCGAGAAAGTTTAGGGGAGATCACTCCCGGTTTATTTTCTCTTGCGTTGAGATTGGCAGAATGTTTCGCAGTGACTGCAAAAAAAGTGTTGGACTCCTTAACGTGCTGTATGAAAACCTTTTGTGTACGTTAATCACCCTCCCCGTGCGGTAAAACAACACTCCACGGCGACCGCCAGATTTAAAGAGCGCCAACAGGCGCTGTGGGGAGCCACCAGTTACACTCCCAGATGGGCGCCTGCTGCCACCGCTGGTTGGGTTTACACATCAGATGTAGTGGCCCACCGTGTCCTTGGCGTAGAGTGATCTTTTAAATGAATGTATGAGCCATTGTGCCTATAAAGAAGCCCGGGGAGCTCACGCGTCCACTAGGGCGCCAGAAGCCTCTACAGCTGTTTGAAAATTGATGCCCAATGAACAGTGCCCATAGATAGCCGCTAGGAAACTGGGGGTGTCCAATCGTAACCTATTTACAGGGCGCCGGTAACGTCCATGGTTTAATCTAATCACCGAATTTAATAGCCCACCATATCCTTAGTGAAAGGCGCTCTTTAGTAGGAATGTTGGCGACATAATGCTAATGGGGACGTACCGGGTCAGAGGCCCGCTGAAAGGGAAAGGCAGATGCGGTTTGTGCAATTGTACAGTTGATTACCAGATTCTGGTGCTAAGATAGCCGCTTGAAAATTTAATGAATTTTGCCCCCCCCCCCCCCCCCAACCCCAATGTTGGGTCCCAAAATCTTTTGAATAATAAAAAAAATTAAATAACCGTAATAGATTATTTGTATTTTAAAATAAAAACTTCGTTATATCATTTCTCCATAAAACATATCTAGCACAGTGAATAATTGTTGAATTAACATAACATTTGTAAATATTAGTAAAATTTAAAAAAAAAACAAAAAAAAGACGAGTAAATTCTTTACTATCTCAAATAAAATGTACCACAAACTCTCACTTTAATAAATCGGTAGCGATCTCCCATAAACTTTCTCGAATATTCTTTTATAAATAAACCGGGAGTGATCTCCCCTAAACTCAGTAAATCGAGATTTATACTAATCTCGGCGTTTTACACCTCACTGATAGGGAAAAACATAATTTTGCAATCTTGTCCGTATGTCTGTGTGTGTCTCTCTCTCTCTATCTCTCTCTCTGTGTGTGTGTTTGTGTGTAAACACAATAAATTGAGTACCGTTACAGCTAGGTTGATGAAATTTCGTATATAAGTATTTTATCAAAAACGTAGATCCGTTTCAACTTTTGAGCAATTTCCGCTAACCGGAAGTGGTACTTTTTCTACGTTGAATTTTTCAAAAGCCTACAACTTAAGTACTATTTCAGATAGATAAATGAAATTTCACATGAAAGTAAAAAAATTTAATTCTCTAACTTCTGTCAAATTTTGAGTAATTTCCGTTTAGCGGAAGTACTAATTTACGCTATTTCCGATTTATCAAAAAAACGCACGTAAATTTATAAAGTACTAATAATATCCGGCACTATTGTGCACATTTTATTAGGCGTTCACTTAGTGTGTAATTCTTTTTTTTTACGAGATTTCATTCTATTATAAAAAGTTTAAGTAATTAAAAATGGATTACAAATATTGTCTTTGTCCTTATTTGCCATCCCTCGTAGTTGTATATTAGAATATCCGAGAATGTTTGTGTGAGATCACTCCCAGTTTATTTTAGCTAATTAAATAGTGGTAAATTATTTAGAATTTAAAAAAAAAAGCAAATTTAAATTCTTCTTTTCAATGCGTAGACAAAAGTTTTATAAAGCTCTAGAGTTATATAAATGTTTAATTTATTAAAATGATAAGCGGCTTAGTTATAAATATAAATATAATCAATTTAGGAAGGGGGGGGGGGGGGGGTTATGGTCCTTAACGAGCTACTTATAGTGTTTTAAAGAAATATTTTCAGTGTCAGCGTTGGCACTGTCGAATTCACAAATTATGAATTATTGAAAATTAGAAACAACTAAATAGCGGCGTATGTTATGCCGCGGGCCGGCTCGTAAACTTATATTGCACGAGTTCGTAAACGTTTTCTTCAGGTAAATGATGCGGATTACTCAACACACACAGTTTTTTTTTCTCGCTGCCAGTTAATTTTATATTTTAATAGTCCAACAGGAGAGATGAGGAAAATAGACCAACAAGTTTGAATCATTATCTTGTTTTGTACTTTAATTTTTCTTGCTTTATCTGCATTCAGTACTCGAGACCCGAGATCGTCCCTGACAAACTCCCTGTTTAAAATATGACCAGACTGGACACTGGCATCAAGTGACGTCATCCTGGTCTGCCCCTGCTATTTAACAACAAGAACTCGATCACGTGATGCTGACCGCTTGCAGCAGACGATAGCGTGAGCGTGTCACCATCACGTTCAGAGATGTTAAAGTCAGAGACACACTTGAGAAGTTCGTGTACAACTGTAGTGTGACTTAACTGAACGCTGATGTTCAATGTTGTGCGAAAATATCATCAACTTTAGCTTCAGCTACAGTCAGAGATTTAGCTATAGCTGCATATCCCTACCCCCGCAGCCATTACTAAGGAAGTATCACCATGGTTACCATCTGCTTTGACTGCAAGTCAACACAACACTATATCTGTGTGTGTGTCTATTTTTAACAGGCTATATCAAGGGAGATAACCCATCGTTGTTTCTTCTATCTAATTTTGCTAAATGTTGTCCTTCTTGTGTTGTTTTTATTTTGTGTGGAGATATCAGAAATATCGTAACGTACTTCTTCCGTCTTTAAATACCGTAGCCATAGTAATAAGCGTGGGTCAAAATTATAATAACGTCATTCAAACATACTATTGCGACACACGTTTTTCGTTAGTTATTTTAATAGTGATGCATTATTAAATAGCTTAGGAAATTAATTTTTATGTTATTTATTTTTTGTGTGCATACATAGGCCTACAAACAGTTAGACGCTATATGAATGGTTTTAAAATTGAGTTTTAAATCAAAGGGGCTTTGTTTTAGATATAAATAGTATCAAATTAGACAGGTGATAAATGGTCTAGCGGTAGAATCCGCCTTTATAATCTCAAACTCCACGAGTTCGAAACACGGGACCGTCACATCATATATGTGTCTACATCATATGCGTCTTCGTTTTTTTTAAAACGAACGAGAAACAAATAATACAATAAACACCTTTTTTGTTGCAAACTTTTCTGTTTTTTTTCTGTCTTGTAGTCAGTATTCCGTGAAATGTGTTTAGCTTATGTTTGTCTTGTACTCAGTTGTCTGTGAAATATGTTTTGTTTCAGCTAGTTATTTAAGATGTGCACCTCGCTGGTACCTGATCATGTACCAGTAGAGTTCCCATCATGTACCAGTAGAGGTCCAATCATTAACCAGTAGATGTCCTATCATGTAGATGTACAATCATGCACCAGTAGAGGTACAATCATTAGAAGGAGAGGTCCAATTATGTACCACTAAAGGTCTAATAATGCACCAGAAGAGGTCCAATCATTAATCAGTAAAGGTCCAATCATGCACCAGTAGAGGTCCGATAACCGGAAAATATACTATTTCAGATAGAGAATTGAAATTTAACATATAAGTAAAATATTTAATTCTCTGCCTTCTGTAAAATTTTGAGTAATTTCCGTTGAGCGGAAGTATTAATTTAAGCTATTTCTGATTTCTCAAAAAACGCATGTGAATTTATAATGTACTAATAATATCCCGCACTATCATACACAGATTGTTAGGCGTTCACTTGGTGCGCAATTCTTTTTCCTACGAGATTCTATTCTATTTTAAAAGTTTAAGTAATTAAAAAAAGATTAAAATTATCATGTCTATATCGTGATGTGCCATTCCTCATTGTGTTATGTAAGAGTATTCGAGGAAGTTTAGGGGAGATCACTCCCGGTTTATTTTAAAAGGGCCTACCTTTAAAACATACATAGTACCTCCGCTATCAGGGGATAAATTGTCTAGTGGTGAAATGCTAGTTTATTAACTCGTAAGACACGGGTTCGCATACAGGCCCCTAGACCGTCCACTGATAACAAAAAATACATTCAAGAAATCTCCTTAATTATGTCATCCTTTTCTTGGATGTTTTGGTTGGGATGTCCAATGTTTTGGTCTGATGGTGCGATGTTTTGATCTGATGATTCAATGTTTTGATCTGATGGTTCAATGTTTTGATCTGATGGTTCAATGTTTTGATCTGATGGTTCAATGTGTTGATCTGATGGTTTAATGTTTGGATCTGATGGTTTAATGTTTTGATTAGCTAGTTCAATGTTTTGATCTGATGGTTCAATATTTTGATCTGATGGTTCAATGTTTCGATCTGATGGTTCAATATTTTGATCTGATGGTACAATATTTTGATCTGATGGTTCAATGTTTTGATCTGGTGGTTCAATGTTTTGATCTGTTAGTTCAATATTTTGATCTGATGGTTCAATATTTTGATGTGATGGTTTAATGTTTTGATCTGATGGTTCAATGTTTTGATCTGATGGTTCAAGGTTTTGATCTGATGGTTCAATGTTTTGATCTGATGGTTCAATACTTTGATCTGATGGTTCAATGTTTTGGTCTGATGGTTCAATGTTTTGATCTGATGGTTCAATGTTTTGATCTGATGGTTTAATGTTTTGATCTGATGGTTTAATGTTTTGATCTGATGGTTCAATGTTTTGATCTGATGGTTCAATGTTTTGATCTGATGGTTCAATGTTTTGATCTGATGGTTCAATATTTTGATCTGATGGTTTAATGTTTTGATCTGATGGTTCAATATTTTGATCTGATGGTTCAATGTTTTGATCTGATGGTTAAATATTTTGATCTGATGGTTCAATGTTTTGGTCTGATGGTTCAAGGTTTGATCTGATGGTTCACTGTTTCCATCTGATGGTTCAATATTTTGATCTGATGGTTCAATATTTTGATCTGATGGTTCAATGTTTTGATCTGATGGTTTAATGTTTTGATCTGATGGTTTAATGTTTTGATCTGATGGTTCAATGTTTTGATCTGATGGTTCAATGTTTTGACCTGATGGTTTAATGTTTTGATCTGATGGTTCAATGTTTTGATCTGATGGTTCAATATTTTGATCTGATGGTTTAATGTTTTGATCTGATGGTTCAATATTTTGATCTGATGGTTCAATGTTTTGATCTGATGGTTAAATATTTTGATCTGATGGTTCAATATTTTGATCTGATGGTTCAATATTTTGATCTGATGGTTGAATGTTTTGATCTGATGGTTCAATATTTTGATCTGATGGTTGAATGTTTTGATCTGATGGTTCAATATTTTGATCTGATGGTTCAATATTTTGATCTGATGGTTAAATATTTTGATTTGATGGTTCAATGTTTTGATCTGATGGTTCAATGTTTTTATCTGATGGTTCAATATTTTGATCTGATGGTTCAATGTTTCCATCTGATGGTTCAATGTTTTGATCTGATGGTTCAATGTTTTGATCTGATGGTTCAATGTTTTTATCTGATGGTTCAATGTTTTGATGTGATGGTTCAACCCTTTGATCTGATAGTTCAATATTTTGATCTGATGGTTCAATGTTTTGATCTGATGGTTCAATGTTTTAATCTGATGGTTCAATGTTTTGGTCTGATGGTTCAAGGTTTGATCTGATGGTTCAATATTTTGATCTGATGGTTCAATGTTTGATCTGATGGTTCAATGCTTTGATCTGATGGTTCAATGTTTTGATCTGATGGTTAAATATTTTGATCTGATGGTTCAATGTTTTGGTCTGATGGTTCAAGGTTTGATCTGATGGTTCACTGTTTCCATCTGATGGTTCAATATTTTGATCTGATGGTTCAATATTTTGATCTGATGGTTCAATGTTTTGATCTGATGGTTTAATGTTTTGATCTGATGGTTTAATGTTTTGATCTGATGGTTCAATGTTTTGATCTGATGGTTCAATGTTTTGACCTGATGGTTTAATGTTTTGATCTGATGGTTCAATGTTTTGATCTGATGGTTCAATATTTTGATCTGATGGTTTAATGTTTTGATCTGATGGTTCAATATTTTGATCTGATGGTTCAATGTTTTGATCTGATGGTTAAATATTTTGATCTGATGGTTCAATATTTTGATCTGATGGTTCAATATTTTGATCTGATGGTTGAATGTTTTGATCTGATGGTTCAATATTTTGATCTGATGGTTGAATGTTTTGATCTGATGGTTCAATATTTTGATCTGATGGTTCAATATTTTGATCTGATGGTTAAATATTTTGATTTGATGGTTCAATGTTTTGATCTGATGGTTCAATGTTTTTATCTGATGGTTCAATATTTTGATCTGATGGTTCAATGTTTCCATCTGATGGTTCAATGTTTTGATCTGATGGTTCAATGTTTTGATCTGATGGTTCAATGTTTTTATCTGATGGTTCAATGTTTTGATGTGATGGTTCAACCCTTTGATCTGATAGTTCAATATTTTGATCTGATGGTTCAATGTTTTGATCTGATGGTTCAATGTTTTAATCTGATGGTTCAATGTTTTGGTCTGATGGTTCAAGGTTTGATCTGATGGTTCAATATTTTGATCTGATGGTTCAATGTTTGATCTGATGGTTCAATGCTTTGATCTGATGGTTCGATGTGTTGATCTGATGGTTTAATGTTTTGATCTGATGGTTCAATATTTTGATCTGATGGTTCAATATTTTGATCTGATGGTTCAATGTTTTGATCTGATGGTTTAATGTTTTGATCTGATGGTTTAATGTTTTGATCTGATGGTTCAATGTTTTGATCTGATGGTTCAATGTTTTGATCTGATGGTTCAATGTTTTGATCTGATGGTTCAATATTTTGATCTGATGGTTTAATGTTTTGATCTGATGGTTCAATATTTTGATCTGATGGTTCAATGTTTTGATCTGATGGTTAAATATTTTGATCTGATGGTTCAATGTTTTGGTCTGATGGTTCAAGGTTTGATCTGATGGTTCACTGTTTCCATCTGATGGTTCAATATTTTGATCTGATGGTTCAATATTTTGATCTGATGGTTCAATGTTTTGATCTGATGGTTTAATGTTTTGATCTGATGGTTTAATGTTTTGATCTGATGGTTCAATGTTTTGATCTGATGGTTCAATGTTTTGACCTGATGGTTTAATGTTTTGATCTGATGGTTCAATGTTTTGATCTGATGGTTCAATATTTTGATCTGATGGTTTAATGTTTTGATCTGATGGTTCAATATTTTGATCTGATGGTTCAATGTTTTGATCTGATGGTTAAATATTTTGATCTGATGGTTCAATATTTTGATCTGATGGTTCAATATTTTGATCTGATGGTTGAATGTTTTGATCTGATGGTTCAATATTTTGATCTGATGGTTGAATGTTTTGATCTGATGGTTCAATATTTTGATCTGATGGTTCAATATTTTGATCTGATGGTTAAATATTTTGATTTGATGGTTCAATGTTTTGGTCTGATGGTTCAATGTTTTGACCTGATGGTTCAATATTTTGATCTGATGGTTCAATGTTTTGGTCTGATGGTTCAATGTTTTGGTCTGATGGTTCAATGTTTTGGTCTGATGGTTCAATGTTTTGACCTGATGGTTCAATGTTTTGGTCTGATGGTTCAATGTTTTGGTCTGATGGTTCAATGTTTCCATCTGATGGTTCAATGTTTCCATCTGATGGTTCAATGTTTTCATCTGATGGTTCAATGTTTTCATCTGATGGTTCAATGTTTTGATCTGATGGTTCAATGTTTTGATCTGATGGTTCAATGTTTTGATTTGATGGTTCAAGGTTTTGATCTGATGTTTGAACGCTATCATCACTGTAATACAAAATACCAGCTTCAAGATCTGTTCCAGTCCCTTGTACAAGGTGCAGATATTGCACTGATGGTCTGATGGTTCAATGTTTTGGTCTGATGGTTCAATGTTTCCATCTGATGGTTCAATGTTTCCATCTGATGGTTCAATGTTTTCATCTGATGGTTCAATGTTTCCATCTGATGGTTCAATGTTTCCATCTGATGGTTCAATGTTTTCATCTGATGGTTCAATGTTTTCATCTGATGGTTCAATGTTTTGATCTGATGGTTCAATGTTTTGATTTGATGGTTCAAGGTTTTGATCTGATGTTTGAACGCTATCATCACTGTAATACAAAATACCAGCTTCAAGATCTGTTCCAGTCCCTTGTACAAGGTGCAGATATTGCAACGCCCACACTTTATATTTTCTTGATTTGTATAACAACTTTCTTTCTTTCGCTCAGCAGTACCTGTCTTGTAAGTTCTGCTTCTACATCTAGACGCAAACTACGCCAACCACTGAACAAGCAGTGGTGTACGTCTGCACATGTGGTCAGTGGTGGTAAACAGATGGTGGTAAACAGATGGTGGTAAACAGATGGTGGTAAACAAAGGGTGGTAAACAGATGGTGGTAAACAGATGGTGGTAAACAGATGGTGGTAAACAGATGGTGGTAAACAGATGGTGGTAAACAGATGGTGGTAAACAGATGGTGGTAAACAGATGGTGGTAAACAGATGGTGGTAAACAGATGGTGGTAAACAGATGGTGGTAAACAGATGGTGGTAAACAGATGGTGGTAAACAGATGGTGGTAAACAGATGGTGGTAAACAGATGGTGGTAAACAGATGGTGGTAAACAGATGGTGGTAAACAGATGGTGGTAAACAGATGGTGGTAAACAGATGGTGGTAAACAGATGGTGGTAAACAGATGGTGGTAAACAGATGGTGGTAAACAGATGGTGGTAAACAGATGGTGGTAAACAGATGGTGGTAAACAGATGGTGGTAAACAGATGGTGGTAAACAGATGGTGGTAAACAGATGGTGGTAAACAGATGGTGGTAAACAGATGGTGGTAAACAGATGGTGGTAAACAGATGGTGGTAAACAGATGGTGGTAAACAGATGGTGGTAAACAGATGGTTAACTCGACGTCCTCTAACAAAGTAACAGGCAATCGGGGGGGGGGGGGTATTTTACCACACATTTTGCACTACTTATATTTACTGATGGTTTCAATACATAATATGATCCATGCTTTTGTTTATAGTTTTTTTAAGTAGTTGCATCAGCTGCGTCAAGTAGTAATGTGTGTTGCGACAGTTTCTAGTTCAAGTCACGCAAATCCAATGTCGCACAGAGTGATGTGGTCGAGTGTTAGAGTACACGAGTAAGCTGGGCACTCGGTTCAAATCTAGGTTGGTAGAGGCGGCTTGTATAGCACTAACCACTGAATCCCTTCATGTGCCGAGGATATAGAATCAAATCTAGTCTGGTAGAGGCGGCTTGTATAGAGCTAACCAAACAATTTCTTCATGTGCCGAGGTTATAGAAACAGATGAACTCTACTTTATCTGCGTTTAGGATTTAAGATACGATACAAAATGTATTTTAATTTGACTTGTACAAACGTTAAGTTGAAAAGAATCTAATTCAGAAGCAATGTTTAGATTCTTTCATAAAAGTTTTATTTTTAAAACATGTAAAGTTAAATTGAAGTAAAAATAAACATTTCATAAACATTTATCCAGGAAATCATCTTCTTAAAACGGAAGACCAATGCATGTCAACATTTTGATATTTACAACAATGTGGTGGGGTGGATAGAGCACACGGATGATAACCTGAAAGTCTCGGGTTCGGATCCCTGGCTGGAGTCTCTAAGACGTCCATGAGTCAACCCAGCCACTATGAGTACCTGACTTACGTTAAGGAAAGTAAAAGTGACTAAGTATAATGCTGACCACACTATTCCTTTATATGCCGTGATCACAAAACATAAACGATAATTCCAATACAAACTGGTCTATTAAAGAACACTGGTACATTTGTTTAGGTAGATTTGTTACCCGAGCCCTACCCATAAAGCTGTACACACCGTGAACCCTACCTATAAAGCTGTACACACCGTGAACCCTACCCATAAAGCTGTAGACACCGTGAACCCTACCTATAAAGCTGTACACACCGTGAACCCTACCCATAAAGCTGTAGACACCGTGAACCCTACCTATAAAGCTGTACACACCGTGAACCCTACCCATAAAGCTGTAGACACCGTGAACCCTACCTATAAAGCTGTACACACCGTGTTAACTATAGGCCAGACCCAACTTCAGGTCTAATCCTCCACAAAGCCAATGTTCGTGTTAAATCTATTGATACAAGACAAAATTTATACCATCACAGCCCTGTGCTGATCATGGGACTATCCTGGACAAATGCAATGTTCGTGTTAAATCTAGTAACACAACACCAAAAGTATACCATCACAGTCCTGTGCTGCTCATGGGACTTGTTTAGGACACACAAAAAAATAAGCACAAAAATATGCTTTCTTGTAACGATGTGGCAAAAGAGTAGACCTACTTGTGACGATTTATTATACAGAAATATGCGTTCATGATTTGATAAAAACACGCGATACAGTACGTAAAACCATAACTTATTCTAGCTACACCGTGGAAAAAATTCTATTGACACCGGACAAATTGTGTATAATAAAATCCAGCTAGGAAACGTTTGGCGGAGTTTTCAATTAAAAAAAGGCAAGTAATGGGTAATTGACAAGCTGTAAGTACATTTAGCAACACACTGTTTCTTCTTCTTCTTCTTCGTTCTTAATTTTTAGTGTTGGAAGGGATCGAGCTTTATCTGCCAGCGGGTTGAACTCGAGACGTTTTACGAATTTATCAACCATGAGCTTTTGCCGACTCGACCACGCCTCCAACACAATTAAGCGTTACGTGTCAACTGGTTATGCGCCATTGAGGCCATTGACTCCGATTTCAGTCTGCTTTACTTTTTCGATTTGCTTCCATAGCCTTTGGTCAACCAAGAACAAACTACAAAGCAGCAGTTGTCTCTCATAGAAGAGTTGCTGTAGCTAACGAGCCTCATCTGCCCGAGGGTTTGAACTCGAGACTTTTCGGTTTAGCAACCATGAGCTTTACCGACTCGACCACGCCGACCCCTAACACATTGTTTAACATAATGTTTTTGCAATAGCTATTATAATTGTTTTCAACTTGTATATGTTTATAGAGCTTATATCAGGCGGCCCCTTTATTCAAACATTTTTATTATGGTTAGGCTTCGGTATTGGTTATTTACCACAGTGGTGTTAAGTGTATACATTTAAAGTTTTCTGTCTGAACAAATATATTGAAATTGTCATCTTTCTGGAAACAATAGGGTTTTAGCATGTTACTTTTTAAGTCAGGCAATTTTCCAAAATAGACGACATAATAAGCTAAATAACAATCCATCCAAGGGACGTTATTGCTTATCCAAATTAATTCTAAAATATAAATTCTGTCATCGTATATCAAGTAGACAATGACAGTATAAATTATGGATATTATCAGTGAACACATTGTGACATAGCTCTCTTTAGAAACAATGTTTCTAGATATTTTTCTTCTTGAATGGTGTAACATTTTGATAATGGAGTGTAAGTTGTACCAAGATTGTCTCAATTGTGTGGTTTTTGTGCGGGTTGGTGCGGGTTTGAGAGTTGTATGGCCTGGTAAGAGTTGGATAATTGTGTGGGTTGTTGTGGCAAATGTTTGGTAGGTCTGTGTGTTGGTATGGCTATTTTAAAGTTGTGTCTTTTTGAGTGTGTTGTCAGTATTTTAGTGGGAGCAGACATCAACACACGTGTCAGTGTTAGTGTCAGCGTAGTGTTAGTGTGACTTCATCTCTAGCAGAGTATCGTTGCAATCTACACACGTGTCATTGTCAGTGTGACACCATCTCTAGTAGAGTATCGTTGCCATCTACACACGTGTCATTGTCAGTGTGACACCATCTCTAGCACAGTGTCGCTATCGTCTCTGTCCTGCACGTTCTTTAGCTGCTGCTGACTGCCTTGTGATGCCTGGGCATTGTGCCCTCTGTGGACGTCCCTACTCTGCAGCGTCTGGGCATTATGCCCCCTGTGTACATCACCGTCAGAGGCATCGCTCTCGCTGTGCCCGCTCTCGTGCCCGGGGGTGCCGTCT
Source organism: Physella acuta (assembly GCF_028476545.2). NCBI lineage: Eukaryota > Metazoa > Mollusca > Gastropoda > Physidae > Physella > Physella acuta. The sequence goes on from NW_026731585.1 coordinate 254,690, forward strand.
GAGGAATCAGGGGCGTTAACTCTGCTGAAGTTACTGCTTGGGTTGGACCTCATGGACACCAGGTCTGGGGGTCGGTAGGGGAGGGGAGGGGGGCAGTCAGACAATGACGTCAGATCTGGGGGTCTGTAGGGGAGGGGAGGGGGCGAGTCGGATAATGACGTCATCAGGAAGTCTTGTTGGTAGGTATCCTGGTCGACATGCGTGGGGTCGTGGGGACGGAATCGGGGACTCGGTTCCGTTTTCCGCGGGGGGAGAGGGGGTGGGTGGGCGGTGAGGGGTTCCAGGTAGTCGTTGTTGTAGTCGATGTTGTTGTTGTTGTTGTTGCCGTAGTCGTTGTTCTCTGCCGCGGCCGAGCTGAGGCTGAACAAGACGCGGGAGGATTGGTTGAAAGGTTCCGAGATGCTGATCTCGTCTTCCGTCCACTCGCCCGAGTCGTCGTCGCTCGTCACGCTTGAGTGACTCCCGGGGTGGGGGCGGGGCAGGTTGTCCCCGTCCGCCGCGGGTTTGGGTCGGGGCGGAATGCGAGGGGGCGGCAGGCCCGGTGGAGTTTTAGTGGTGGAGCGAGAACGGTGGAGTCTGTATCTGTGGGCGCCACGTTTAGACAGGTAAAGGCCGTACAGGGCTTTGTTATGTCGACACACGAAGATACAAATGGCGATGATGAAGGGGGCCAAGATTAACAGAACTGAGCCTATTATGACGTAACTTAATGTGGTCAACGTGTTGGCTTCCACCCACCCGTCCTGTGTGCCCTCGACCCGATCCACAATTTTAAAAATCCTTTTTAATCTGTAACAGTTGGTCACGTGATTCGCGTAACATTCGCAGGTCATGGCGAGTTTTTTCAGAGTTGCCCCGCCTGGGATGTTGAGAGTCACAGAGTTCGTAAAATCCCCAACTGTGTAGGTGTAGTTAGGGCCCGTACACGACAGGTTGGTGTAGGATACAAAGGGGTGACCGCCCGCCACGGTACACTGCGCGGTCAAATTTTCACCTTTCGTGACGTAGCTTCCGGTGACGCGCGCGCCGTTGATGTATGTTTCAGGTGCGACACCCGGTGGCCAGTTTAAGTCCAGCACCTTGGTGCCGCGGATGACGTTCTCCCCGAGGGCCGAGTCGCTGTACCTGACGGAGCAGGTGGCTGATTTCCCGGCGTAGGTTGTGTCGACTAGCAGCGAGAAATTCGCAGTGACCTCCAACAGTTTACGATTCTCGTCCAAAGTTCTGCTCATTCTCTGGCTCGGAGTTTCTACTCCGTCTACGATGAGTTCGAAAACAGTAGCCGCACTGTTTACCAAATTCGCCTTACATGTAAGTGTAATCGGGGTGAGATTACCAGGGCAGATATTACCTATCAGTGGTTGTTCTATGGTTACCTGCGGTATGCGCGTAACATAAACTTTACGGGTAAATATTACAGCTGTGTCGTTAACATTCTTAGCAGCGTAGCCTGGTACGACCTTGAACTTGAAGGAGTGCTCACCGATCACCCGGGGTCGGATAATCTGCTGACAATATGCGTTCAATAATCCATTACCGCGTCTTGTTTTGCAACTCATCTCTCCATCACCAACATAATTCTCGGCGACCGTTTCTTCATAAAAGCATGTAACATTTGGGTAGACGTTTGTAATGTTACACCATAATAAAAGATTTCCATCATCAAGGGATGTAACATCGCATCGTGTGTTATCTCCCTTTTTATACACAGCCATTCGGCAGGACAAAAACACGTGGGAGTTATCTCTCAAGTCCCACAGCTCACATTCAAATATGGCGTCGTTCATCTCCCGAGTGACATTAAGTGTTCTCAGAGTGCTGTTGTAGTTTAGGGTGTCGATGTTGTTGCTGGCCGAATAGGTTTTTTTGTCATTGGTTTCACACGTCTTCACATCAGCTTTACATGTCGTGATGGTAAAATCTTGATTGTTTGTTTTTACTTTCCATCGAATGAAACTAATCGAGGAGTAAAAATAAAATCATTAAATATAAATACAAATGTAACGCTTAGATCACGTACTATAATGTAGGTGCAGGTCTAACTATTTACATCAAGTGATTGATTACTCGGTCGGCATGTATGTCATATGTATTTATTGCATATTTGGGTACAGTTACAAAGAAGGGTTATACTTATTATAAACATTAGATTTATCACTCTAGCTTATAATGAAGGACTGATATACCAACTTAGACGACTACCAACAGCCTACTTTCAGAATACTTTGTTTTACACTAAATACAACCAACATCCTACCTTTCAGAAAACTTTAAATACAACCAACATCCTACCTTTCAGAAAACTTTAAATACAACCAACATCCTACCTTTCAGAAAACTTTAAATACAACCCACATGACTTAAATGAAAACATCCCAAGGAGAGTAAAAAGAAGCATGTTTGCAGACGACCTTTCACTAATCAGCACAGAGGAATATATTGGTACCTCAAAATTTCGTCTTCAAGAAACACTTGACAAGCTCGGCAAATGGACCAAAAACTGGGGCTTATCCATCAATACCAAGAAAACAACTTATTCAATCTTCACCTTATCAACTAAACATCAAAAAATGAAACTTACCCTAGAAAACCAAGAGCTAGAAAAAAATGACCACCCCAAATACCTAGGAGTCACTTTTGACACTCGACTTACCTGGAGAAAACAAATAGAAAACACACAAAGTAATGGGATCAAAAGACTTAATCTAATGAGGAAACTGGCAGGAACAGACTGGGGAGCAAATCACCACATCCTGAAAAAAACCTACACCAGCTATGTGAGACCTACGTTAGAATATGGTGCTTCGGCTTGGGGCTCAGCAGCAAAAACAAATATTAGCAAAATTGACAAAGTTCAGAACATTGGTTTGAGAATAATGACAGGAGCCATGAAAACAACACCCATAAAAGCTATGGAGGAAATAGCCGCTCTTAGCTCAATAGAAGAAAGAAGAGAATAAAAAATCCTCACTCAATACACAAAGCTAGAGGCACTGGAAAACCATAACCTAAAAAAAAACTCCAGAAACCCAGTCCATCAACCAGACTACAAAGAACAAGTTTCATCAAAGAAGCAAAGAATCTGAAAAAGAAATATGAAATCGAAAATATCATTCCTGAAGCAATAAAAACTCAAAACCTCTCCCCGCCTTGGATCTCCACTGTCACTTAACCATTATTGACTCAATAGACACCATAGGAAAAAAATCTGACTATGATCTAGAAGAACTTAAGAAAATAACAAATAAACACATTAAGGATCAGTACCCCAGCAATACCTGGATTAGAGTTTTCACAGATGGCTCAGCTGAAGATGCCACAAAAAATGGCGGGGCTGGCATCCTTATTGAATGGCCAAGCGGAGAAAGCCTGGAAAAGGCAATAGCCACAGGCAGCCTATCCGACAATTTTAGGGCAGAAAAAGAAGCTTTAGAACACGCAGCAAACCTCCTGTCAGAACACCCTGAATCACCGAATAGTCAGATTGTATTTCTTACAGATGCCAAATCAGTCCTGCAATCCCTACAAAATCCAGAGTCCTATATTCAAACACGTATGACAGCACTAGAGAGGCTAAAAAATACCTGCAGCAGAATTGTGCTGCAGTGGATCCCGGGCCACTGCCAGATCCAGGGTAACGAGATCGCAGACCAGCTGGCAAAAATTGGGGGAAAGAAACCACAACCGGAAATTTCGCTACACCCAAAAGAAATAAAAAGAATTATAAAAAAAAAACCGCAAATGTGGTCTGTCACACACCCTCACTACATTAAAGACGACGGCTATTATAATTTAACACGAAAACAACAATACATTATCTTTCGACTTAGAACAGGCCACAACAGACTAAATCAACACATGCACAGAAAACTGAAGGTTGGGTGTAGCGGGATGTGCCCTTGTGGCAAGGCCCCGGAAAACACGGAGCACGTACTCCAGGAATGCACTTTGTATAGCCAGGCACGAGACAGACACTGGCCCCAGCCCACCCCACTCAGGGAAAAATTATATGGGGCACCTGACAAACTGGAGACCACAGTCCGGTTTGTCCACGAAGTTGGACTTGTTGTCTGAATCCTCCACCATATACAAAATTAAGAACGAAGAAGAAGAAAGAACCCACAGCCTACCTTTCAGGAACACCTGCTTTCCTCAGCGAGCCTACACAATTCAGCGTGTAAGGTTGTCCTTCCTCCGCTACTGGGCAGATTGTCTGCCCCCGACACACACAGATGTGGTGGAGGATCTTTAGGAGGACAAGGACAATAACTCGTGTGTTCATTGTGGGCAAGCAATTACTGTAGCAACCAGAGTTCACGTTCCTGAGTTGTTCTTTAGCAACCAGAGTTCACGTTCCTGAGTTGTTTTTTAGCAACCAGAGTTCACGTTCCTGAGTTGTTCTTTAGCAACCAGAGTTCACGTTCCTGAGTTGTTCTTTAGCAACCAGAGTTCACGTTCCTGAGTTGTTCTTTAGCAACCAGAGTTCACGTTCCTGAGTTGTTCTTTAGCAACCAGAGTTCACGTTCCTGAGTTGTTCTTTAGCAACCAGAGTTCACGCTCCTGAGTTGTTCTTTAGCAACCAGAGTTCACGTTCCTGAGTTGTTCTTTAGCAACCAGAGTTCACGTTCCTGGGTTGTTCTTTAGCAACCAGAGTTCACGTTCCTGAGTTGTTCTTTAGCAACCAGAGTTCACGTTCCTGAGTTGTTCTTTAGCAACCAGAGTTCACGTTCCTGAGTTCAGTGACTGATCTGAAAAGTCGAAGATTAAAATATTTTGTACTTTAAGACCTGACGCAAGTGAATTAAGGAGGTGATAACTAGCGTAGATCGCCCTTGTGTTAGCTAGGCATACAAATTCGACAGTCGAGTGTTACCTAAGGTCAGTCATTACACCTAGCACAAATGTGTATTTATGTATTCAACACAGACTGCAGAGAAAGACTTTGGATACACCGTCAATTCGTATGCCGTGACAATGGAAACACACTGACTCTACTTCGCCTATTTTTTCTTATCTACATCTTAAAACGTGTATCTTTTACGTTTATCAACTATTCTAATTAGTAATCAGTTTCGTATAATTAAGTCACTAAAAATATAATTAGGCTTCTGAGATTTAAAACATCAGATGAACAATCTGATTGTGAAAATTCAATGTAATCGTTGGATATAAATTTCGTGGATTTAAGCCTGTAGGACATCTATGAGTTCACCCAGCTATGATGGGTACTTGACTTGAGTTGGGTAAATTGTATGTCATCAAAAAAACAATAAACAATAAAAAACAATAAACAAAAACAAAACGCCTAATCTGCTCATATGATCGCTAGTACTGAAAGGTGATATTTTGTACTTTCAAAATTAGAAAAACCTGATTTTAAAAATAGCTTTATGTTGAAATAATTTTCACATCGATATTAAAAATTAGTTTTTTTTAAATTAGTACATAGGAAACTAGAAGTTAATTACCATAGACCTATTCTCTTAACTGCAGTAAAGATGTCATCTTCGAGTTGACGTCTTGTACTCCATTTCTTCAACCAGATTGTAAAGGGTTAACACACAGGATTGTTGTTAACCAGATTGTATATGGTTAACTCAATACCTTCAACCAGCTTGTGAAGGGTTAACACATTATTTTTGAGGATTGTCTGCGGAAGTCAGCAGAAAGCTAAAATTAGAACAACCAATGTTTATGAAATCAGCTGGCTATTACCAGATCGAAGGGTTCAGGGTTCAAGGTTCAGACGAAAGGATGAAGGAAACGAATCTCTACGTGCAGGAAGTGAAGTCAATGTGGACTGGGTGACTCATCATTTCAACTTGATATTGGGGCGTTTAAAACTTGGTTGAGTGTTTGGTTGTTTGCTGTTGGTTGGTTGACGTTAGGTGTGGGTGGCGGTACGGTGGGGTAAAGAATGGTTGGTGTGGGGTATGGTGGGTGTGGGGTATGGTGGGTGTGGGGTATGGTGGGTGTGGGGTATGGTGGGTGTGGGGTATGGTGGGTGTGGGGTATGGTGGGTGTGGGGTATGGTGGGTGTGGGGTATGGTGGGTGTGGGGTATGGTGGGTGTGGGGTATGGTAGGGGTGAGGTATGGTGTGGGGTGAGGTGGGTGGGGATGAGGTATGGTGGGATGTGATGTATGGTAGGGGTGAGGTATGGTGTGGGGTGAGGTGGGTGGGATGTGTAAAAAATGCATATGCTTTATGTGACGTACATTCATTTGGTACAAGAATGTATTTCAAATTTAAGAAATATTTGACACGGAAAAGAAACAAATAGGCCTATATTAAACAAATAATGTAGTTATTTCGCTTTAAGTAGGCCTATATGCAAATAAAAAAACAAAGCGAATAAACGACGAACTATTTATTTTTTATGACTAAACATTAAACATAAATAAACTGGGAATGATCTCCCCTAAACTTTCTTGAATATTCGTATATAGCACTACTGGGAAAGACAACTAGGGATAAAGGCATGATTTTAATCCATTTTTAATTGCTTCCGAAGTCCCATTTCTGTTTATCGGAAATCGCTGAAAAGTTGATACAGAACTACACATTTGATATACTACTTTTATATGAAATTTCATCAACCTATGTATGACGGTACTCAAGTTTTCGTGTTTACAAACACACACACACACACACACACACACACACACACATACACACACGGACAGAATTGCAAAACGCAGCATTTCTGACTCGATTACGCATACAACGCCGAAATTTTGATAAATATGGATTTAGAATTTTCGCCCGATTAAAATAACACCCCTATACTCCGTGTGTGATGAAGTACTGATTTGTAAAACGGTGAAAACTGTCAAATTTTCATGTGATTTTTGTGCACGATTACATATATATTATATATATATATATATATATATATATATATATATATATATATATATATATATATATATATATATATACTCTGTATACGTGAAAGTAAACATTCCCAGGCACTGAATATATAAATTCACATTAATTGCATATTTTAATCATATACAATATAGATTTGAAGACTGCATCAAACTAAATCAAAATGGCATAGATAATTTGAGCATCTAAGTATTGTGTGATAAGTAAAATATGGCGGTCATTTGATGAAATGAAGGATGTGCAGCATTTTCAAAACCGTATCTTTTAAGATAGAGAATTCTGCTCAAAACATCGCCACATTTGACTTCTAAAGTCTAAAGTGGATTTTTATTTCAACCCCACAATATTGAATTTATAGTGGCTTAAGCTTGCCGTTTCAATGCTACATTTGTGGCTAACAGTTCTCGATAGTTCTCGAAGTGGGGAAGGGGGTGGGGGGGGGGGGGGGGGTTCGTGTCGATAGTAAGTGGTTAATTATTTGAACAAACTTTGTGTTTATAAGTCTGTGGTAATTGCGCTTGATGAGAAAAGTCATTAGCGGAAACTAATTAATGAGAAAAACACATTTGTTGAGGTCAACAACCAAGGTTGAAGTCAAGTGGGGCACAAGTTTCTTTTCTCGAAATTTTCAGACCTGAACATTTTTATATTAAATTTTCTCGAAACTTTCAGATCTGAACATTTGTATATTAACTTTTTCTAATTCTTATTAAAACTTTAAAAAAAATTCTGACAGTTATAAGCAAAAGTTAGTGATGGGGAGGTGTAAGTTTTAGGTGGGGTATCACAGGACTGATTAAAATTAGTTTAAAATGCAGAATTAAACCTTGTGTGTTTTAAAGATAACTTTACAATAACGTACTTTATCAAAAAAGGTGGAGACTTCAACGTTTTCTAAAAAAATTTATTGTGGTTTTGTGTGTACATCTTGTATTTTATATATTAGATGTTATTGTTTAAAAAAAAAGAAGAAAAAAACCCATTAGATTAATTAATAATTTACAATACAAAATTAAAAATCGTTGACCATAATTTATTGCTGGAAGGATTGGTAGGTTAATTAATGCCACGCTCTTAAAGTGTTAACTATAATCTACTACTGGAAGGATGGGTAACTTAATTAGTGCTACACTCTAAAAGGGTTGACCATAATCTATTGGTGGAAGAGTTAGTGCCCATCATTTGATGGAGCTGGTATACAACAATATAATTGTTGGAAGATTTTGTTTCAGATAATGACTGCAGGTGCTTGCATTATATTCTTCAGCCTGTAACTAGTGAGTACAGTAACTAGTGAGTACAGTAACTAGTGAGTACAGTAACTAGTGAGTACAGTAACTAGTGAGTACAGTAACTAGTGAGTACAGTAACTAGTGAGTACAGTAACTAGTGAGTATAGTAACTAGTGAGTACAGTAACTAGTGAGTACAGTAACTAGTGAGTACAGTAACTAGTGAGTACAGAAACTAGTGAGTAGAGTAAGTGGTGAGTACAGTAACTGTTGAGTACAGTAACTAGAGAGTACAGTAACTAGTGAGTACAGTAACTAGTGAGTACAGTAACTAGTGAGTACAGTAACTAGTGAGTACAGTAACTGGTGAGTACTGTAACTAGTGAGTATGGTAACTAGTGAATACAGTAACTAGTGAGTACAGTAACTGGTGAGTACAGTAACTAGTGAGTACAGTAACTAGTGAGTACAGTAACTAGTGAGTACAGTAACTAGTGAGTATAGTAACTAGTGAGTACAGTAACTGGTGAGTACAGTAACTAGTGAGTACAGTAACTAGTGAGTACAGTAACTAGCGAGTACAGTAACTAGTGAGTACAGTAACTAGTGAGTACAGTAACTAGTGAGTACAGTAACTAGTGAGTACAGTAACTAGTGAGTACAGTAACTAGTGAGTACAGTAACTAGTGAGTACTGTAACTAGTGAGTACAGTAACTAGTGAGTACAGTAACTGGTGAGTACAGTAACTAATGAGTACAGTAACTAGTGAGTAGAGTAAGTGGTGAGTACAGTAACTGTTGAGTACAGTAACTAGAGAGTACAGTAACTAGTGAGTACAGTAACTAGTGAGTACAGTAACTAGTGAGTACAGTAACTAGTGAATACAGTAACTAGTGAGTACAGTAACTAGTGAGTACACTAACTAGTGAGTACAGCAACTAGTGAGTACAGTAACTAGTGAGTACAGTAACTAGTGAGTACAGAATCTAGTGAGTACAGTAATCAGTGAGTACAGAATCTAGTGAGTACAGTAATCAGTGAGTACAGTAACTAGTGAGTACGGTAACTAGTGAGTACACTAACTAGTGAGTACAGTAACTGGTGAGTACAGTAACTAGTGAGTACAGTAACTGGTGAGTACAGTAACTGGTGAGTACAGTAACTAGTGAGTACAGTAACTAGTGAGTACAGTAACTAGTGAGTACAGTAACTAGTGAGTACAGTAACTAGTGAGTACAGTAACTAGTGAGTACAGTAACTAGTGAGTACAGTAACTAGTGAGTACAGTAACTAGTGAGTACAGTAACTAGTGAGTACAGTAACTAGTGAGTACAGTAACTAGTGAGTACAGAATCTAGTGAGTACAGTAATCAGTGAGTACAGTAACTAGTGAGTACAGTAACTGGTGAGTACAGTAACTAGTGAGTACAGTATATGCCTACTCAAAGCGAAATAACTACATTATTTGTTTAATACAGGCCTATTTGATCTTTTCCGTGTCTAATATTTCTTAATTTCGAAACACATTTTTGTACCAAATGAATGTACGTCACATAAAGCATATGTATTGTGCACGTGCTTGACCTCAGTGTGAGAGCCGTCTGCTCATTAGGACACACTTTGCACGTGAAGTGTGAGCACTGAGTGAAACATGAGTACAGGAACAAATTGACAGGAGACTGGGAATGGAATGGCCGTTAGGAAATCTGCATAATGAATTAGGGTCAAGAAAAGTGGGAATGGAAGGGTGGTTTTAAGAAAAGTGGGAATAGAATGGTGGTAAAACAACTTGGTAGTATTGTAAAATAGACCAGAATTTTATAGTAAATACAATTTTTACTGGCAAATAGAATGTTTTCTTATAATTTTTATATTACACTGAGCTAATTGCTATGTTTATTATATGGAGCTGGCTACACATCATTTATGGCATATATACATACACATATATACATTTAAATGATGTGTTTATGACATGTATGTCATATATAAATAAAACTTATATTACATGTACACAACATTATTTCCGATTTACGCCATACAAATGTCACACATACACACATATTACCACCTGGTGTAGACATACATAACCAACATAACACCTCGCATAACACCCACACTCTTTAAAATGACCATACTAAAATTCCTTCTCATTTAAAAAAAGATTAAAATTAGAAGATCTAATCATCAACTGTTTGCTAGAACTAATACAACATGACATGTCGTATATTGTAAGCTGGAACTAATACAACAAACCATGTGGTATATTGTTGGCTAGAACTAATACAACAAACTATGTGGTATATTGTTGGCTAGAACTAATACAACAAGCTATGTCGTAGGCTACATTCTTTATACAGAAATCTTGTCCAGTGTGTACATTGATATACTTTTCTATATTTTTAGATCTGCTTGAAAGTATATTTTAAAGATGTCTAATTTTTAAATTAAGAATTAGTGTGTTTTATAGATACTAGATCTAGTTTAAACTCAAATCTTGTGAACTTTAAATACTTTATAATTAATTATTTAATAATAACTGTAGATAATAAATAATTTCTCAACAAGTAGGCCCCTATTTTAAACTATTTGGTAACAACATTTTTTAAATCATAATTCTAACTTTTTTAAACACACACATTTTGTTACGTGTAAAGTCAAGATTGTGTTATCTCACACCTGTAATAACTCGTTCGAGAACAAACAGTTAACACACGTGTTAAAAATCACAGTTAACGTTGTCATGTACCTACCTACCGTGTAGTCGACGATTCAGGTGAGTTACTAGACCAAGACGTACAGCACACACGTGTCAACACATCCAGCAACACACATATGACACACCGAGGAAGAATAAAGCTCTGTGTCGCATCAAACTATGAAGAAAGAGTGACAAGTGTGGGAAAACCCTGACCCGATTTCGTTGGAAAACGGAAACATGCCTTAGGTCTATTTATAGCCGAGTGAATGGCTGTGTCGTTTTAATAGTCGTTGGAGATTGAACCCGTTTCCGTTCGCTAAGTTTCTTATTGTGATAATATGTGTAGGGTTAGGTTATGGTGTTGTATGGTGATATGTGTAGGTTTATGTTATGGTGTTGTATAGTGATATGTGTAGGGTTATGTTATGATGTTGTATAGTGATATGTTTAGGGTTAGGTTATGATGTTGTATGGTGATATGTGTAGGGTTAGGTTATGGTGTTGTATGGCAGAGGCGTAGCGAGGGGGGGGGGGGGGTGCGGACCGCACCGGGTGACACCATTTAGGGGGGGGGGTGACACCAAGGCAAAAAAGAGCGAAATATATAGAGAAAAACTTGAGGGGGGGGGGGGTGCAAAGCAAATCAAAAGTTCGAGGGGGGGGGGTGCTAATCGAAAATTTGAAAGTTTGTCCCCGGGAAGGGTCGCTACGCCTATGGGGGGGGGGGGTGACACGACACCATTAAGTGCCGCACCGGGTGACACCCGACCTCGCTACGCCACTGTTGTATGGTGATATGTGTAGGGTTATGTTATGGTGTTGTATGGTGATATGTGTAGGGTTAGGTTATGTTGTATGGTGAAGTGTTAGGAGTGGGAAGTATACGATAGAAAAGGGCGGTCCATAGCGGTGACGTGGGAGGGGCGTCCTCCGCCATAAGGGATTTTGTGTTCTGGTGATTTGTTCAAGTAATTACTAATTAGATTTTATGATCAGTGGATTTCTTCCCATAGGCAACTGATCCTCTAGAGCGCATAAGCCGATCCCCTCCCACCAGCCACCAACCCCCCCCCCCTTTCAGCCACCCCCCCTCCCACTACCCTCACACCAGCCCCCCCCCCCCCCCCCCCCCCCCCGTCTGAAGGAAATAGAAAAACCAATTAACTATATGAAGAATATACTTTAACCAGTGCCCCACCCCGGAAGTTTCTAGTGCTCCCCCCCCCCCCCCCTTGGAGAAATTCGATGCGCGAAAGACTCTCTGTATTAAACACATTGTGTTGGGCCAATGTTTTGTTGTGTTTTAATCATGGCGTTGACTGTTTAATTCATATGATCTTATCTTTAGTTACATGAAGTAAAAAACAACACATGATACCATATTATACCTTCATATTCCTTATACCATCATAGACTCATTTTATAAAACCATGTACCCATCTTATGCCGTTGTATACCAGCCGTATACCATGATGTAACCATCTTTTGCCATCGTATACCAGCCATATACCATCAGGTACCCATCTTTACTATTATACACCCATCATATACCCATCATATAACCATCATATACCCATCATATACCATCAAGACTTCGCGGGCCAGTAACCCTCCGACTGAAACTGAAAGTAGCACGCAACTGTTTCAATTTCACTGTGTTGGTTTCTGTTGCTTTAATCCCAGTACTTAGGTTGGTTTAAGGTTAATCTCGTGACGCGGGTTGGGTTAAAACAATATCCGAAGGGAGCGTACACAGATTATTTAACACAATTTGAAACCGACTCGACAACCCCAGTTCATTTATTACAAGCTTTTATTTTACTCACTTCCTCTGTCGTCAGTCTGTCGTCAGTCTAGATCGAAACGCCCGTGTGGAATTGCAGGCACTTCTAACTGACAGATACGGTTCGTAGTTGGTACGTGGGCCAAGACATGAAGACAATGCATCGTGACATACAATTTGACTTAATTGGTCGCCTAGTTATTTTTTTATGAATTAATTAAAATTTGGACCGAATTAGTGGGCAGTTCTATCCACACGCGTCATCACGGCCTTGTTGGGCGTGGAGCGAGGGGGGGGGGGGGGCTCTACGACAAAAGCGCGTCATCACGTTCAATAGGCGCGCGATGGTTTTTAGTCGGGTCAGCAGTCTAGTTCTTTACCACTAGACTACGCCATCCCATAATATTAATACTTTACTGAAACTTTAGCTACAAACTTGATAATGGTTTTTTAGTCATGTAACTATTGTAAATAAAACATGTAAAGTACTGAAAAAAAAAATCATAAAAAAAAACGTTTTAATAACAAGCTTTTATGTAATAATGCACTAAAAAGTAGAACATAAATAATACACTACTATTTAAATAACTATAAAGAAAAGCGTGGGTCACTTTAGTATCTATTGGATACCTTTACTAATATTTAGGAGGAGACCCACGCTTTTTTTTATAGTTATTTAAATAGTAGTGTATAATTTATTTTCTACTTTTTAGTGCATTATTACATAAAAGCTTTTTATTGAATCGTTTTTTTTTTATGACTTTTTTATTTTAATCTTTCCCAGTGTTTCTTCCAGACTTTTTTCTCCGGGGGGGGGGGGGGGGGGTTGCATACACTGTTATAAGTGTTTATTTTCTATATAAATTTAATTTCGTTCGGGGGGGGGGGGGCAGACTTTCTTCGGGGGGGGGGGGGGCTCCGCCCCCGAAGAGATGCCTGGAAGAAACTCTGATCTTTCCCTAGACCAGGGGTCGGCAACCTGCGGCTCACGAGCCGCATGCGGCTCTTTTGATATCAAGATGCGGCTCTCCAGCTCCTTGAACAAATACTAATAATCTTAATAAAAAATAAAATATTTGAAATAAAAAAAAAATGATAGTGGCTCTTTAAAACCAGGGAAATTTTGAAAAATGTAACTTTTGGCTCTTCCGCTTCAAAAGGTTGCCGACCCCTGCCCTAGACCACCACAGATTATAATGTCTAGACCAGTAATTTTTAAACGTGTTAATGTACCGAACCATACCAGTTTCATAAGCGCATTCACTTAACTCTTCAGCCGTCAGGTGTGTCTTGACCTCCAATGAACTCCTGAGACTGACCCACCAAACTCCTGAGACTGACCCACCAAACCCCTGAGACTGACCCACCAAACCCCTGAGACTGACCCACCGAACCCCTGAGACTGATCCACCGAACATCTGAGACTGACCCACCGAACCCCTGAGACTGACCCACCGAACCCCTGAGACTGATCCACCGAACATCTGAGACTGACCCACCGAACCCCTGAGACTGACCCACCAAATCCCTGAGACTGACCCACCAAATCCCTGAGACTGACCCACCAAACCCCTGAGACTGACCCACCGAACCCCTGAGACTGATCCACCGAACATCTGAGACTGACCCACCGAACCCCTGAGACTGACCCACCAAACCCCTGAGACTGACCCACCAAAGCCCTGGGGATCGATTGATATCCATGTTAAGGACTTACTGTCTTCTCCCCATTGCCAATTGAACTTTTAAAGTAAACATAAACAGGTACACGACTCCTTATATCATCGTTGAGTTAGCCGCTTCTTCTCGTTTAATTAGAACTCCGATACGCATCATTGAGCAGATTAACAACATGAACATGAACAATTGATAAGATCAAGACCTTGATTGTGTATATTTCATATTTATTGCTGCATGATTCATATATACAAATAAATAAATAAATAAATAAGGTCAAAACATGGTAATACATGGGTTATAACATATCCATAAAACTGGATTGTATCTGTGAGCAGTAGGGCTATAACTGGATTAATGGGGGGGAGGGGGTTGGACGAGGGTTAACTAGCTGGATTTCGTTATAAGTTTGGTTGAGTGTGGGGGTGGGGGTGGGACGAGGGTTAACTATGTTAACTAGCTGAATTATGTTTTAAGTTTGGTCGGTGAGGGGGGGAGGGGGGGGGGGAGAATAGTTGGCATGTTAAATTTCTATTGACTTGGTATGACAGAGGTCCTCCAGTATCGCTACAGACTGACGATACGAATACGACTTTGGTCAGTCTGAAGTTGACCTTTAAGCCAAATAGTCGTAGCAGTTCAGTATTGCAAGGAAAACGACCACATCATATTTTTCTACATACCGAAAAAATTGAGTGTTTACAGTTTGATCCAGTTCTTTTACCAATTTTACCAGTCAAACGTTTTTAAGTTTTTGCTTAATGTTTTAATCTGTAATCTCACTTATAAAGCTGTATAGATAAAATAAACCAAATGTTCTAATCCTTTGCTCACTATTCAGTTGCATGCCATTCTCTTCATTTATATACCAGGGTTAGTATTTAATACTTTTAATCTCAAGTGAAATCGTTTAATATCAAATAACGCTATTAACAATCACATTTCCTTGAGTTTTGTTGAAAGGAAGTGGTAGAATACATGGAAAGATGACAATAAAGGAATATATTGCTGCCTAGAGTTTAATGAGCTGCATGGAGTTTAATGAGCTGCGGAGAGTTTAATCCTCTGTGTCAAGTGGGGGACATTTCATCACCTGGGGTGTCGGTAGGGGGGTGGTTTGTTGGGAGGTGCTACTGTCGTACACAGGTGGGCGTAAGGTGTGAGGGGGAGGGGTTGTGGGAGGTGGAGGGGTTCGGGGTGGTGGAGGGGATCTGGGTGGCGCGGGTGTTCTGGGTGGTGGGGGTGTGGTTGGTGGAGGGGTTCTGGGTGGCGGGGGTGTTGTGGGGATTGGTGGGGGTGTGGTAGGTGGGGGTGTTCTGGGTGGTGGGTATGTTGTGGGGAGTGGTGGGGGTGTTGTGGGGAGTGGCGGGGGTGTTGTAGAGTGTATAGGAACAGCCTTGTCTTGAACTCTCCTAGGTGGGAGATCTGGGGGAGTCTCATCATTGCAGCATCGTGCTGGTGGAATCACATCTGCCCGAAGCTGTCTGAAGACAGTTTGTCTAGGCGGCGTTTCGTCTGTGCAACGAACTTTGGCTGGTGTTTCGTCTTTTGGGTGTCGCGTGGGACTTCCCCTAGGAGGAAAGTTTACTGTAGTGGGTGGGGTAGCCCTCGGGTACAAGACAGTCTCTGACTGTTCGTTGCTGGATGTGTTGTTTAAACTCACTGACCGAGGGGGAAGGGGCGGGGGGCGGGTGATGTCTGGAACTAGGTAGTCGTTCTCCACCGGAAGTGGGGGCATCGCTGCCGGAAGTGGGGGAATCGCTGCCGGAAGTAGGGGAATCGCTGCCGGAAGTGGGGGCATCGCTGCCGGAAGTGGGGGCAACGCTGTCGGAGGTCCCAGTGGGCCTTCAGCGGGGCGGGACGGGACTGAGATTTGAGGGACCAGGTATCCCCCCTCGGTTGGACAACTTGGCGTCGGTCTATAGTCACGGTTGTTGTTCGTGATGGGTTGTATGGTCACGCATGCAGGTGCATATCTGCATGAGTTGCTGCAGCTGTCGTCCATTTCATCGAACACAATGACCTGGCCTAAAGCATTGTATCCCTGTTGTTGGCTCGATGACCCCTCGTACCCCCGTTGCTGGGTCGATGACCCCTCATACCCCCGAGTTGGGATCAACGACCCCTCGTACCCCCGAGTTGGGATCAATGACGCCTCAGCACTTGCGTCCTCTGGGTCCCTGGTGTATTTCACCAACAGTGCTGGGCGGGGCGGGATCCGGGGTGGGGGTAACGGGGGTGCTGCTCTCCCCCTTGAGGTGTTTGAGTAAGTTCTAGAACTTTGTCTTCTATAAAAGTAGTACGTACTGCCGTACAGACCGTCGGTGTGTTTACAAACAAACACGACGGTTGCTATGACAACGGTGACCAGAATCACGGGCAGGAATCCCAGTATGACGTAGGTCAGCTTGACCTCCGGGATCCAGACTTTGGACGACGCGCTCCGTTTCTTGTACACGACAACCGTCCTGGTTAGATTGTAACACCCGGTCACGTGCGTTGCGCGGCAGACGCACGTGATGATGTCGGTGCTGTTGGTGAGTACCACGGTGAAGTTGATGGCGTGCGACTCGGATGTCTGCTCCAGGACCAGCATCTCAGACTTCCGGCACCGTACAGACGTGGACGTAACGCTGGGCGAGCCGCCGTCCACTGAGCAGACGATGCTCACCACGTCGGTGTCGCTCATCTCCAAGAAGTCGCCAAGTTCGGACTCGTTTGTTTTAAAAACTGGTTCATGCGCCGGGGGCCAATCTAGAATTAATTGTTTCGAATCACCGTAGGAGACGTTTTTAACTTTCGCTTCACATTTCAACATCGTTCTATTGTGTGATGTATTCACAGGGATAGTGTATGTAGAATTAAATACGTAATACTGCTGGAATGACGTACTGTGTAAAGATACATTCTCTGTTAGTAATTCATTTGCGACCCAAAATTGAAAAGTCGGTGTACTTTTCGACCACTTTAAAGTGCAGGTGAGTACAGCGACGTTCCGCATCCCTGGACACACATACACCTGCCCCTGGGTCACCTTGACCCGGGACTTATACTCAATTCTTATTTCGTTTCTACCAGGAATGATGATCTCTTCAAATTCTTTCAAGTTTTCTCCAGTGTAAGGAGGCAGTATTTTAAACTTGTAAGAAATATTCCCCGGCCATTTTACTGTGACATTTTTCTCACACGTATGCTGTTCATCGGTATTAAACATTGGACCATCACTTTCCGTGATGATGCCGTCGGTAGTTTCATTATACACACACCGAATTCCCGGGAAAAAACCTTCGCTTTTACACTCTAATCCGACAACTTCGGAAGAGGCGGAAGCGGCGTGTTTTGCACTACAGTTCACGCGTCCTCTTTGATACACCGCCATTTTACATGAGGTCACGTTCTTGATTATGACGTGAGAGCTGTTGCTGAGACTGCAGGAAATGATGCTGTTGTTGTGTTTGGTGGTGACGCTGCGGATGGTCAGCTCGCTAAACAGGGAGGCGGCGGTGCCCGTGTTGTAGATGCTGATGTCGGCGTGGTGTTTGCATGGTAGTGGACAGCAGGGGGTCGTGTTAGACGGGCAGGTGACGTCTGTGGCGTTGAAACTCCACCTGACAAACTCGCTAAATTAAAAAAAAAATTAATAATAATTGCAATTAATAATTTTATAATTTATTAAAAAGGTAATATATGAAAGCAAGAATTATTTTAAATATCACAACGTATAGTTATGTCTTTATTGCTACAGCGTTAAATAATGTAATCTGTAAATTTTTAGCCCCCCCCCCCCCCTCAACCCCATACCTAACCCAGGGACTGATTAGTGCTGAGAAGGCTCAGGGACCAGAGTCTCGTGCTGGCGATTAAAACCTCATCACGTGACATGGTATTAGATCTTTCGTTCGTTTCAGCCGCCAGGTGGAGTAGTCCCGAGATAAATACTGTGTTTCTTTCAGGCATTTCTTCAGTGTGGGAACACATCTCCCCCTTACCTCCCCACCCCACAAACGAAATAAAATTTGGATAGACAAAAATTATACTTTGTCTGCCCCCCCCCCCCCTCCAGAAAACCTATGAAAGATTTTACAGTCGAGGCTAATAGGTTTACCAACCTACCTATGAGAAATATTACACCTGAGGCTAAAAGGTTTACCAACCTACCTATGAGAAATATTACATCTGAGACTAATAGGTTTACCAACCTACCTATGAGAAATATTACACCTGAGGTTGAAAGGTTTACCAACCTACCTATGAGAAATATTACACCTGATGCTGAAAGGTTTCCCGACCTCAGCGATGGGACACAACTCTACTTCCTCGCACGTGCACGGCGCTAGCAGAAGTTGCAGGAATACAGTCAGGCTTAGAGAGGGCCTAAGCCTTGGCATCCTATCTACAGGGGTACCAGGTTCAAAACCCGCCGGGTCAGGGACATATTTTTTTTCTGTCCCAACCTTCAGGGTTTGGTCGGCACTAAACCAATAAATCAAAGAACATATTAGAAATTTACACTACACATATACGTAAACATACAAACATACATACATATACACGTATATATATGTATGTATGTATATATATATATATATATATATATATATATATATATATATATATATATATATATGTATATATATATATATATATATATATATATATATATATATATATATATATATATATATGTATATATATATATATATACATATATATATATATATATATGTATGTAACTAGGGGAAGTTACCAGAGACATAAGAACGCAGTACAGCGCTGTCAACTTTGACACGACTGATGCAATAACACAGGTGTTGGCTGATAACGATCAGAAAGCCAAGGCGTAGTATCTTGGGAAGCGATACGATAAGAACGCAATACGGTCTGTCAACTTTGATGTGACAGGATGCAGATGGCTTATTAAATCGGACTGTACGACAGAAGCGGCGTAATTAACATTCTGATGCAACGATTAGAATCGATTACGATTACGATTATGATAGAACCGAATACGATTACGAATACGAAGGGGATATATAGGAAGGCGACGGCTGAGCTCGGTCTCTCTGTCTCTCTCTCTCGATCAGTCAGTCAGTGTGGCAGTATCAAGTTGGTTATTGAACGGGTTAGCCGTATTGTGTTAAGAAGGACGATAGACATGTGCATTCAGTTATGTGAAGACTAGTGAGGACTGTTGGGGGTCAGTTGATTCAGACTATTATTGTGAAGCATTCCTTTTGATTCATTATATTATTGTGAAGCATTTCTTTGATTCATGTAATAAAAGGATCAATAGCGAACCTGCATCTTCGAGTATCTATACTGTGGTCGATGTTGTGTAGAATGAGTGGTTAGACTCGGTAACATTTGGCGTTGTCGAGCAGAACTCGTTAACATTTGGCACTACAGGCAAATAGTCTCGTTACATTTGGCGCTGCGGACAGGATGAATTCAACTAGACTTGCCGCTTTAGGCACCCATAGTCAACCTTGTTCATAACTGTGTTTCGTGTGTGTGTGAATTCGGACATTCAGGAACAGTGAAAATTGAGGAACGAGGAAAATTTTTCATACACACACGGTAAGAAAGAACTCTTTTTTTTTTACTCAAGGAATAAAATGTCTACTCTGGACGAGAAGCAGACCCATATTGTGGTCCTGCCCAGAGAGTCCCACATTAACAAATTTTACGGGGACGGTGATCCAGCTTTAACCAACAGGTTCAGTGAAGAGGTCAAAGCGGCCTGGGCCTCGAGACACATGTCACCAGAGGAAAGATTAAGACTGCTGATGGGCAGTATAGGAGAGACGGTTAGGGCAGAGGTCAAATGCCACGATAAAACCATCCAATCAGATCCAGATAAGGTGCTGGATCTAATTATGGAGACCTTTGGGGAGAGACGGTCGGGATCGCAACTGCTATCGGGGTTCGTAGGCTTAAAGCAGAGAATGGCGGAGAGTGTGATGGAGTATTCACACCGAATGAACAGGGCCTTTGATTCGGTAAAGGGCAAAACACCTGACATTGATGTACGCCTACTGAGGGACCATTTCATCGAGGGGCTAGCAACCCCGATCTTAAGGAGAGAGTTGAAAGAGGAGGTCCACAAAGACCCGCAGTTGACCTTCCTTCAGGTCAGGAACTCAGCGATCCGCAGGTCCGAGGATGAGGACCAATCGAACTGTTCGGTGGACAAAGTCTCTGTGCCGGAACAGAAACAATCCCCACCCACAGGGACCGGCACGGTGGAAACCATGATGGCTCAACTGTTGGCCCACCTGGATAAGGTTGACCAACGATTGGAGAGGTTAGAAAGCAGGTCAACAGCTGAGAATCAGGAAAAGAACGGGACAAAACAGAGACAGGTTGGACGGCCGCGACCCGCCGGTCCATCGCTCCGGTGGACGGCTGACGGTCGACCAATTTGCTTGTCCTGTTCGCAACCCGGACATATGGCACGGTACTGTCCGGTGAAACGATCGCCCTCTGTAAGGCAGGTCAAGGCTACAGAGCGGCGAGGTTATGGCCCAAGAAACAAAAGGAAACAAACAATGAAAGAGTCTCAAACAAGACTCGAAGAGAAATTATCAGATATTGAAAAAATGAACTGTGAAATGAACTTGAATGTTAAAAAGTTTCAAGTGAACAATTTGTTGGCTAAGAAAAATGATGATAAGGAAGAAATTGGTAGACTTAAGAATGAGATCTCAAGGTTAACCATGAAACTGGATAGGGAAAGTTCATGCAAATTAAAAGCACAGGAGAAATGTTCATCTTTAGAGTGTCTGTTATCTGAAGAAGAAAATAGAAAATTTGTACCTGGTTTTGCAAAAATTGCCGCACCGTTGCATGACTTGGTAAACAAAATGACAAAGAAACACAGTAAGGAGAAAAAGAAAGGCAAAACACAACTGATAGGTGAATTAGGGACTGAGGAATGCCCGAACTCGTTTAAGCTACTGAAAAATGCTTTGACAGAGGCGCCGGTATTAGGATACGCAGACTTTGACAAACCATTTCGGCTAGAAATTGACGCCAGCTCTAAAGGTCTGGGAGCTGTACTATCACAACAACAAAAGCAAGGTTTCAGGGTTATTGCGTATGCCAGTCGAGCTCTGAAGGAATCAGAGAAGAACATGACAAATTACAGCGCCATGAAACTAGAACTTTTGACATTAAAATGGGCTGTGACTGAAAAATTCAGGGACTATCTATTAGGTGCTAAATGTGTGGTATACACTGACAATAACCCCTTGAGTCACCTAAAGACAGCAAAGTTGGGATCCATCGAACAGCGATGGGCAGCAGAATTGGCGCTCTTTGACCTGGAGATAAAATATCGCCCGGGGCGGTCCAATGGCAATGCGGACGCTTTATCAAGGAATCCGTACGAGAGACCGGGCGATGAGGAAGAAACGCTGACAGGAATATGTGAGGTCAGAGCGTCAACAGATATCCCTCACGGGGTGCAAGTGATGCAAAATGGGAAGACCGGGGTGGAGCACAAATCCACAGAGCCCGGACATATGGACATTAGTGATTTTAATTGCCTTAATCACAAAGAGATAAGAGATGCCCAGAGAACGGATAGTGGCTTACAGCCGCTGTTGAAACACGTCCAGGAACAAAAATTCCCAGGAAGAAGGGAAAGAGAACAATTTGGTCGAGAAACAAAGAAAATACTGAGTCAGTGGGACCGTCTCAGTATAAAGGATGGTGTTCTCATGCGGAGAATTCATGACCAAATTGATGGGACAATACACCAGGTGGTGGTGCCTGGACAATTACGAGAAGAAGTGCTAAGGTTGGCACATGACAGGGCAGGACACCAGGGTCAGGACAGGACGCACAAAATATTACGACGGAGGTGTTACTGGCCCAATATGGAAATGGAGGTCAAACGCCATTGTGAGGCTTGTGTGAGGTGTCAGCATGCGAAAATGCCAGTTGTCAAAATGAGACAGCCATCAGGACACTTACTGGCGACAAAACCACTAGAGATTGTGGCTATGGACTTTACGTCGTTGGAGCAATCATCGGATGGGACGGAACATGTGTTGGTAATGACTGATGTATTCACCAAATGGACTGTGGCGGTGCCCACACGAGATCAGACGGCCAAAACAGTGGCAAAGGTCTTAATAGAACATTGGTTCATCAAATATGGCATACCAAGACAATTACACTCTGACCAAGGAAGGGCCTTTGAGTCAGAAGTAATTAACCAACTGTGCAGCCACTACGGGATCAACAAATCTAGAACAACCACATTTAATCCGAAAGGAAACGGACAGTGCGAGCGGTTCAACCGCAGCATGCATGATTTGCTGCGTACCCTAGAACCTGAACAGAAAAAACGTTGGCCTGATTTTCTCCCAGAGTTGGTATATCTATACAACTGCACCCCCCATGCCACAACCGGCTTTTCGCCACACATGTTGCTGTTCGGACGGGAGGCTCGACTCCCTCTTGACTTGTTCCTAGGAAAAAAGGAGAGTATGACTGGCTCATACACTGCACTGGAATATGTGAATGAACATATGAGACGAATTAGAGAAATGTACAGGGTAGTACAGGAAAGACTAGAACATGAAGCACGGCGAAGGGAACCGCCGGTACAGACAAAGGACCCGCCACTCAAACTGAACGACAGGGTATTACTGCGTAGCCACCCGTTAGGCAGAAACAAAATCCACGACCTCTGGGGACAGGAGATATGGCAAGTCGTGGAGATGCCTAAAGTAGCAGGTGGCCCCTTTAAGATAAGACCCATCGATCACACCAAACCGGATCGGTGGGCGAATATTGCTCAATTAAAGAAATATTGTCATAGTCAAGAAGAGCAGTTACACACAAGGAAACCCAAGACAATTAGGGAACCGGAAACTATAACGGAAATTCACATACCCATCCCGGAACCATGTCACCATCAACAGAACAACAGCGATACACAAGTGGAGGATAACGGCAACGAAGAGGATCCCGTTCCTCCCAGAAGCAGAGAGACAGTAGACCATCAGATAAGTGGTCCGCGGAGAAGTTTGAGAAACAGAAAGAATACGAAATTTTTTGTCAGCAACCATCAATTCTTTCATGGTCGCGCTGGTATGAGAACAGACTGTTCAAAAAGTCATACAAGTGAACTGGTGAAGGCACCAAACGAAAAAAGGTGGATGTGAATTCTAGAACTGTTTTGTGTCTGAGGAAGATGATGTAGACACATTTGATATGTGAAATAGGGATAACGGTCAATCTTATACGAATGTGACGACATTGACAGTGAGTGGAACAATAAATTTTTTTACGGTGGTGCGATTGACTTTGAAGGACTGCACCTGCCAAGCGTTGTTTGTGGTTGATAACACACAAAAAAAGGCAGGGGTGGATGTAACTAGGGGAAGTTACCAGAGACATAAGAACGCAGTACAGCGCTGTCAACTTTGACACGACTGATGCAATAACACAGGTGTTGGCTGATAACGATCAGAAAGCCAAGGCGTAGTATCTTGGGAAGCGATACGATAAGAACGCAATACGGTCTGTCAACTTTGATGTGACAGGATGCAGATGGCTTATTAAATCGGACTGTACGACAGAAGCGGCGTAATTAACATTCTGATGCAACGATTAGAATCGATTACGATTACGATTATGATAGAACCGAATACGATTACGAATACGAAGGGGATATATAGGAAGGCGACGGCTGAGCTCGGTCTCTCTGTCTCTCTCTCTCGATCAGTCAGTCAGTGTGGCAGTATCAAGTTGGTTATTGAACGGGTTAGCCGTATTGTGTTAAGAAGGACGATAGACATGTGCATTCAGTTATGTGAAGACTAGTGAGGACTGTTGGGGGTCAGTTGATTCAGACTATTATTGTGAAGCATTCCTTTTGATTCATTATATTATTGTGAAGCATTTCTTTGATTCATGTAATAAAAGGATCAATAGCGAACCTGCATCTTCGAGTATCTATACTGTGGTCGATGTTGTGTAGAATGAGTGGTTAGACTCGGTAACATTTGGCGTTGTCGAGCAGAACTCGTTAACATTTGGCACTACAGGCAAATAGTCTCGTTACATGTATATATATATATATATATATATATATATATATATATATATATATATATATATATACCCTTCATACGTTTATGACTAAATATCCTTTTTGTGCTTGGACAGAACAATTTTATATTATCACTTAAATGAGATTATGGGGAAGTGTGGCCAAAGCGTAGAGCGCTGGGTAGCTAACCCGGACTCTCGAGTTCAAATTTTGGTTAATGTCAGTGGAACGTCCCTGAGTCCACCCAGCTCTGATAGGTACCTAACTATTGTTAGAGAAAGTAAAGGCGGCTCGGCATAGAGCTTACCGCATCTTCTCTTCATAAGCCGGGGTCAAGAAATAAATGAACTCTACTTCATCTGCCCAATGGATCGTTAGGTCTAAGGAGGATTCTTTACTACTTTACTAATTAAATGAAATTAATTGTTGTAAAATTTATAAAATCAATTATGGTATGGACGCTATGTATGTGTATACTAAAAGTATGTTTGAGTAATCTAACAATGAAGAGCATTAATACAAAAATGCTGATAAACGTATGTAAACAAGAAGATATCTGTAAACTGTGTTGAGTAGATTTTTCAGACAAGCATGATTGAAAGTATTGACATATTTGATTGGGGTTTGGGAAAGATTGTTTGGGTGGGCTTGTTTGCGGAAATGTGTTGAAAGTTTTAGAAATAAATGTTAACATTGACGGATATTCTTGGAATGGATGTATTGTAAGCAGGGTGGATGAAACTTACATGTATGTAAGGATGAATGGATACAGAGATGGATTGAAGCATAAACACATAGGTGGGCATATTTTCGTATGGAGTAGCAAATGAATAAAACGCAATGCTCAAGAAACATGGGGCAGATGAAAAAAGCCAACCCCCCCCCCCCCGAGCAAATTGGAATTTATATAGAAAATACATACATTTCAAGTGCCCCCCCCCCCCGGAGAAAAAAGTCTGAAAGAAACACAGCATATGAAGTAGATTCAATCTTTTTAATAACATCGAAATACAAGGGAATATTGTGTTTATCATGCCCTATATTAAACTCGAGACTTGCTGAATAACAGTCTAGCGCTCTACCGCTAGGCCGCGCCGTCAATGAAAGAATTCATAAAATTCATAAAAACGTAAGTGGGTTAATGACATGTGTTAATTGCTGATAATTGGCTGTTAATTAGCGGTGACCTCCTAACTAACAAATTACCATAGAAGTTCTAGCGCTGGTTCTCAAGTGTTGAGTGTAATCTGTAATTGTTTCTGTGTAGGGGAGCATTCTGGTAGAAGGTAGCTGTTGACAAATTACATGCGGAGACAGTCAATGATTGTTAGCCAAAAAAAATAGAGTATAAGCTTACTGGCAAAAATCTGAGTTAGAACAAATTACTTAAAACAGTCTATCCATTATTAAGTAATACTTTGTTAATTACCAAATAATGCAGTACTAAATTCAACAAATATATAAGTATTTATTATTTAGATGCGTCTCTCTTTAGTGGTTATAATGTATCAGTTTTTATACTTAATTACTTAATTAAAATATCAGTTAATTACGTTTGAAAATGATTTCTTTCACGGCGTCTTCCATTTGCTCAGAGCTTTTCCTCATTCACAACACAGTTGTTGAGTTTGGTTGGTTCCCTGTTCCTTGGGTCGATCTAGTTGGTTGGTTCCCTGTTCCTTGGGTCGTTCTAGTTGGTTGGTTCCCTGTTCCTTTGTTTTATCTGTAGGATAGTCGAAAAGCAATTGACTTACATATTCAGGAATGGATTGAATTGCATGTTATTTAACGACGTCTTTAACTTGTAGGTAACTAACACTATCAGTAGTATTACTTATGTCATTTAACGCTATTTTTACAACGTAAAGAAATATTAAAAAAAAAAACAGAAAGGAAAGGGAAGCAAGAGCACGAGATGTATGCGAACAGAAATCTAAAACAGATCCAGGTTTGTAGAGGGTAGTGCACTCAGGGAGTAATATGACATTACACATTGTACAAGACACCTACACCCAATCACAAGATGAACTGGGACATTCAAACTTTAAGGAAAGATCAGCAAAACCTGGTCCTAAAAATGACCACAAAATGGAGAGGCAAAACAAAATGACTAAGAAATTAAAAGACGAAAATTACCAGGGAAAAAATCATACAAGAAGCAGGCTGTAAACATATTTTTTTATCTACATGAAACATGAAAAACGTTTGTTACCACAACTACATTTCTCATTTTACCACCCTAACCTCACACCACGTGCAAACACCACATGATAATGTAGCTAGATCAAAGTTCAAAATCCAATATATTGATTTGTGCAAAACAGCGAAATTCGAAGTTAAAAACGGCCTTATCGTTTCCCCCCAAAAAACCCCACCCCATTCACAACCTAAAGAAAACGATTTCACTTCTTTTACTCATGATAAAAAAACCGAGGCCGAACGAAAGTCACGTGAAGAGCGACTCACTCAGTGACCTAGATTAGCGAGTCGAAACATTTTCTAGGAAACACCCAATTCAGATAGAAGTCTAAACTTGACATTCGATTCAAACTAGAATTTTGAACTTAACATTACTAAACGCCCCCGCATGTTTCCGAGGCCACCTAACAGATTTGTTTGAACTTCTTTATTTCCTTGTCAATTAGGCTAAACGTTAGGATGCCACTAACAAGGGTGCCACTAACAAGGGTGCCACTACCAAGGGTGCCACTAGCAAGGGTGCTACTACCAAGGGTGCCACTACCAAGGGTGCCACTACCAAGGGTGCCACGACCAACTATTAAGGGTGCCACTACCAAGGGTGCCACTACCAAGGGTGCCACTACCAAGGGTGCCACTAGCAAGGGGGCCACTAGCTAGGGTGCCACTACCAACTATTAAGGGTGCCACTAGCGAGGGTGCCACCTATTTAAATTGTATAATTATGTGGGTTGGAGGTGGGGTTGAAAATTTAAAATGTATCCAAGCAAAACTAAAAGTAACACTTTAAGAAAACGAAATAAAGTATGTTAATATTCAATACGGTTTACCTTATTTCTGTATTTAAAATCTTGGTATAACACGTCTTAACCCACGAACATTAGAACGTAAAAAAAATATTGTAAGAACGATTTGAATCTAACGAGAAGATTTATAGAATACGAACAAATCTATAAATAGCCGCATGACTTAATTTGGGCAATCCGATTACTTCAGTAGATGAAATTTTTTTTTTAGATTTAATTGACGTACACTTTAAATGTATGCTAATTAGTTCAAGTTCAAGATAGTTTCAATTAGGTTAATTAAAATTTGTCCCTGAAGACGTCATACTAATTTTATTTTTATAACACCCAATGTCTGATGATGCTCTCTCTAATTAATTGATCGCTAATGTTTCTATTAAAAGATGTCCTCAAAATCCACTTTTAAAAATTACCGATTGTTGCCATAGCAACGCCAAAATACCGGAACGTTGTTGTACAGATTTTCAGCTTTAATTCATAATTCGGCAGCTGTAGGGTTGGAATTAGAGTTCGGTTTTTTTATGTATATATTCAACTTTCAGCCACGAATACTGCAAGCCAGTAAAATGGTTTTTAAAAGTAGTGCTTTACCTATTATAATTGCTAATAACAATACAACAGTTGCTTGTAAAACGATTGTTGTTTAACGCTTACATAATTACTAGAGTAATTACGGTTACGAAATTTAATCGTTATTGCGATTATCGGCTTAGTAATTATCGACAAACAATTTGACAGACACGATCTACACGTTTCAGCAATTAATTAAATTAATTTAATTAGGAATATTGACAACTCACCACATGCATTATTATTATATTTTTAGACGAAGAAAAAAGAACGATGGAAATTACCAAAAAAAAAAGAACTTTCAGCGTAAGCATACCCTATCCACTAACGAAAACAGCTATTTTTGGCTGTCTTCAAAAAATTTCCAGAAAATAAGCATCATAGGATTTTCTGTATTTCATAATTCCCAATTGTGAACACATTTGTTACGGATACTCAACCGAGTTGTGAATTACCTACTTCTGTCCCTTGGCTGAACAAGGGCGGTAAACGCGATATGCGGCGAGTGATAAGTGGAGATAACTCTAGCACCAGGTCTACGTTGTAAACATCACGTGCGGCAGATGTAAAAATAGACTCACTTCCGCCTCATGGTGTTGACGGGTCAACTGAGACGGTCAGCAACCACTCACACAAAAATTTGGGGGGGGGGGATGAATGGGGGCTAGTGGGGGTGTAAGATAAACGCTTTTATAATGAAACTTAATTAGTTAATTAATTAATTAAAGACATTTATTTTTAATATCGCAGGATCAGTCATGTCGTGATTAGATTTGATCTCTCATGACGAGATGTTTTTCAAGCGTACTTGTATAAGCGAAACTGCACGTTATTTTTAGCTCTAACGTTTTATGGCACCCCCCCCCCCCCCCCCCCAAAGAGAAAGTATGTCATTGATACAAATCTTTCTATTCCGCATGACAGGCGATATATATTTAGAGCCTTAGAACTGTCTCACTGACTCCAGGAGTCATTTGCTTGGTTTGGTGGAGAAGTGGTTTATAAACAAAAGTTGTCTCACTTAGCGACCGGCTGTTTCACTTAACGACCTAATTGTTTCATTAGCGACATGGTTGTTTTACTTAGCGACAGTGTTGTTACACTTAGCGACAGTCTTGTTTCACTTAACGACAGTGTTGTTTCACTTAGCGACAGTATTGTTTCACTTAACGACAGTGTTGTTTCACTTAGCGACAGTGTTGTTTTACTTAGCGACAGTGTTGTTTCACTTAACGACAGTGTCGTTTCACTAAACGACAGTGTTGTTTCACTTAGCGACAGTGTTGTTTCACTTAACGACAGTGTTGTTTCACTTAACGACAGTGTTGTTTCACTTAGCGACAGTGTTGTTTTACTTAACGACAGTGTTGTTTCACTTAACGACAATGTTGTTTCACTTAACGACAGTGTTGTTTCGCTTAGCGACAGTGTTGTTCACTGAACAAACGAAAGTTTTAGTTTCATTTAAACTTTTTATTATTCGTTTCAATAGACAGGGTTAGTTTTAATGAATGGTATATCTTTCACCGCCTGTAGCATACACTGATAAACTATCATCATTGATACACTATCATAATCGATACACTATAAGCTTTGATACCCTATCATCGTCGATACAATATCATCATCGATACACTATCATCATCGATACACTATCGTCATCGATATACTATCATCATCAATACACTATCATCATCGATACACTATCATCATCGATACACTATCATTATTGATACACTATCATCATCTATACACTATCATCATCGATACACTATCATAATCGATACACTATCATCATCGATACACTATCATTATCGATACATTATCATCATCGATACACTATCATTATCGATACGCTATCATTATCGATACATTATCATCATCGATACACTATCATCATCGATACATTATCATCATCGATACATTATCATTATCGATACACTATCGATACACTATCATCATCGATACACTATCATTATCGATACACTATCATCATCGATACACTATCATTATCGATACATTATCATCATCGATACACTATCATTATCGATACACTATCATCATCGATACACTATCATTATCGATACATTATCATCATCGATACACTATCATCATCGATAAACTATCATCATCGATACACTATCAGCATCGATACACTATCATCATGGATACACTATCATCATCGATACACTATCATCATGGATACACTATCATCATCGATACATTATCATCATCGATACACTATAAGCTTTGATACCCTATCATCATCGATACACTATCATTATCGATACACTATCATCATCGATACACTATCATCATGGATACCCTATCATCATCGATACACTATCATCATCGATGCACTATCATCATCGATACCCTATCATCATCGATACATTATCATCATCGATACACTATCATCATCGATACACTATCATCATGGATACACTATCATCATCGATACACTATCATCATCGATACACTATAAGCTTTGATACCCTATCATCATCGATACACTATCATTATCGATACACTATTATCATCGATACACTATCATCATCGATACACTATCATCATGGATACCCTATCATCATCGATACACTATCATCATTGATACACTATCATCATCGATACACTATCATCATCGATACACTATCATCATCGATACACTATCATCATCGATACACTATAAGCTTTGATACCCTATCATCATCGATACACTATCATTATCGATACACTATCATCATCGATACACTATCATCATCGATACACTATCATCATCGATACACTATCATCATCGATACACTATCAACACATTCTTCGTGCATCCATCATGTCTTTAAACTTCCATTCCAACTTATTTGCTGGTGAGACAAACATTTATTGTGGGAATAAAAATACTGATTGTTCACAAAATGTGTATTCAATGAAACTTAAACCTCTGCTCTCCCCTCCCCATCACCCCACCACCCTCTTCCCCCACACAATTCTCCACACTACATACACCACGATTAGTTAGCGGACAGCTCAGTTCAGTCGATAGATGTCTTGTTTTCAAGTCAGTAACTTTTAGACTTAACGGCGTGTGTGTGTGTGTGTGTGTGTGTGTGTGTGTGTGTGTGTGTGTGTGTGTGTGTGTGTGTGATCAAGAAACGATGGCGGTTGTAGGAGGGTGTGGGGATGCACGTTGGAGGGTGTGAGGGGGGGGGCGGTGGGGGTGGATCATTATGAGGGGGTGCACTGTTGAGAAATATGACAGTATACACGTTGTGTTTTTCTTCGAAAAAGCAACGATCATGTAATGTTTTAATAGAATTCGAGTATTTTAAATTGGAACATGTTCGAGGCGTGGGCGTGGGGTGGGGGTGGAATAGAGCTCTTACTTTGTTGGAAATCTCAAGAAGATTCTGGAAAATTTTTTGACAGTTGTGTTTTTATCGTTGTTTTTTTTTTCTAAGTTGATTGTGATGTCCGATTCAACACGGAAATAAAGTTTCTTCTAAAACATCAGTCATGATGTATCTCTTGCATTCGACTTTCTGTCGTTTTAGTACACCGTTTCTTATCTCGTTCTAAAGCTGTTTCCGTGAATTGTCTTTTCGTTGAAAGATAGCGACAAATGTTTTAAATAATCAGGCTAAAATCTAAAATATTCTCGTATTGTCCTTTGATTGAAGGGTCAGTCTAGATTAAAAACACGAGGACGTGCTGAATCAAATAATTGATGCACTGATTTTAAAGGATATAGTTGGGTTTAATGAAGGAACGGTTAGTTTGGTGTAGCGTTTGGATAGGTTTAGTGGCTTCTTCTTCTTCGTTCTTAATTTTTAGTGTTGGGAGGGATCGAGCCTTATCTACCAGAGGGTTTGAACTCGAGACTTTTTTAGAATTTATTAACCATGCGCTTTGCCGACTCGACCATGCTTCCATCACAATTAAGGATTACGTGTCAACTGGTTATGCGCCATTGAGGCCATTGACTCCGATTTCAGCCTGCTTTTCATTTTGGATTTGCTTCCATAGCCTTTGTCCAACCAAGAACAAACTACAAGGCAGCAGTTGTTTGATTTTGGAGTTGTCTCTCCTAGAGGAGTGGCTGTCCCCAGCTAACGAGCCTCATCTGCCCGAGGGTTCGAACTCGAGACTTTTCGGTTTAGTGGCTGATAACTGGAGAAGTAATACCACTGATGTTCTGGCACACCATCATACACACCATCATACACACCATCATACACACCATCATACACACCATCATACACACCACCCAATAAACCACCAGATAATTTGTATAAATCATACATCATCATACACATAACCAATTATTAATGTTGTGTTAACACTCACGGCAATGAGAATGCATGTTGGTGGAGTAAGTTGGGGTTAGTGTTAGGTCAAGTTTATGGTCATCTTGTAGGTGAGCTGTTCGTTTAGATCTAGTTTAGAGCTAGCGTTAAGGGTAAACACAGTCCTAAGTTAGGGCTTGTAGACGCTGATGTAATGTTAATTGCATGAGTACAGAGTTTCTTCCAGGCATCTCCTCGGGGTGGGGGGACGGGACTAAACCCCCCCCCCCCCCCTCCCCAAGAAGGTCTACCGCACCCCCCCCCCCCACTCCGAACGAAATGGAATGTATATAGAAAACATACTTTTACTAGTGTCCGCCCCCCTCCCCGGGACATGTCCGCCCTCCCCCCCCCCCCCCAAAAAAAAAAAAATTATCTAGTGCCTCCCCCCCCCTACTCGCTGCGTGAGTAGAGGTAAGAGCTAGATTTAGATTAAGGTTAGTTAATAGTCTCTGTAACTAAGTGATACTATAATTGACATAGCTAATGACAGCTACACATTAACACTGCTAATTACTCCAAAAAAACACAAACCTACTTGAGACTGGCCTAGATTGCACGATACTATTGCATACTATATCCCAATGGTTTTATTTAACTACACGCCGCTCAGCTCAGAAAGACAATGTAAACTAGTAAACTGCTAGCATCACTATGTATTTGCTACAAACAAGATAAGAGTAGAAACTCTACTTACGGTAAACTTATCCGTCTAGTGTTGACCTACTTAAGAAAATGACACATTGGCAGAATGAAATTGTCACAAAGTTCACTTCAAAACCTTATTAATAGTTGCAATAACAATAGTTGCAGTACAAAAGTTGCAGAGACAATAGTTGCAGTACAAAAGTTACGTAAAATGTGCAGCGAGTAATCCAAACCCTAGCCTACAAATAAGCAGCGATCAACTAACTTCTTCCTACTTCCACTACTAGAGAAGTGCTTCCCCGATGACGCGCCATTGCTATTTTTAGATGCATGGAGAAGCCTTTGGGAAAACCTGACCTATTTTTACGCGGAGGTAAAACATTTACAATAGATATTAATTTTTGACAATTTTCACTGCATAATCTGATGTAAAATATTGCGTATTTGTGTGGGAATCCAAGATAAAAGTTTAAGATGATCCCAGTGTTCAATTATTCGTGTATGTTTGTTACACGTAAACAACAAGATACACAGCAATATTTGGGGAACTTTGAGTTTCGATGACGTTTGAACCGAAACTGTCACTAACCTGCCTTAAAGGCTTTTTAATGCTTGAATATGGTCACATAGATGACACTACATAACATGAGATTTGTGTAAGGTATTGTCACATAAACGAGGGGATCACTGTTTCTTTCAAGCACCTCTTCCGGGGAAAAATAAATACTAGTCGCTTAATTAATTAACTGATTATTTAAAATAAATAAGGAATCTGTTCATGCAATATGGTGTAAATGTTCATGCATGCAGAATGTAGCTAAAGCAGTTGTTGAGTATTTGGTGGAAAGTGAACAAAAAATGTGTGGTAAACTAATTCGGCTCGTTAAGGTCAAGTTAATTAAGTTAATTAAATGCTGGCTTATTAAGTGTGTGGCTAATTACGAGCGTGGCGAGGTCACGCCCTAATTGAATGTGTAAGTGCATGGGGATTTTGTTGAATGGTGAGTAGGGGGTCGATGTAGAGTAGGGGTCAGTTCGGGGTCGGTGTAGAGAAGGGGTCAGTTAGGGTCGAAGTACAGAAGGGGTCAGTTGGGGTCGGTGTAGAGAAGGGGTCAGTTGGGGTCGGTGTAGAGAAGGGGTCAGTTGGGGTCGGTGTAGAGTAGGGGTCAGTTGGGGTCGGTGTAGAGAAGGGGTCAGTTAGGGTCGAAGTACAGAAGGGGTCAGTTGGGGTCGGTGTAGAGAAGGGGTCAGTTGGGGTCGGTGTAGAGAAGGGGTCAGTTGGGGTCGGTGTAGAGAAGGGGTCAGTTGGGGTCGGTGTAGAGTAGGGGTCAGTTGGGGTCGGTGTAGAGAAGGGGTCAGTTGGGGTCGGTGTAGAGAAGGGGTCAGTTGGGGTCGGTGTAGAGAAGGGGTCAGTTGGGGTCGGTGTAGAGAAGGGGTCAGTTGGGGTCGGTGTAGAGAAGGGGTCAGTTGGGGTCGGTGTAGAGTAGGGGTCAGTTGGGGTCGGTGTAGAGAAGGGGTCAGTTAGGGTCGAAGTACAGAAGGAGTCAATTGGGGTCGGTGTAGAGAAGGGGTCAGTTCGGGTTGGTGTACAAAAGTGATCACTTGGGGTCGATGTAGAGTATGGGTCATTTCGGGGTCAGCGTAGAGTAAGGGTCAGTTCGGGTTGGTGTAGAGCCAGAGTAGAATGAGAGCTTGAAGGAAAGAGCATGGGTCAGAAGCAGGCGGGTGTGGAAAGGTTGGGGTGGCAGGGGTCTAGGGGTTGGAGCAGTGGTCAGTGTATGTAGGGGTCTAGGGATCGGGGCATGGGTCAGTGTATAAAAGGGTCTAGGAATAGGCATTATGTTACTTGTGTATATATTGTGATAAAATTTATGTAAGAAACTTTTCAGAAAGGTGGGGTGGGGTGTGGGGTGGGAGGTCACGTTTAATTGTAGATACATAGTAAACAAATTATTATTTTAAAAAGTAACTCTAGAATTAAATGGAAACGGACCTATTTTAAAAGTGTTTTTGCCACCTATTCCTGTACGTTGCACATACCAACAACAGCAAGTCCCAAGATCCAGCCGTGATTAATATTTTTGCGAGACTCCGCCGGGACCAAAGTTTCGGTTTCACTGAGGTCTCCGTCCAAGATGGCCGCCACGTCTGCAAACCATGCAGCTAGCATTGTTTAGCTAGGTCCGGTGTCCGTTTGGTGCATAAACTCGGACATTCGACCCCCACACGTGATCACACCCGGATATTCGACCCCCACACGGACATTACTCGGACACGCAGGTGAGTCACACACCTTTATAAACGGACAATTTAATTCCGGGTGAGACGCCTGTGGAAAATAGATTTACTTTAGCAACAATGGCGGACAACGTTCTGCCCAATTTGCGAAGGTGTAGCAATTTTTTTTTTTTAAATGTCGGTATATAAATATATTACTTTTATCGTCAATTTATTATTCATTTATTTAATTTCAGTAAGTTAGTATGAATTTAAAAATACTCGGTAAAGTTAAAAATATGTATGTGTATCATTAGAAAATAAGAACATAAATGAGAATGTTACATAAAGTAGTTCTAATTTTAGAATTTTTATCTCTAAATTTAATAGATCATTCTTTTTGTCTGATTGAAATTCAATTAAATTTCATTAATTTAAAAAAAAATTATAAATATTTTTAAAACATTGATATTTTGTTTTCAAATGTCAAAACATCTAATTTAAACCTTAATTTGTGCATTATTGAAAAATCGTTTCATTTGATGGTTTTATTTATATTGTGAATAACTTAGATCTTTCAAAATAAGTTTAATTTCTTTATTTAAAAACATCAATTAGTGTATACTTAGAACAATTATAATTTTTTAAACTTTGAATTCAAATAATTCTTATTTCCATAGGTAATACTTTAATATTTTTAAATTATGAGCTTGGATTAGCTGACTAAATTTTAAAGTTTTAAATATGCATTTCAGCTGGAATGTTTTAGAGAAAAAAGTAAAAGTTACGCAACAACGTGGTTTTTGTAGATCTCATGCATGAGTATGCTAGTCGTGTACCTGGTCATAATAACTATATCATAAACTGGAACTATTTTACCTTAGCTAAAAACTGATGATAAAAATAAATCATTATGAGTTAAATCGAGAATAGTTTAAATAGGTTAAAAATTGTCATCATCACAGACTCGGCTATTTAACTTCTGGTAACAAGGAAAAAATTGTTTCATTACATGGTCATTACACGGTCGTTACATGGTTATTACACGGTCATTATACGGTCATTACACGGTCTTTACACTAAACTATGACCTCCCCAAATATGGACCTATAATATTAGTCAAATAACTTATTTATTTTTAATTTTAAACATATTTTAAATTTCTTGTCTTGGTATTTTCATGAAGGACAGTGATTTGTAGTAGGCAGGCATTTACTTCGTACTTGGTCTATTCCATTGTCAAGTACTTGAGTGTTTTATTTTCACGATTGATTTTTAGAGAATTGTCAGAATCCAGTGTTAAATAGATCCATCTGCAGGCGACCCTTTCATAATGGTGGTGTATTTCTGAGTGTTCAAATAGATCATGGTTTAGTTGGTAGCTAGCTCAACAGTACCCGCACTCGTAGATTGCGATTTCCGTGTGTAGTTTCGTATAATGTCCGGCTAGTTGGTTAGTTTCGGAGTTAGTTTCGCACACTGTGCAGGATGTTTCTGCTCAGTGTTCTGATATGTGTGTGTTTTCTTCGTTCTTTGAAGTTGTTCAACGGATGTAGGCAGTATCCCCACACTACCCTCCGTTGAGGTGACTTTTGTAGTTTTTATCTTCGTCTCCTGTTATATTTGAGCTGATGTCTTGTTAAGAGGCGTAGCGAGGGGGGGG
Source organism: Physella acuta (assembly GCF_028476545.2). Classification (NCBI taxonomy): domain Eukaryota; kingdom Metazoa; phylum Mollusca; class Gastropoda; family Physidae; genus Physella; species Physella acuta. The sequence continues at coordinate 291,482 of NW_026731585.1, forward strand.
GGGGGGGGGGCGGGGGACATATGTCCCCGGGCGCCGACCTTAGGGGGGGGGGGGGCAAAATGGGTTGGAAAAACAAATTGAAAATTTGAGGGGGGGGGGGGTGCAAATCAAAAGTTCGAGAGGGGGGGTGCAAATCGGAAGTTTGAGGGGGGGGTGCAATTCAAGAGTTCGAGGGAGGGGTGCAAATCAAAAGTTCGAGGGGGGGTGGGGTGCAAATCGAAAGTTTGTCCCCGGGCGCCGGGAAGGGTCGTTTGGCCTCTGGTCTTGTTTCCTTTTCAATGGTGTTATGTCTGTATCCATGTTAACCCGTGGTTTTATAACTTGGGATTTGTGAATTTCTGAAGTGTTGGGAGTTGCATTTCTTGCTGGGGACAAATCGTTGGTTGTTGCTAGAGGTGTTGCTAAATCAGTGTTTATTTTACTACCTAGCCTTAGGGATTGCTATATGCTGTTTTTTTTATCGGGTTTGGTACTGTTGTCCTTTTTTAATTGATATCATTTTGCTGGTGTGGGATTCTATTGGTCGCGTGTTGCTGGTGTAGGGTTGTGTTGGTAGTTTGTTGCTTCTGATGTGGAATTCTATTGGTCATGTGTTACTGGTGTACCTTGTTGCATTGTTTACTGTAACGTCGAGTGTTTGTGCTGTCGGTAATTCATTAAGCTACTTGGCTTTTCCCATACTAAGGTAGCCTGTGTCTCTGTATGTATGTATTTATGAATGTATGTGGCTGGCTACATCATATACATAGGAATATAACATTTTTTTTTAAAAGTTCAAAACGCTTATTACAATATTAGAACTCAACATAACTACCGTTTCCACGCTAAATTTCTGATGCATTTATTTAACTTTTGAACAGCTATAAGAACATTAAAGCTAGCGATTTTTTTCACCTAAGCTCTGGGAGAGTCATTTCTAACATCACAAAATTATTCAATATTTTTCTGCCACTGCTAACACTGGAATTATTGATCAAATATCAGGATCAATGTGTTTTATAACACTAGAAACAAAAAGGTTTGCATGGCAAAATAAGTTCCCTGGGCTTTTAATAAAATAAAATATTTTCACTACAGTGAGGAAAAAAAATCACTTGATAACTTTAATTTAATGTACTTTATAAATTAATGTGGCTTGATGTTATACAATGGAGGTGCTGAATGTAGTTAAATGACACCACTTTTGTACAGATATCCATATGTAGCGATGAAGGCTAGTGCAGACGAAAGTAAATACAGGTTGATCTTGGCATTCTTTGCTTTATAAGCTTGAGACCATGAGCCTTCAGGGACTGGTAAAAAGTTCATGTGATTCTTGTTCTCTTCACATATCTGACGCATGGTTTTCCAGTGTTCAGGGACTCCATGGCTCATACGATGGATGCTAGGTGCGACCCTAAGCAGTGGTGTTATTTTTGTCAACATTCTAGATTATAATTTCTTTTCCTAAGGAACGTGAGTGTCATATTTACTCACCTCTAATACATAGGAATTTTTTTTTTTTAGGAATATATTTGCCTTGCTATTTTGATAGAGTATTCCCGTACCATATATTAAAATCTTCCCAGAGCTCTAGTGCATGTGTGTTTGATGCTCTCTGTGTGAATTCTGATGCTAGCTTCCTTATATCTGTGATGTATTCGCTATTTTCTAGAAGAGTGTTGTTGAGTTTCCAATATGTATTCTTTGTTCTGTGAGTGGGGTTAATTTGTAGTTGAGCAATAACTATTTTGTGGTCTGTAAATGTAAGTGTCTTTAGGAATATAACTAATTAAAATATCTGTGCCAAAACACAATAATCATAATGCTGTTTAATCCTATATTTTCATAATTGGGAGTATCACTGAAATATTTTAGCTAAAGGTTTGTATTTTAAATATTAATAAATAAAAGTTTTTTTTCTAAATAACAATTACAAAAATAATCATATAAAAATTTACAAAACTTTAATTTACAATATTTTTATTGACTTATATTTTGTTTAATTCTAGCAAAGATATATAGATTTTAAAGTAAAAGTTTAATTTTTAAAACAATTTTATTTTTTAGGTTGTATCCCTTAGTCTTTTAAAATTTTGCTTAATATTGTGAAACAATTATCTTCTTGTAACATGATATTGTGTAATCGTAGCCTCTGTAATAATTGTAAAATACGTAACTAAGTTAAAATTGTATGGTTAAAATTGTATGTATATATGTATGTATGTATATATATATATATATATATATATATATATATATATATATATATATATATATATATATCTCAGTGTGTCATTTCTAACAACATAAGGGTGGGGGGGGGGGGTTAGGAGGCGGGGTTAAATGTTTAAAATAAAAAAAGGATTTACTGTATAATATTACAACACGATGTCCACTGTCAGTCGGAAATCGCTGAAAAGTTGATACCTAACTACAACTTTGATGTTATATTTTTATATAAAATTTCACCAACCTAGATGTCACGGTACTCAAGTTATCGTGTTCACAGACAAACACATACGCACACAAGTATAGGAAAAAATTAAAAACTAATTTTTTTTCCGACTCAGGAGGTGTGAAACGCCAAGATTTGTGATTATCCCGATTTCAATTTTTTTGCACGATTACAATACTTCCTCTATACTCCGACCATTTAAATTTTGCCATATCAGTTGTGTGGCATGTGGATTTCCTGATGGCAATACAACAGTTCCGTGTTTATCAGTGCCAAAAGTAAAAACCGTTCATACATGAGATAACGTATTCTTACCGGGATTTCGACAACACCAATACGTGAAGTCCCACTTGTAAACGCACCAAACAGTTATTGTGTGCCTTCACTTTCATATCAAAAGCAAAAAAAACTAATCGCTATCAATTTTTAAAATATATTCTGGGAAAACTACACACAATTTTGTGATCACTCTTCTCCTTCTCTTCAATCATAATTATCGGATTATCACGAAAGCAGGTACATTGTCTCACTCCCCCCCCCCCCCCACACACACAGCAGGTACATTGTCTTCCTCTCCTCCCCCCCCCCCACACACACACGCACGACTTGAGCGTGACATCATTTACCAGGGACTTCAAATACCCCATTCTATCGTTAACAATTTACACGCATCGTTAATAATGTACACTCATCGTTAATAATGTACACTCATCGTTAATAATGTACACTCATCGTTAACAATCTACACGCATCGTTAATAATGTACACTCGTCGTTAATAATGTACACTCATCGTTAATAATGTACACTCATCGTTAATAATGTACACTACATCGTTAATAATATACACTCATCGTTAATAATGTACACTCATCGTTAATAATGTACATTCATCGTTAACAATCTACACGCATCGTTAATAATGTACACTCATCGTTAATAATGTACACTCATCGTTAATAATGTACACTCATCGTTAATAATGTACACTACATCGTTAATAATATATACTCATCGTTAATAATGTACACTCATCGTTAATAATGTACACTCATCGTTAACAATGTACACGCATCGTTAATAATGTACACTCGTCGTTAATAATGTACACTCATCGTTAATAATGTACACTCATCGTTAATAATGTACACTCATCGTTAACAATGTACACTACATCGTTAATAATGTACACTCATCGTTAATAATGTACACTCATCGTTAATAATGTACACTCATCGTTAACAATGTACACTCATCGTTAATAATGTACACTCATCGTTAACAATGTACACGCCTCGTTGATATTGTACACTCATCGTTAATAATGTATACTCATCGTTAATAATGTACACTCGTCGTTAATAATGTACACTCATCGTTAATATTGTACACTCATCGTTAACAATGTACACGCATGGTTAATAATGTACACTCGTCGTTAATAATGTACACTCGTCGTTAATAATGTACACTCGTCGTTAATAATGTACACTCATCGTTAACAATACACCCACATTGTTAACAATGTACACTCATCATTAACAATGTACACTCATCGTTAACCATGTACACTCATCGTTAACGATAAACACAATATAGTTAACAAAATACCCACATTGTTAACCATTTACCCACATATATCCATATATCCATTTCTGGGACTAAGAATACTTTATAAGGAAGGAGTTACATTTTCTAATCCGTCTATTTTTAGCTGTCACGTGTTGAGCAACATCCACTTCATGACCTTAAGCATTTCGCGAAATTTTTATTTTCCTCTTCCGCGATTAGATAATATGACATGTTAGCAGTTTATGTTCTAGATTTTTCGCGAAATCTTTTTCTCTTGAAAACACTGGTGTAACGACAATTTACAAAGCTGATTGGTAGCTTTGGTTTTTGGTTTTTTTTTTGGGTTGTGGAAATTTTACAAGCAAGCAATACATTGTAAAACCAGGTCACTCTTTGTAATATATATATATATATATATATATATATATATATATATATATATATATATATATATATATATATATGTATATATATATATATATATATATGAGAAAAATCCCAGCAGAAAATGAAGGGAAAATGAAGTAGGTAACGTTCGGGTATTCAGAAAACTTCACCGATCATGACACGGAAATAAAACACTTCACAAAGAACTTCCACTGCCTCTTCAATAGACCAACACTTGTGACGCCGGATGATTAATGATGTAAGGGCCCGTTATACTGGCATGAAGGTCAAACTACCGTATCTCGAGAAAACGGGATTGGGAATGTTAAGTGGAATTACGCTATTTTTTGGATGTTTTAGGCTGTATCGGTATCGCTGATAGAGTTATGGACTACAAATTGGTTGGGTGGTGGTCTGACGAGTGGCTATGACTTGTGGTGGCCCAAACTAGAATTTGCGGTGGCCCAGACTAGAATTTGCGGTGGCCCAGACTAGAATTTGTAGTGGCCCAAACTAGAATTTGCGGTGGCTCAAGCTAGAATTTGCGTTGGCCCAAAATTTAACAACCGGATCAATCACAAAATCAATATCAAATCGGTTTTGCAATATCTAATATATATATATATATATATATATATATATATATATATATATATATATATATATATATATATATATATATATATATATATATATATATATATATATATATATATATATATATATATATATATGTGTGTATGGTAAAGGTTGAATCGCCGAATCATTAAATCAGTCGTAAGTCGAAAAGAAATGTGATTGTCTACTTATTGATTACTTTACTTACTACTTAACAATTCAAAAGAAAACTATAATAGTTTATTTAATGCCAAGTAATTACAAATTTACATGCAATGAGTTGGATACCTTTTTTATTTCATGTTCGGGTTGAGGCAGAGGGTAGATATGTATGGCAGATATAGAGGGCAGAAATAGAGGGCAGAAATAATGGGCAGATATAAGGGACAGAAATAGAGGGCAGATATAGAGGGCTGAAATAGAGGGCAGAAATAGAGGGCAGAAATAATGGGCAGATATAAGGGACAGAAATAGAGGGCAGATATAGAGGGCTGAAATAGAGGGCAGAAATAGAGGGCAGAAATAGAGGGCAGTCATAGACGTCAGAAATAGAGGGCAGAAATAGACGGCAGAAATAGAGGGCAGATATGTAAGGCAGAAATAGAGGGCAGAAATAGAGGGCAGAAATAGAGGGCAGAAATAGAGGGCAGAGATAGAGGGCAAATACATAGAACTAATAAAGATTCAGGGCGCAGACAGAAAGGGTATTTGGTATCTGCATTAACAACGCAACAAGCGGTATATTACATCATCTTGAAAAACTAGTTAAAGAGTAGTGTAAGGGACGCAACTGAAAAAATATTTCTTTGACAATTTCTTTATCGCTAATGAGTGTACATTTGTTTTATATCCTTTACTTAACAAAGGTTAATTAAAGCATCGTAAATATATATATATATATATATATATATATATATATATATATATATATATATATATATATTTATATATATATATGTGAGTGCGTGCACGCGTGCGTGTGTTTGTTCAGTGTTTTATAACTAAATAATTGAATATTTAACCAGCCGTAACCAATACCTGTCATTACATTAAAGTGTTCTGTTATTTTAGAGATACTAAGGGAGTGGGGGGAGTGAGGTAGGGCCCTAACCCTGACTAAATCTCCCTACCCACCCTGCCTGTCCTACTTGTCCGTACCATTGAGCTTGGATCCTAGTTCACCCTTCGCTGCGTGTATAATTTTTTTAACCGTGAGAACTGTTGAGTTATCCCCCCTTGTTTGTATTCTCTATGGCATCAGACTATTGTGGTGTTCTGGTATTTGTAAACTTGTTAGTGACCCAGTGGTTTAAACGTTGACTGTTATCCCAATAATTCACAGTGTCATGTTCTGACATTTGACCTGTCATACTATGACACGTTCCTAAACATAAGTTGACATTTAGCCTAAGAAGTCCCCAACTGACCTATGAACCCATCTGACCCATGAACCCACCTCGGACCGTGAGAATCTCACCTCAAATGACCGTTGATGTTTGGTACCGCCGAGAGAAAAACGAAAACAAAGTTCGTGTAGACAAACTCGAGCATTGTTTCAGCAGGTTAGATGTTCATTTTTGGGTATTTTTTTAAACAAGGGCGGCAATTTCCTGTCTCACGGAGATGAATCATGGCCCCTTGTTGGTGTGAATGTTCATTTGATTTTGGAGATTTTATAGCTGATCTAACAACACAATTTTGTATCGACAGTATATATGTTTCTCGACTCTGCTCCACTAAATAACTTTGCTTTTAAGGAAAATAGAATTTCCGATGTTGTACTATGTTGATATACGGGGAAACTGGTCAGGGGCGTAGGCGTCGCACTTTGGTTTGGGTGGGAGGGTTTGGGTAGAAATATTCAGAGGGTAGCTAACTTTCCTTACATATATATATATATATATATATATATATATATATATATATATATATATATATATATATATATATATCCTGCTTATATCCGGCGGCCTTATGGAGAAAATCTAACTTCCCCACCCCTTGGAAAGGACCTCGAGACGTCCGTGGGTAATGACTTACATTTAGCGATACTTATAAATACATAGAAGCAAAAGAAGTTATACAATAAATAATCGAATGAATGTGAAACAAAATGGACAGTTAGCACTAATAAAAATGACTCAAAGGTTTAAAAAGCGTTGGAGCTCATGCACTAAAATTGAAACTCAGTTATTTATAAACTCACCCACCCCCTAAAATACTTAACGTTGTATAATATTTTTCTAGACCACCCCTCTTCATTGTATACTAATTTCCAGCTATCTCCCCCCCCCCCCCATCCGAATTACAAGATAATTATGTTGGTTAGTTGTACAATATTTTTGTTACATGATCAAATGATCGATGTCACTTGTAATTACAAAGAACAAAAAGTACTAGACAAATTAAAAAAAATAATTTTAGTGACCTATCAAATAACCACCTATACATCACATCCATGATACAATACCTCATATTCATAATTTACCACAGCAACAGATTCTCGAGACACCATATCTTCAGTGTTTCTTCCAGACTTTTTTCTCCGGGGGGGGGGGGGGGGGCACTTGAAATTTTCGGGGGGGGGGGCGGTAAACTTTCTTCGGGGGGCCTTTGCCCCCCCCCCCCCCGAAGAGATGCCTAAAAGAAACTCTGCATATCTTGCCACATTGTACGACAGTGTTAAGTGCAACCACTTCTACATTAGAATAAAACCTGTGGTCTAACAAGGTCAACCCACTGGCCTTGACCTTGATTCCCAGCCGATCCCTGAGGATCTGTCCGCCTGCCGCTAACTTGTGACCTCGACTGACCCCAGACACACCCCTTCACGCCGTTACGGGAAGTTTTAGACCGGAAACGCGACCATTGTGCGCAATTTACATCAAGGACAGCGTTACATATTTTTATACAATTTTCGAGAGGGATTAGAGCTATTGAATTAAGAAAAAATATCTGAACTTTTTTTTCACAAATATATAGACACGCGTGGGTGTGTTGACTCATTTAAAAAATCGTCAGTGGGGCTAATTAATTGCAATGATTGCAGTTCCTTATACTGTGGTCATAGTGTTTTTGGTGTAGGCGTACACAGCAAGGGTTAGAATCAGTATTAAGTGTTACGTTAGGGTTAGTAGTTAGTGCTTCATAGAGTTTTGAAAGGACCACAAAAGAAATGGTGTATGAAGTACGGCTAACCCAACTGAAAAACTTAAAGTTGCTTTAAGAAGAAATTAAAAAATCCAGTTTTGGGAGTTACGTTTTGTTTTCAAAATGTTTTCAGCGAAAATGTTTAAATTTCCATTTTAATAGAATTTTGTTACTTAGGCCCACTCGACGAATTTAAGCGGAAAATGTTTTTAACAAAGTAAAGAAAGCAGCTATGTTTTTGCTGTACGTTGACTGGACTTAGGCGGGTGTTAAGTGCAGAGGGGAGGTATCTGTGGGGGTGGGGTGGGGGTGGGGTGTGGAGGTGACTGTTGACACCACATGTATGTCAGTGACATCTACATGAGACCACATGGCAGACTGTGACGTCACATGACACCCCGTGACATCTAGTGACTGACATTGACATCTTATTACCTTGTGTAATCCTTTGGCAGACCACATTTAAAACATCTTCAAAGAAATCAACCTTTGAACTTAAACCCAACTTTTCTGCGTTTTTAAAACCATGAACTTTGACCTCTAGCTTGTGAACTGTGACAAACAATTAGACCAGTGATTCTTAACCTGGTTTCGGGGGTTCGGTTAGTGAGCCTCAGGGGTTCGGTTGAGGTCAAGACACACACCCTACTCATATGATTCACGATCGGATTTTGTCAGTGTGGACGATAAAACTATTTAATTGGGGCTCGGTGAATTATGCATCCGAAATTGGTTAGGTTCGATACCTTTAAAAAGTTTAAGAACCACTGATCTAGACTAAGTAAAAAATGTACTCAGTTTGTGAAGGCTGTTGAACAACGAGAACTGATTGATCTAGTTTTTTCTTAGTGTTGTCTTTTCGGTCCCCCCCCCCCCCGTCTCTCCCCCCCCCCCCCCCCATTCGATAATGGCGGTACAAGCCCTGATGTTGTATAACACGCTCTTGTGTTTTGATAAACTAAACCCGATTTTAAACTTAGATCGTGTAATTTCGCAGGTTAGAATGATAAGAAGGCAACCTCTACTATTATTTGTTTAGATTGTCTACAGTAATTTTGACCTAATAATCGTTAAGGCCAAATGTCCTTAGGCCATTTGTTCGTTTGCAGTTTATTCGTTGGGTCCTTAAGTGTTGTCGAATATTCGTTCGACACAGTATTCGTAGGCCTCTACATTTACGATTTCCTATAATTATTTACAGAATATTTAAAGGGCTATATGTTCATATGCGCCGACCCGCATATAGTGACTTTATAATTTTTTGTCCGATATTTGTTAGGCCCTACTTTCTTCCAACCCTGTGTTCAAGGCTCATCCACTCAACACGTATACATTTACCAAACGCTTCAATATGACCTTTGCTTTAACCAACTTCGTCCCATTTCTTTCAATTTTTCATTTCAAATAAGCGAAACCTTTTCTTTATACCGTCGTCGAATTCTTAGAATGTTTGCACATAATTTTTATTCAGTCAGACAACACACAACTTCAGCAGTACGCGACAGATGGCATGCAGCTAACTGAAACCAAATCGAGGTCAATGTGCACACTACCCCCCCCCCCTCCCTCCTCTTTCACGCCTCCTGAGCCCAATCCCTGTACCTCTCCCAAAAGTAGGACCAAAGAATTAAAACCAGTGGACCTTTCGCGGAATGACTTCGTGCCTGCTTGAGTCACGAGGTGAAGTTTTTCAGGAAAATCTGTAGACGCGGAAGAAATGGGGTCGGTTTTTGAAAGCGTGTCGACTAAGTTTGGGTGTTTTCCTTGCTGTGGTTTCAGTATCGGGCAGTGGTCCTCATATTGTCGTGTACGGGGTTGATCCATGAGTTAAAGTTTTAAGCTAAGTCCATGTTTGTCCGAATTCTCGCTGTTAGTCCATGTCTCGTTTTTTTTTTAGTCTAAATATCAAGGGTTGATGTTTACAAATTTTGTTTACCCAAGTTATAAAAGATATATGCTTTAAAGGGGGAGGGGGGGGGGGGGTAATAGTAGACGACATTCTAAAACGGCTTACATAACATTGTCCATTTATAGAGGTGAAGTACAAGTTAGAGAAGTTATCAAGTGGTTATCAAAAATATAAAAATATGGAACCAAATTTGTTTACTACAGTTTTGTATATCAAGTTAAAATAAAACAATAGGGCTAGAAATGTTGAGCACTTACGATTGGTCGCCACAGAGTCAGTGTGTAAAAAATGTTAAGTACTTACAATGGGTCGCGATAAATAGAGTGTAAAAAACGTTGAGTACTTACAATGGGTCGCCACAGAAACAGTGTAAACACTGTTAAGTACTTACGATTTTATCTCCACAATCACTATGCAAAACATGAATATTTACATCCACCGTATCTGAATGCTATGGATAAAATATTTACATCACGTGTTCTATGTTATCGGTTGTATGGTGACGTCAGTAACTAGACAGCTGCAACTCTGCATCACTGCATCAGATACAGATGTGTCGTTCTAATACTTCTTTAGGACGGTTCTCAAAACATAGACGCTATATCCCTACATCAATTACAGATGTGTCGTTCTAATACTTCATTAGGGCGGTTCTCAAAACATAGACACTACATCCATACATCAGATACAGATGTGTCGTTCTAATACTTCATTAGGACGGTTTTCAAAACATAGACACTACATCCATACATCAGATACAGATGTGTCGTTCTAATACTTCATTGTGGCGGTTCTCAAAACACACACACAGTAGATCCCAGAATCTCACACACGGTACAGTGTCAAGTAAATCCACCACACAAATTATTGTGTTCCGTTCTTAAGTTCAACAATCTTACCACATTACTGATAAATAACGTTCAAAGTCTTGAAATATAAAATATTCTTCACCCCCTTCACTCAACGCTATTGCACTACACGTTCGAGTGTGTATGTTGAATAGAGAATGGTAAGATTCCCTCAGTGTCGATATAAAATCAATTTAGCGGCAGCAGAAGTGAAAATATTGCATTGAGCATACCACTGGAGTGAGTGTTGGGGGGGGGGGGGGGAGGGGGTGGTAGGGGAGGTGCTTATTATATTTAAAATGTAGTTGATTTATTTTTCAGCTCAGGTGAGTAAGTAAAAACTAATTAAGAGCTTGGGGTTTACAGAAAAAATGTAGGCTTATGATATAAGAAACTGAATGTGTAGTGGCCAGTATGACACAGACTAGTATAAATGTGAAGTTAGTATGAGACATACACATTACAAACGCTCCTCGGTAAGTTTTCGGTATTACATGTATTCCATATCCCTATTTCAGCGCCAGTGTTATCAAAATTAAAGATTGTTTAACTATTTGTGGATATTACTCCACCCATTTCTGAAGAAAACCACTAAAACGATCTGAAGTCTTTCCCCTTCACATACACAGTGCTAATAGAAAACTCGTATCATGAAAAAACAAATTTATTATCTGCCCTTTAGTCTACTCCCTTGATCGCCACAAATTATTAAAAAGTTTATAAGTAGTGTTCGTAAGTTAACACAGTGTTTTTAATCAGCCTGATTTAATGTCGTGTTAGATAAATTTGACTGGATGTCTCCGTGACCTGGTTAGGATACGGATTTTCCGCCTCTCGTTCCACACGGTTGTACAGAGAGAAAAAAAAATATTTCATGCAAAATCAACCTATCATTTTTTTTCTTACACTTGAAATACAAGCATATCACGTTGTTGGAGTATTTGTGTTGGAGGGAAAACCCGACCGATCGTACGAGTTTGTGCTTCAAGTGTCTCAATTCTTTGATTTGTAAGGCTTTTGACTTCAATGTCAATGTTGGACCAGTCTAAGATTAGATTCGTATTACTTGTTACTTTCACATTCAGAAAAGTATATAAATATAAATTTAAAAAAAAAAAAAAAAAAAAAAAAAAAATATATATATATATATATATATATATATATATATATATATATATATATATATATATATATATATATATATAAGTCGCATACTGTAAGGCTTAAAAAAGAAAACAGCATTTTGATTACAAGAAAAGCACACGGTTTTAACATAAAATTTAATGCAGAAGTTTGAATTTCATAACCTTTTATTTAGTTCACAATGTCTATCTGTTTGAGTGTTGGATGCATAAAGTCGTGTAAGTTAACTTTTGACCCACTTCTAATGCAGCGATTTCGTTCTAAACATTCGTTTCCGGTGACAATGTAAAAATATATTTTTTTAATCTAATTGGACATAAGCTCAGCCAATATTTTTAAATTTACTGTATTCAATATTAAAAGGGGAGATAACAAGATTAAATACCAGTGATTACAAGCTACTGATAGCGTTTGAACGCAAATATTATTAGTCTTAGACTCTGTAGTGCCAACTTCATTTAGAACAAATGACTAAAAAGTGGAAAATTAAACACATATTTTAAAAAAAGGATATATTAAGAAGCTTTTAAATGCACTGGAAATACGAAAATAAAACAAACTTTTTTTTATAATAAAAGCTTTGATCGTTTTTAAATATGCCATAGATCTCATGAGCCACCTAGACTTTAATTAAAGCAAGTTTGTTTCTACTTTTTTTTTTAGTTAAATTTTTTATTCTTCTGTTCACTGAACATTGAATCACAGTTTAATTAAAAATTCAAATTTTCAGGTTTAAAACTTAATATTATGTATAAGTCAACTATCTTTAATAAATGAAAATATATGTGAGACAGTATTACAATTGTAAATATGTATCATTCCTCATAAACAGATGAAATTCTGAAATACTAAAGCGAACACGACAAGGCAAACTGACGCTGTAAATTAAATATCGAAGGCACAAAAAATATTTTATCTCAATTAAAAGTCATCATTATTAAAGTTTTTTTAAATATTTGTTTTATTTGAAATATATTAAAATTAAATTAAATTAATTTTTTTTAAGAACAGCTAACTTGATTCGCATAAGTTGGATAGCTATTAGAAATTTAGATGAAAAAAAAAACAAATGAATTGTATCGCAGAGTTCACGAAGGAAAACGTCTTAAAATTAGTTTCCAACACAGACAACACAAAAAGTCTCTCATGATAAAACAGACCTAGTCCCGTTAAAAAACAACCTGACAAGGTTTTTAATTTGTTAATTGATTTATTTAGATTAGATAATTTAAAAAGAGAATAACACGTCAAGCACAAGAAGGCTCATGGGTAGCTTACACAATTTTTGTAATACGCCGAAATAATGGGAAAAGGAACTCTCCATTTCACCGACAACATTTCTGTAACAGACCAAAAAATGGGAAAAGGAACCTTCTATTTGACCCACACAATTTTTGTAACACTCCAAAAATGGGAAAAGGAACCTTCTATTTGACCCACACAATTTTTGTAACACTCCAAAAATGGGAAAAGGAACCTTCTATTTGACCCACACAATTTTTGTAACACTCCAAAAATGGGAAAAGGAACCTTCTATTTGACCCACACAATTTTTGTAACACTCCAAAAATGGGAAAAGGAACCTTCTATTTGACCCACACAATTTTTGTAACACTCCAAAAATGGGAAAAGGAACCTTCTATTTGACCCACACAGTTTTTGTAACACTCCAAAAATGGGAAAAGGAACCCTCCATTTGTTTCTCCTATCTTCATCCTTGAGGGCCATACGGTATAAATATATATTGAGATTTAAGAAAATTGGGTTGTTAAGTAAACTGAAAAGTTTTTAACGTTTGGCGTCTCCTGAGCTCGTATTATTCGTACTCTGGGTCGTTCGTATTCCGAGACTCACTGTAACTATAATATTACTGTAGTCATGGTTTTCTTTATTGGCCATTTATGTCGATAGCATGTTGCATCAAAACTTATACAAAATAAAACATTGAACACTTGTTGATGGGTGAAAACATTGACTATGGAGTTAAATATAGAATAAATCAATACATTTTGATTGGTGAAAACAATGAATGTTGTGTTAAATATAGAACAAATCAACGCACTATGAACACATTTGACTTGATGAACACATTGAATTTTGTATTAAATATACAGAACAAGTAACACGCTATTCAACATGTTTTAGTTGTATAAGAACAGTGTACTTTATCTTTGTTTTTTTTTATGTACGCTTGGCTGTTTCTTTAGCTTGAGCGATGATTTGTTTAGAAAGTTGTATTTGTATTGCTGTGATGTGTATTAGTGTCTAGCTAATTGGCTTTAGTTATGATAAATGAATGATACAGGGAACCAGCTTACACAATGTACTATGATCCGAACATTATCGGGTGATTCTATGTAGATAGGGCATTAGAAATATATAGACAAAACCACCTATAGGTCAAACCCAGTGGCGTCGCGAGGCGGGGCGGGGGTGCGGGCCGCACCGGTTGACAAGATTTAGGGGGGGGGGGGGGTGACACCATTGCGAAAGTCACAAAATATTTAGAAGAAAAATCTGTTTGTCAGCTTAATCAATGATTATTTTAGAGTTAATCCACAACTATTGATAACCGATTATTAACTGTGCACACTTTAAAACTATCACCCGAGGGTGGGGGAGGAGAGGAGGGGGGAGTTTAACACAAGCTACAAACTTTACAGAGGAAAAATATTTTGTTGAGTATATTGAATTACTGTTAAAAAAAATCAAGATCCTACGAGGGGGTGACACTGAAAATGATGTTTTTTTTTCCATATGAATGAATTAGTGGATTAATATAATGTGCGCACAAATTGACGCCATTAGGCAAAATGGAAGGGGGTGACACCAATTGCAACTATTCATATAGACCTATGTAGACCTTATATATATATATATATATATATATATATATATATATATATATATATATATATATATATTTTTTTTTTTTTTCTTCTGGGGGGTGACACCATAAGGTGACGCACCAGATGACACCCGACTTAGCGAAGCCACTGGTCAGACCTATGTAGACATAACACTACACATTTATGGGTCACTAGTAGATCAGCTGGCTTCAATGGTTCAGAGAAACTCGTTATTTCGTCCTTTGTTTTTCATCCGATCATCGCTCAGTCGGGTTGCTTGTACATCAGAGAGTTATGTTTCTGGGTGTGACTTTTGTGACGTGTTGGGGATTGTCACGTGGTTCTGATGGATACTTCTCGAATGTCTGCACGGCTGTGGGGGAGGGAGAGCAGTGGACGGCTGAACTGATGGATCACTTCCGTTTGGTGGATCCCTTTGCGATGCTTGCATTTCGTGAAGCTGGGTGTCAAGCAAGGGTTGACTGTCACGGTTTAATCTGCTGTCTAGTTGTCCATGGTTGCCACTCTGTGAGTTACTGCCACGCCGTGACTGATTCTCACGTTCTAGATCGCTATCACGTCGTGTCTGGTTGTCACGTTTAGGCCTGGTGTCACACCGTGGCTCACGTTCACGTGGCTGTGCCGTGGCACCTTGCAGATCCGTGTCGTCATACACTTGAACCACGACGACTGGCCTGACCTGTGACGTGGGAAACGATTTGACCCTGTGGGACGGTCTGTCTGCTGAACTGGCATCGACCTGTTTACAACTGGTCGGCCTTCGACTGGCGGCCTGGCGACTCGCAGCTTTTGACGTTTTGGTCTCTGGAATTCCCGCCGAGTTTTTGGAGTGGCGAAAGCCTGTAGGAACATCCCCAAAGCGTCTCCCGGCGTCGTGTGCCTGGGTGGATGTTGGGCGAAAGTTCTCGCTACTTCTGGAAGTTCTGAGCTCCGGGCCGGTATCGTGTCTGGGATTGTCGTTGAGGTACTGGGATTCAGTGGAAGTCTGGGAAGTCAACCGGTGTCTTGGCGGCAGAAGTTCGACGTCGCTGCAGGTGCTGGCTTTCCGGTGGGTGTAGCGGGCCACGGGGAACCCCACAGGGTGGTCTGAGCAGGTCTGAGACTTGTGACGTCGGACTCGTGTAGGTCTACACTCGGCGGCTGCTGGTCTGCTGCTTCGTACGATAGTGCTAGGGGGACGGTTTAAAGGCATTAACCCTAGTAAAATGTCATTTTCTCTTTCCAAACCGTGATCGGTTCTTCTTTGGCGGTTTGGCCTGGAGGATGTACTAGAAGCCAATGCAGCAACAACTACGGGGTCGTTGTCAACGTACCACTCGTTGTCGGAGTCCGACTCGTTGGGGGTCGGGTTGGTTGTGGGGGTCGGGTTGGTTGTGGGGGTCGGGTTGG
Organism: Physella acuta; assembly: GCF_028476545.2. Taxonomy (NCBI): domain Eukaryota; kingdom Metazoa; phylum Mollusca; class Gastropoda; family Physidae; genus Physella; species Physella acuta. The sequence goes on from NW_026731585.1 coordinate 307,804, forward strand.
TTGTGGACGTTCGTCGGGGAGGAACTAAGGGTGGAGTTGGTCTGGTGTTCCTGGGCGGCTCCACGACGTCCTCATAGTGGTGTATGCACTGGCGCTTGCAACATAGCCGAATCTTGTCCCTGTGACGGTAAACGATGCAGCCCACGAGCAGGGCAAGTAGAGTCAAGCCACTGAGTAACGAGAACAGGAGAATCAATTTCTGGTTTAAGTCGACCTCGTCAGGGGAGCTAATCGTTGTGTTGTCTGTCATGGGGCGGCCACGTTTGATGTCATGACAGATGTCACTGACACATACATCTGGGGCTTAATTTCACGTCTGTCATTTTATAATTACGTTTATTAAATGTCATGATTAGTTAGGCGAGGTTCACTTCAAAATGTTGCTAATTAAATCTCTGTCATTTTCCATGCCTTATCGAGCTTTCCTTATTGAGCTCTCTTGTAACAATTTATAATGTCTAAATCTTGATTTAGTACTGTTGTCAACACATCGGACAACTTTCCAAAGTGTCGATGTATTTATGTTGTTGACACAGTGACAACTAGGTCTGACTTGACCGAGTCCTTAAAATACCCTAAATTATTTACAAAACTTGATTCAGTCATGGTAACATATCAAGAAACTTTATACAACCGGTGTAGATTAAATATAGCTAGGGTGCAATATTCATCCAGCTGAAAAACTGTGGATAATTTATCCACTGGTCGTCATGCTTAATCCAAGTATACTTTCCGACCCCTGGAATACCTGTGAATAATCAAACAGATAAGCTGGATAGTCAAATAGTAAAACTATGATTTTCATATTTAATATCAGTAACAAATTGATAAAAAGGGGAGGATTAATTCTATGTGGTGGGTTAATTAAGTATGGTGGATTAATAAGTTTTGGTGTATTAATAAAGAATGGTGGATTAATAAAGTATGGTGGATTAATAAAGTATGCTGGAATAATAAAGTATGGTGGATTAATAAAGTATGTTGAATTAATAAAAAAAAATATTCAAACGAGAGCAACAACATTTGAGACAATTAATAATTATTTTTTTTAAATTTGAATTTTGTTTTATTAACAAGGTGAAAGTTAACTTAAAATCGATAATTGGAACCCTAACTTTACAATTTAGCAAGAAATAATAATTTTATCAAGGTCGCCAAAATTTTTCCACAAAATTGTCTCGCCCCTCCCCTTGAGCTCAACTCAACCTACTTACTGGATACAGGTTTTATATATTTAGAATGGCGCTGTCAAACGTTAGGATGTCGTCACGAGTATTAAAATAAACTTTCTACACGTTGGCACTTTAATTACAACTTTCTTTCTTATAAAAATAGTACGAAATATATGCAAATCTATTATTGGTTTTAGGCATTACATTTAAATATAAAATCCATTAAGGAATTAAGCAGCGAAACTTACGTATTACATAAATAGTGTTCGTTTTTTTAAAAATTCGGAACAACACTGAATAACATTTGAATGGTAATAAAACCAAATGCAATCCTTTTTTTTTCCACACATTTAAGTTAAAATAGCAATCAGAACATGATCAAATCTTTCAACTCAATTTGGGCCCATAAGTGTTTTATTTTTGTAGTCGTTGCAAATAATATAATTGTTAGTTTAAAATAATTTTAAGTCTACTAAATGTAATAACAAACGTGCAATGCTATTGTTTTTATTACAATAATTATATAACTGATCGTTTAAGTTAATTATAAGCCTGTAAGGACGATATCAAGATTAAGAAATTAAATGTAAGTTCAAAACACAAACTGTTGATTGGGTTTTAGGAAATTCTGTTTAGTCGTGCAAATTGTTGACTTAGTTAATGATAGTCTGAATGGAAAGAGTAAATATGGTACCGATAGTTTTCATAAAAGGATTATCAACGAATGTCCTACTATTGTGGCTTTACAATTCCTAAACACTAAAATTGATTTTAAAATCAGTCATAGAAATAACTTTATACGACAGATTTTATAGGAATTTTAAAAAATAATGATAATATAAAGACTCGTATACTTGTTTTATGTTCTATGCTTCTTAATTATTTTTTGTCTTGTTTTAATTATAACAAAATTCTTGGGAATTATTAATAGAAACAAATAAAACTTACAACTGCTCACAACAAAGAGAATACTACACACTCTAATTCTTTTATGATATTGAATTAATGCTCTATCTCTAAAGTCGGTTTTGTTGGAAGAAAAACAACTCGTCTACTTAGGCACAACAGTGAATCATTTTTTTAAATAATTAAAGAAAGGTATTCATGTAATAATAATACGTGTTTTAAATTTAATCTATAATAGCTATTTTTTTCCCCAATATTTAAGAGCTTAAAGATTGGGAAATAATTATGTTTAAAAATATTTAACACGTTTTTTTAATCTTTTACGTTAATTGACTGGTATTTGAAATTGAAAAGTATACATTTCAACCTTTGTATCGACACTTGATCAACTATTTTTAAGAAAAGGTTTAAGTGAGGAAAAAAACCTTTCAGATAATGAATAACTTCCTACTACGTGAATCGAATCAAGCAGAAATAAGTCCATCAGTTTAAACTGTTTCCGCGAATCTATTCCGCTACAAGTCCCTTAGTCGGAATAGACTAGCACACTTTGTTAGCAGTGTTCTGATTGGTCAACCAAACACGTGGTTGATTCCCCTGAGTTCAGCGAGTTCACGGTTGTTTTATCGGAAATGTTTCAAGGCAGTCCTTGGTTAAATTTTCACAGGTATCAGTTACAGGTGATGAAGGTGGAAGTCAATCACACATATATCAGCCCCAGGTGATTGAGTTATCGTTCATTGATATGTGCTATCTGGACATGACGCAGTATGTGACCCGCATACTAAACGTGTGCTGCATCAGAAGAGCACACCTGGCTGTACACACATGATATGTGCCACGGTGTGTGTAGATAGGCCAGAATTGGTGTGTAGATAGGGCAGAATTGGTGTGTGTGTGGTAGGGCAGAATCGGTGTTTGTGGTAGGGCAGAATTGGTGTGTAGATAGGGCAGAATTTATGTGTAGATAGGGCAGAATTGGTGTGTAGATAGGGCAGAATTGGTGTGTAGATAGGGCAGAATTGGTGTGTAGATAGGGCAGAATTGGTGTGTGTAGATAGGGCAGAATTTATGTGTAGATAGGGCAGAATTTATGTGTAGATAGGGCAGAGTTGGTGTGTAGATAGGGCAGAATTGGTGTGTAGATAGGGCAGAATTGGTGTGTAGATAGGGCAGAATTGGTGTGTAGATAGGGCAGAATTGGTGTGTAGATAGGGCAGAATTGGTGTGTAGATAGGGCAGAATTGGTGTGTAGATAGGGCAGAATTGGTGTGTAGATAGGGCAGAATTGGTGTGTAGATAGGGCAGAATTGGTGTGTAGATAGGGCAGAATTGGTGTGTAGATAGGTCAGAATTGGTGTGTAGATAGGGCAGAATTGGTGTGTAGATAGGGCAGATACGGTGTGTGTAGATAGGGCAGAATTGGTGTGTAGATAGGGCAGAGTTGGTGTGTAGATAGGGCAGAATTGGTGTGTAGATAGGGCAGAATTGGTGTGTAGATAGGGCAGATACGGTGTGTGTAGATAGGGCAGAATCGGTGTGTAGATAGGGCTGAATTGGTGTGTAGATAGGGCAGAATTGGTGTGTAGATAGGGCAGAATTGGTGTGTAAATAGGGCAGAATTGGTGTGTGTAGTAGGGCAGAATTGGTGTGTAGATAGGGTAGAATTGGTGTGTTTATAGGGCAGAATTAGTGTGTAGATGGGGCAGAATTGGTGTGTTTATAGGGCAGAATTAGTGTGTAGATGGGGAAGAATTGGTGTGTAGATAGGGCAGAATTGGTGTGTTTAGATAGGGCAGAATTTATGTGTAGATAGGGCAGAATTTATGTGTAGATAGGGCAGAGTTGGTGTGTAGATAGGGCAGAATTGGTGTGTAGATAGGGCAGAATTGGTGTGTAGATAGGGCAGAATTGGTGTGTAGATAGGGCAGAATTGGTGTGTAGATAGGGCAGAATTGGTGTGTAGATAGGGCAGAATTGGTGTGTAGATAGGTCAGAATTGGTGTGTAGATAGGGCAGAATTGGTGTATAGATAGGGCAGATACGGTGTGTGTAGATAGGGCAGAATCTGTGTGTGTAGATAGGGCAGAATTGGTGTGTGTAGATAGGGCAGAATTGGTGTGTGTGGTAGGGCAGAATCGGTGTTTGTGGTAGGGCAGAATTGGTGTGTAGATAGGGCAGAATTTATGTGTAGATAGGGCAGAATTGGTGTGTAGATAGGGCAGAATTGGTGTGTAGATAGGGCAGAATTGGTGTGTAGATAGGGCAGAATTGGTGTGTGTAGATAGGGCAGAATTTATGTGTAGATAGGGCAGAATTTATGTGTAGATAGGGCAGAATTGGTGTGTAGATAGGGCAGAATCGGTGTGTAGATAGGGCAGAATTGGTGTGTAGATAGGGCAGAATTGGTGTGTGTAGATAGGGCAGAATTTATGTGTAGATAGGGCAGAGTTGGTGTGTAGATAGGGCAGAATTGGTGTGTAGATAGGGCAGAATTGGTGTGTAGATAGGGCAGAATTGGTGTGTAGATAGGGCAGAATTGGTGTGTAGATAGGGCAGAATTGGTGTGTAGATAGGGCAGAATTGGTGTGTAGATAGGGCAGAATTGGTGTGTAGATAGGGCAGAAATGGTGTGTAGATAGGGCAGAATTGGTGTGTAGATAGGGCAGAATTGGTGTGTAGATAGGGCAGAATTGGTGTGTAGATAGGGCAGAATTAGTGTGTAGATAGGGCAGAATTGGTGTGTGTAGATAGGGCAGAATTGGTGTGTAGATAGGGCAGAATTGGTGTGTAGTGGGTCAGAATTGGTGTGTAGATAGGGCAGAATTGGTGTGTGTAGATAGGGCAGAATTGGTGTGTAGATAGGGCAGAATTGGTGTGTAGATAGGGCAGAATTGGTGTGTGTAGATAGGGCAGAATTGGTGTGTAGATAGGGCAGAATCGGTGTGTAGATAAGGCAGAATTGGTGTGTGTGGTAGGGCAGAATCGGTGTTTGTGGTAGGGCAGAATTGGTGTGTAGATAGGGCAGAATTTATGTGTAGATAGGGCAGAATTGGTGTGTAGATAGGGCAGAATTGGTGTGTAGATAGGGCAGAATTGGTGTGTAGAAAGGGCAGAATTGGTGTGTTTAGATAGGGCAGAATTTATGTGTAGATAGGGCAGAATTTATGTGTAGATAGGGCAGAGTTGGTGTGTAGATAGGGCAGAATTGGTGTGTAGATAGGGCAGAATTGGTGTGTAGATAGGGCAGAATTGGTGTGTAGATAGGGCAGAATTGGTGTGTAGATAGGGCAGAATTGTTGTGTAGATAGGGCAGAATTGGTGTGTAGATAGGGCAGAATTGGTGTGTAGATAGGGCAGAATTGGTGTGTAGATAGGGCAGAATTGGTGTGTAGATAGGGCAGAATTGGTGTGTAGATAGGTCAGAATTGGTGTGTAGATAGGGCAGAATTGGTGTATAGATAGGGCAGATACGGTGTGTGTAGATAGGGCAGAATTGGTGTGTAGATAGGGCAGAGTTGGTGTGTAGATAGGGCAGAATTGGTGTGTAGATAGGGCAGAATTGGTGTGTAGATAGGGCAGATACGGTGTGTGTAGATAGGGCAGAATCGGTGTGTAGATAGGGCTGAATTGGTGTGTAGATAGGGCAGAATTGGTGTGTAGATAGGGCAGAATTGGTGTGTAGATAGGGCAGAATTGGTGTGTGTAGTAGGGCAGAATTGGTGTGTAGATAGGGCAGAATTGGTGTGTAGATAGGGCAGAATTGGTGTGTTTATAGGGCAGAATTAGTGTGTAGATGGGGCAGAATTGGTGTGTTTATAGGGCAGAATTAGTGTGTAGATGGGGCAGAATTGGTGTGTTGATAGGGCAGAATTGGTGTGTAGATAGGGCAGAATCTGTGTGTGTAGATAGGGCAGAATTGGTGTGTGTAGATAGGGCAGAATTGGTGTGTGTGGTAGGGCAGAATCGGTGTTTGTGGTAGGGCAGAATTGGTGTGTAGATAGGGCAGAATTTATGTGTAGATAGGGCAGAATTGGTGTGTAGATAGGGCAGAATTGGTGTGTAGATAGGGCAGAATTGGTGTGTAGATAGGGCAGAATTGGTGTGTGTAGATAGGGCAGAATTTATGTGTAGATAGGGCAGAATTTATGTGTAGATAGGGCAGAATTGGTGTGTAGATAGGGCAGAATTGGTGTGTAGATAGGGCAGAATTGGTGTGTGTAGATAGGGCAGAATTTATGTGTAGATAGGGCACAATTTATGTGTAGATAGGGCAGAGTTGGTGTGTAGATAGGGCAGAATTGGTGTGTAGATAGGGCAGAATTGGTGTGTAGATAGGGCAGAATTGGTGTGTAGATAGGGCAGAATTGGTGTGTAGATAGGGCAGAATTGGTGTGTAGATAGGGCAGAATTGGTGTGTAGATAGGGCAGAATTGGTGTGTAGATAGGGCAGAATTGGTGTGTAGATAGGGCAGATACGGTGTGTGTAGATAGGGCAGAATTGGTGTGTAGATTGGGCAGAGTTGGTGTGTAGATAGGGCAGAATTGGTGTGTAGATAGGGCAGAATTGGTGTGTAGATAGGGCAGAATTGGTGTGTGTAGATAGGGCAGAATCGGTGTGTAGATAGGGCAGAATTGGTGTGTAGATAGGGCAGAATTGGTGTGTAGATAGGGCAGAATTTGTGTGTAGATAGGGCAGAATTGGTGTGTAGATAGGGCAGAATTGGTGTGTAGATAGGGCAGAATTGGTGTGTAGATAGGGCAGAATTGGTGTGTAGATAGGGCAGAATTGGTGTGTAGATAGGGCAGAATTGGTGTGTAGATAGGTCAGAATTGGTGTGTAGATAGGTCAGAATTGGTGTGTAGATAGGGCAGAATTGGTGTGTAGATAGGGCAGAATTGGTGTGTAGATAGGGCAGAGTTGGTGTGTAGATAGGGCAGAATTGGTGTGTAGATAGGGCAGAATTGGTGTGTAGATAGGGCAGATACGGTGTGTGTAGATAGGGCAGAATCGGTGTGTAGATAGGGCTGAATTGGTGTGTAGATAGGGCAGAATTGGTGTGTAGATAGGGCAGAATTGGTGTGTAGATAGGGCAGAATTGGTTTGTGTAGTAGGGCAGAATTGGTGTGTAGATAGGGCAGAATTGGTGTGTAGATAGGGCAGAATTGGTGTGTTTATAGGGCAGAATTAGTGTGTAGATGGGGCAGAATTGGTGTGTTTATAGGGCAGAATTAGTGTGTAGATGGGGCAGAATTGGTGTGTTGATAGGGCAGAATTGGTGTGTAGATAGGGCAGAATCTGTGTGTGTAGATAGGGCAGAATTGGTGTGTGTAGATAGGGCAGAATTGGTGTGTGTGGTAGGGCAGAATCGGTGTTTGTGGTAGGGCAGAATTGGTGTGTAGATAGGGCAGAATTTATGTGTAGATAGGGCAGAATTGGTGTGTAGATAGGGCAGAATTGGTGTGTAGATAGGGCAGAATTGGTGTGTAGATAGGGCAGAATTGGTGTGTGTAGATAGGGCAGAATTTATGTGTAGATAGGGCAGAATTTATGTGTAGATAGGGCAGAATTGGTGTGTAGATAGGGCAGAATTGGTGTGTAGATAGGGCAGAATTGGTGTGTGTAGATAGGGCAGAATTTATGTGTAGATAGGGCACAATTTATGTGTAGATAGGGCAGAGTTGGTGTGTAGATAGGGCAGAATTGGTGTGTAGATAGGGCAGAATTGGTGTGTAGATAGGGCAGAATTGGTGTGTAGATAGGGCAGAATTGGTGTGTAGATAGGGCAGAATTGGTGTGTATATAGGGCAGAATTGGTGTGTAGATAGGGCAGAATTGGTGTGTAGATAGGGCAGAATTGGTGTGTAGATAGGGCAGATACGGTGTGTGTAGATAGGGCAGAATTGGTGTGTAGATTGGGCAGAGTTGGTGTGTAGATAGGGCAGAATTGGTGTGTAGATAGGGCAGAATTGGTGTGTAGATAGGGCAGAATTGGTGTGTGTAGATAGGGCAGAATCGGTGTGTAGATAGGGCAGAATTGGTGTGTAGATAGGGCAGAATTGGTGTGTAGATAGGGCAGAATTTGTGTGTAGATAGGGCAGAATTGGTGTGTAGATAGGGCAGAATTGGTGTGTAGATAGGGCAGAATTGGTGTGTAGATAGGGCAGAATTGGTGTGTAGATAGGGCAGAATTGGTGTGTAGATAGGGCAGAATTGGTGTGTAGATAGGTCAGAATTGGTGTGTAGATAGGGCAGAATTGGTGTGTAGATAGGGCAGATACGGTGTGTGTAGATAGGGCAGAATTGGTGTGTAGATAGGGCAGAGTTGGTGTGTAGATAGGGCAGAATAGGTGTGTAGATAGGGCAGAATTGGTGTGTAGATAGGGCAGATACGGTGTGTGTAGATAGGGCAGAATAGGTGTGTAGATAGGGCTTGATTGTGTGTGTAGATAGGGCAGAATTGGTGTGTAGATAGGGCAGAATTGGGGTGTAAATAGGGCAGAATTGGTGTGTGTAGTAGGGCAGAATTGGTGTGTAGATAGGGCAGATTTGGTGTGTAGATAGGGCAGAATTGGTGTGTTTATAGGGCAGAATTAGTGTGTAGATGGGGCAGAATTTGTGTGTTTATAGGGCAGAATTAGTGTGTAGATGGGGCAGAATTGGTGTGTTGATAGGGCAGAATTGGTGTGTAGATAGGGCAGAATTGGTGTGTGTAGATAGGGCAGAATTGGTGTGTAGATAGGGCAGAATTGGTGTGTAGTGGGTCAGAATTGGTGTGTAGATAGGGCAGAATTGGTGTGTGTAGATAGGGCAGAATTGGTGTGTAGATAGGGCAGAATTGGTGTGTAGATAGGGCAGAATTGGTGTGTGTAGATAGGGCAGAATTGGTGTGTAGATAGGGCAGAATCGGTGTGTAGATAAGGCAGAATTGGTGTGTGTGGTAGGGCAGAATCGGTGTTTGTGGTAGGGCAGAATTGGTGTGTAGATAGGGCAGAATTTATGTGTAGATAGGGCAGAATTGGTGTGTAGATAGGGCAGAATTGGTGTGTAGATAGGGCAGAATTGGTGTGTAGAAAGGGCAGAATTGGTGTGTTTAGATAGGGCAGAATTTATGTGTAGATAGGGCAGAATTTATGTGTAGATAGGGCAGAGTTGGTGTGTAGATAGGGCAGAATTGGTGTGTAGATAGGGCAGAATTGGTGTGTAGATAGGGCAGAATTGGTGTGTAGATAGGGCAGAATTGGTGTGTAGATAGGGCAGAATTGTTGTGTAGATAGGGCAGAATTGGTGTGTAGATAGGGCAGAATTGGTGTGTAGATAGGGCAGAATTGGTGTGTAGATAGGGCAGAATTGGTGTGTAGATAGGGCAGAATTGGTGTGTAGATAGGTCAGAATTGGTGTGTAGATAGGGCAGAATTGGTGTATAGATAGGGCAGATACGGTGTGTGTAGATAGGGCAGAATTGGTGTGTAGATAGGGCAGAGTTGGTGTGTAGATAGGGCAGAATTGGTGTGTAGATAGGGCAGAATTGGTGTGTAGATAGGGCAGATACGGTGTGTGTAGATAGGGCAGAATCGGTGTGTAGATAGGGCTGAATTGGTGTGTAGATAGGGCAGAATTGGTGTGTAGATAGGGCAGAATTGGTGTGTAGATAGGGCAGAATTGGTGTGTGTAGTAGGGCAGAATTGGTGTGTAGATAGGGCAGAATTGGTGTGTAGATAGGGCAGAATTGGTGTGTTTATAGGGCAGAATTAGTGTGTAGATGGGGCAGAATTGGTGTGTTTATAGGGCAGAATTAGTGTGTAGATGGGGCAGAATTGGTGTGTTGATAGGGCAGAATTGGTGTGTAGATAGGGCAGAATCTGTGTGTGTAGATAGGGCAGAATTGGTGTGTGTAGATAGGGCAGAATTGGTGTGTGTGGTAGGGCAGAATCGGTGTTTGTGGTAGGGCAGAATTGGTGTGTAGATAGGGCAGAATTTATGTGTAGATAGGGCAGAATTGGTGTGTAGATAGGGCAGAATTGGTGTGTAGATAGGGCAGAATTGGTGTGTAGATAGGGCAGAATTGGTGTGTGTAGATAGGGCAGAATTTATGTGTAGATAGGGCAGAATTTATGTGTAGATAGGGCAGAATTGGTGTGTAGATAGGGCAGAATTGGTGTGTAGATAGGGCAGAATTGGTGTGTGTAGATAGGGCAGAATTTATGTGTAGATAGGGCACAATTTATGTGTAGATAGGGCAGAGTTGGTGTGTAGATAGGGCAGAATTGGTGTGTAGATAGGGCAGAATTGGTGTGTAGATAGGGCAGAATTGGTGTGTAGATAGGGCAGAATTGGTGTGTAGATAGGGCAGAATTGGTGTGTAGATAGGGCAGAATTGGTGTGTAGATAGGGCAGAATTGGTGTGTAGATAGGGCAGAATTGGTGTGTAGATAGGGCAGATACGGTGTGTGTAGATAGGGCAGAATTGGTGTGTAGATTGGGCAGAGTTGGTGTGTAGATAGGGCAGAATTGGTGTGTAGATAGGGCAGAATTGGTGTGTAGATAGGGCAGAATTGGTGTGTGTAGATAGGGCAGAATCGGTGTGTAGATAGGGCAGAATCGGTGTGTAGATAGGGCAGAATTGGTGTGTAGATAGGGCAGAATTTGTGTGTAGATAGGGCAGAATTGGTGTGTAGATAGGGCAGAATTGGTGTGTAGATAGGGCAGAATTGGTGTGTAGATAGGGCAGAATTGGTGTGTAGATAGGGCAGAATTGGTGTGTAGATAGGGCAGAATTGGTGTGTAGATAGGTCAGAATTGGTGTGTAGATAGGGCAGAATTGGTGTGTAGATAGGGCAGATACGGTGTGTGTAGATAGGGCAGAATTGGTGTGTAGATACGGCAGAGTTGGTGTGTAGATAGGGCAGAATAGGTGTGTAGATAGGGCAGAATTGGTGTGTAGATAGGGCAGATACGGTGTGTGTAGATAGGGCAGAATAGGTGTGTAGATAGGGCTTGATTGTGTGTGTAGATAGGGCAGAATTGGTGTGTAAATAGGGCAGAATTGGTGTGTGTAGTAGGGCAGAATTGGTGTGTAGATAGGGCAGAATTTATGTGTAGATAGGGCAGAATTTATGTGTAGATAGGGCAGAGTTGGTGTGTAGATAGGGCAGAATTGGTGTGTAGATAGGGCAGAATTGGTGTGTAGATAGGGCAGAATTGGTGTGTAGATAGGGCAGAATTGGTGTGTAGATAGGGCAGAATTGTTGTGTAGATAGGGCAGAATTGGTGTGTAGATAGGGCAGAATTGGTGTGTAGATAGGGCAGAATTGGTGTGTAGATAGGGCAGAATTGGTGTGTAGATAGGGCAGAATTGGTGTGTAGATAGGTCAGAATTGGTGTGTAGATAGGGCAGAATTGGTGTATAGATAGGGCAGATACGGTGTGTGTAGATAGGGCAGAATTGGTGTGTAGATAGGGCAGAGTTGGTGTGTAGATAGGGCAGAATTGGTGTGTAGATAGGGCAGAATTGGTGTGTAGATAGGGCAGATACGGTGTGTGTAGATAGGGCAGAATCGGTGTGTAGATAGGGCTGAATTGGTGTGTAGATAGGGCAGAATTGGTGTGTAGATAGGGCAGAATTGGTGTGTAGATAGGGCAGAATTGGTGTGTGTAGTAGGGCAGAATTGGTGTGTAGATAGGGCAGAATTGGTGTGTAGATAGGGCAGAATTGGTGTGTTTATAGGGCAGAATTAGTGTGTAGATGGGGCAGAATTGGTGTGTTTATAGGGCAGAATTAGTGTGTAGATGGGGCAGAATTGGTGTGTTGATAGGGCAGAATTGGTGTGTAGATAGGGCAGAATCTGTGTGTGTAGATAGGGCAGAATTGGTGTGTGTAGATAGGGCAGAATTGGTGTGTGTGGTAGGGCAGAATTGGTGTGTAGATAGGGCAGAATTTATGTGTAGATAGGGCAGAATTGGTGTGTAGATAGGGCAGAATTGGTGTGTAGATAGGGCAGAATTGGTGTGTAGATAGGGCAGAATTGGTGTGTGTAGATAGGGCAGAATTTATGTGTAGATAGGGCAGAATTTATGTGTAGATAGGGCAGAATTGGTGTGTAGATAGGGCAGAATTGGTGTGTAGATAGGGCAGAATTGGTGTGTGTAGATAGGGCAGAATTTATGTGTAGATAGGGCACAATTTATGTGTAGATAGGGCAGAGTTGGTGTGTAGATAGGGCAGAATTGGTGTGTAGATAGGGCAGAATTGGTGTGTAGATAGGGCAGAATTGGTGTGTAGATAGGGCAGAATTGGTGTGTAGATAGGGCAGAATTGGTGTGTAGATAGGGCAGAATTGGTGTGTAGATAGGGCAGAATTGGTGTGTAGATAGGGCAGAATTGGTGTGTAGATAGGGCAGATACGGTGTGTGTAGATAGGGCAGAATTGGTGTGTAGATTGGGCAGAGTTGGTGTGTAGATAGGGCAGAATTGGTGTGTAGATAGGGCAGAATTGGTGTGTAGATAGGGCAGAATTGGTGTGTGTAGATAGGGCAGAATCGGTGTGTAGATAGGGCAGAATCGGTGTGTAGATAGGGCAGAATTGGTGTGTAGATAGGGCAGAATTTGTGTGTAGATAGGGCAGAATTGGTGTGTAGATAGGGCAGAATTGGTGTGTAGATAGGGCAGAATTGGTGTGTAGATAGGGCAGAATTGGTGTGTAGATAGGGCAGAATTGGTGTGTAGATAGGGCAGAATTGGTGTGTAGATAGGTCAGAATTGGTGTGTAGATAGGGCAGAATTGGTGTGTAGATAGGGCAGATACGGTGTGTGTAGATAGGGCAGAATTGGTGTGTAGATAGGGCAGAGTTGGTGTATAGATAGGGCAGAATAGGTGTGTAGATAGGGCAGAATTGGTGTGTAGATAGGGCAGATACGGTGTGTGTAGATAGGGCAGAATAGGTGTGTAGATAGGGCTTGATTGTGTGTGTAGATAGGGCAGAATTGGTGTGTAAATAGGGCAGAATTGGTGTGTGTAGTAGGGCAGAATTGGTGTGTAGATAGGGCAGAATTGGTGTGTAGATAGGGCAGAATTGGTGTGTTTATAGGGCAGAATTAGTGTGTAGATGGGGCAGAATTTGTGTGTTTATAGGGCAGAATTAGTGTGTAGATGGGGCAGAATTGGTGTGTTGATAGGGCAGAATTGGTGTGTAGATAGGGCAGAATCTGTGTGTGTAGATAGGGCAGAATTGGTGTGTGTAGATAGGGCAGAATTGGTGTGTGTGGTAGGGCAGAATCGGTGTTTGTGGTAGGGCAGAATTGGTGTGTAGATAGGGCAGAATTTATGTGTAGAAAGGGCAGAATTGGTGTGTAGATAGGGCAGAATTGGTGTGTAGATAGGGCAGAATTGGTGTGTAGATAGGGCAGAATTGGTGTGTGTAGATAGGGCAGAATTTATGTGTAGATAGGGCAGAATTTATGTGTAGATAGGGCAGAATTGGTGTGTAGATAGGGCAGAATCGGTGTGTAGATAGGGCAGAATAGGTGTGTAGATAGGGCAGAATTGGTGTGTGTAGATAGGGCAGAATTTATGTGTAGATAGGGCACAATTTATGTGTAGATAGGGCAGAGTTGGTGTGTAGATAGGGCAGAATTGGTGTGTAGATAGGGCAGAATTGGTGTGTAGATAGGGCAGAATTGGTGTGTAGATAGGGCAGAATTGGTGTGTAGATAGGGCAGAATTGGTGTGTAGATAGGGCAGAATTGGTGTGTAGATAGGGCAGAATTGGTGTGTAGATAGGGCAGAATTGGTGTGTAGATAGGGCAGAATTGGTGTGTAGATAGGGCAGAATTATTGTGTAGATAGGGCAGAATTGGTGTGTAGATAGGGCAGAATTAGTGTGTAGATAGGGCAGAATTGGTGTGTGTAGATAGGGCAGAATTGGTGTGTAGATAGGGCAGAATTGGTGTGTAGTGGGTCAGAATTGGTGTGTAGATAGGGCAGAATTGGTGTGTGTAGATAGGGCAGAATTGGTGTGTAGATAGGGCAGAATTGGGGTGTAGATAGGGCAGAATTGGTGTGTGTAGATAGGGCAGAATTGGTGTGTAGATAGGGCAGAATCGGTGTGTAGATAGGGCAGAATTGGTGTGTGTGGTAGGGCAGAATCGGTGTTTGTGGTAGGGCAGAATTGGTGTGTAGATAGGGCAGAATTTATGTGTAGATAGGGCAGAATTGGTGTGTAGATAGGGCAGAATTGGTGTGTAGATAGGGCAGAATTGGTGTGTAGATAGGGCAGAATTGGTGTGTGTAGATAGGGCAGAATTTATGTGTAGATAGGGCAGAATTTATGTGTAGATAGGGCAGAGTTGGTGTGTAGATAGGGCAGAATTGGTGTGTAGATAGGGCAGAATTGGTGTGTAGATAGGGCAGAATTGGTGTGTAGATAGGGCAGAATTGGTGTGTAGATAGGGCAGAATTGGTGTGTAGATAGGGCAGAATTGGTGTGTAGATAGGGCAGAATTGGTGTGTAGATAGGGCAGAATTGGTGTGTAGATAGGGCAGAATTGGTGTGTAGATAGGGCAGAATTGGTGTGTAGATAGGGCAGAATTGGTGTATAGATAGGGCAGATACGGTGTGTGTAGATAGGGCAGAATTGGTGTGTAGATAGGGCAGAGTTGGTGTGTAGAAAGGGCAGAATTGGTGTGTAGATAGGGCAGAATTGGTGTGTAGATAGGGCAGATACGGTGTGTGTAGATAGGGCAGAATCGGTGTGTAGATAGGGCTGAATTGGTGTGTAGATAGGGCAGAATTGGTGTGTAGATAAGGCAGAATTGGTGTGTAGATAGGGCAGAATTGGTGTGTGTAGTAGGGCAGAATTGGTGTGTAGATAGGGCAGAATTGGTGTGTAGATAGGGCAGAATTGGTGTGTTTATAGGGCAGAATTAGTGTGTAGATGGGGCAGAATTGGTGTGTTTATAGGGCAGAATTAGTGTGTAGATGGGGCAGAATTGGTGTGTTGATAGGGCAGAATTGTTGTGTAGATAGGGCAGAATCGGTGTGTGTAGATAGGGCAGAATTGGTGTGTGTAGATAGGGCAGAATTGGTGTGTGTGGTAGGGCAGAATCGGTGTTTGTGGTAGGGCAGAATTGGTGTTTAGATAGGGCAGAATTTATGTGTAGATAGGGCAGAATTGGTGTGTAGATAGGGCAGAATTGGTGTGTAGATAGGGCAGAATTGGTGTGTAGATAGGGCAGAATTGGTGTGTGTAGATAGGGCAGAATTTATGTGTAGATAGGGCAGAATGTATGTGTAGATAGGGCAGAATTGGTGTGTAGATAGGGCAGAATCGGTGTGTAGATAGGGCAGAATTGGTGTGTAGATAGGGCAGATTTGGTGTGTGTAGATAGGGCAGAATTTATGTGTAGATAGGGCACAATTTATGTGTAGATAGGGCAGAGTTGGTGTGTAGATAGGGCAGAATTGGTGTGTAGATAGGGCAGAATTGGTGTGTAGATAGGGCAGAATTGGTGTGTAGATAGGGCAGAATTGGTGTGTAGATAGGGCAGAATTGGTGTGTAGATAGGGCAGAATTGGTGTGTAGATAGGGCAGAATTGGTGTGTAGATAGGGCAGATACGGTGTGTGTAGATAGGGCAGAATTGGTGTGTAGATTGGGCAGAGTTGGTGTGTAGATAGGGCAGAATTTATGTGTAGATAGGGCAGAATTTATGTGTAGATAGGGCAGAATTGGTGTGTAGATAGGGCAGAATCGGTGTGTAGATAGGGCAGAATTGGTGTGTAGATAGGGCAGATTTGGTGTGTGTAGATAGGGCAGAATTTATGTGTAGATAGGGCACAATTTATGTGTAGATAGGGCAGAGTTGGTGTGTAGATAGGGCAGAATTGGTGTGTAGATAGGGCAGAATTGGTGTGTAGATAGGGCAGAATTGGTGTGTAGATAGGGCAGAATTGGTGTGTAGATAGGGCAGAATTGGTGTGTAGATAGGGCAGAATTGGTGTGTAGATAGGGCAGAATTGGTGTGTAGATAGGGCAGATACGGTGTGTGTAGATAGGGCAGAATTGGTGTGTAGATTGGGCAGAGTTGGTGTGTAGATAGGGCAGAATTGGTGTGTAGATAGGGCAGAATTGGTGTGTAGATAGGGCAGAATTGGTGTGTGTAGATAGGGCAGAATCGGTGTGTAGATAGGGCAGAATTGGTGTGTAGATAGGGCAGAATTGGTGTGTAGATAGGGCAGAATTGGTGTGTAGATAGGGCAGAATTGGTGTGTGTAGTAGGGCAGAATTGGTGTGTAGATAGGGCAGAATTGGTGTGTAGATAGGGCAGAATTGGTGTGTGTAGATAGGGCAGAATTGGTGTGTGTAGATAGGGCAGAATTAGTGTGTAGATGGGGCAGAATTGGTGTGTGTAGATAGGGCAGAATTAGTGTGTAGATGGGGCAGAATTGGTGTGATGATAGGGCAGAATTGGTGTGTAGATAGGGCAGAATCTGTGTGTGTAGATAGGGCAGAATTGGTGTGTAGATGGGGCAGAATCTGTGTGTGTAAAGTTATTTTAATTGAGTAACGAAAAGATAATATATACTAAATCAATTTTATATATAAAATATTCCACGAAACAGCCCCCTCTTACTTACCAGACCTATTTTCTTTTAACATAAAATTAAATCGTCGTCTTAATTTACCGTTCCCATATATAACTTTTTTCCAAAAACATAGCTTCGCCTACTCTGGTTCTAATTTGTGGAACAATCTTCCTAATAAAATAAAGCTATCTAGATCTAAAAATATATTCAAATCTAAACTAAAACAACAATTATTTAATGACCTCTCTAACTGACTCATTGAAACATTTCTCATTCATCTAGATCTAGTATATTCTTTTTTTTATCTCATTTTGTATTATAACTATGCAATATTATTTCTTTATTCCACATTTTTATTGCTATGTTACTGCTAAGTCGTTACTATGCTATTGCTTTTTTTAATGCTGTTATTGAATTGTTGTTTTTATTTGTTAATTTTAAAACGGCCAATGTGAAAAAAAGGCCTTCGTGCCTACTATTGTTACCGTAATTGAATAAATTGAATAAATTGAAAATTGAACTGTCTACTTAATAATTTAGAAACTATAGAAGGAAACGACAAATAAGAATATCCGTCACACATATATTAAAAACGGATATATAATTGAAGATGTAGCTAAAATATATATATATTCATTTAACTTTTACAATTTAGTCAGGTTTATATTTTAAAAAAAATTTAAATATTCGAACAATATGTATATATTACCTTATACTTTTTTAATAAGAGAAGCAAAATGATGTAGATGAAGCTTGGAACCTACACCTAGTCACATCAACACAACGTTATGACTGGTGAATCGATAACAGCATTATATGAACAACTACGAGCAAAGTAATCCTGTATTTTTTTAATATTAAAAAAAAATCACCGCAAAATTTTCAAAACAACTGGCTATTTATAGCGTAGCGTAAAAAAACCTATAAAAGTGACGAAACAAAAAATACCACCGAAAGAAAATCTTCAGTCAATGTGGGCGATATTATCCGGTTACTCTACGACCTATTTCAAGAAGACGGAGTTTCGGGGTAAATTCACTCGGCTCTACTTATCACCGAGTTTCGCTTTAACTGATCTTAAAAGTAAACAGTTATTCAGGGAAGATTTTCTGCATGTCAAATGTTCCGCCCCATTTTTCAGAAAGACACGACTTCTCGTGGGTACGCGCGTTTTACAGCCAGATCAAGTAGAGGAAATAAAAAGTTAATCGAGATACGTTGTGCCTATAAAGGAACTTTATCAACAATATAAGCATTATCAAATATACGGGGTGGGGGAATATTGGAAATAAGGTGTATTGACTTTTTACATCCCTACATAGTACAATTCTACATATATCCGTGAAAACATCGGGAAAAAATTATTTTCGTTTTTAAAAAAAAATGTATTGACTTTATATTTTTCTTCAGTGAAGATGTAAATATATAGCGTTTCTAGATACCTATAATTTATAAAAAAAACTATTACTTATTTTAATTTGTGTATGTGCTTTAATAACTCAAGTCTCTATGCCCCCCCCCCCGCCTCCTCCATACACACACACACACATAAAAAAATACTTATAAAAGCTGGAAAATGCCTTTGAGTGTTAGTGACTCTAAGTTAAAAATTTACCAACTGAATTACATATCGGCAACACGACAAATACACAACTGTTCGTTATTTGACACACTTACTTCATAACACGCCTCTAACAAAATGTGACGGTAGTTGTCTTTCATTGGGAGCATACAACGATATGGTGGAAGATATTTGAACGTCAGAAGAATAGTATCTCGATGTTATTTGAAAGTAAAAACACATTTTTTTCATTCTGATTAAACCTATCGACAATCAGTTGGGTTGGGTTAGTAATGTCTCCAATAAAATACCGATTGGAAGAATGTTTATTTTATTACACGAGTTTTTCTACCAGGTTTTATATTTAAATCTGGTTCAATATGCTTATTTTCTGCTTAAATCAAATTTTGAAATAATCTGTAATTTATAACTGTTATAATTTATAACTGTAAATTTTGAAATAATCTGTAATTTATAACTGTTATAACTTATAACTGTTACAATTTACAACTGTTTCACACCATTTTATAAATTGCTTAACATCAATTTATCAACTGTTTCACATCAGTTTAATGTTTCACGCTATTTTGTGAAGAAAAAAAATCCCAAAATTTAAACTTTGATTTTCGTCCCAACATTTTCGCGTGTTCCTGTCAATGAACATCACCCACTGCCGCCACAACTTCAATTTAAAAAGTTCGGTCAATCAAAGTTAAGTCAAGACAATTGGATATTCTTATCTGAATTATCTCGTAAAATCTTAAAATCCATTTCCCGCTGTTTTAGGCAAAGCTAATCCAGGTAAACGTCTGCTTGCCTAAATCACCGCAGGTTAGCCTAACTATTGATCTAGGCAATTGTCTATTAACAGATCTAGGCCATTGTTAGCATACCGGTAGCTTAATATTATAGAGGTCAAAGCTTAGTTGCCAAATATGTGTTAATCCAGAGCTTTTTAATTGTTCAAAACGATATTGATAAAATTAAAATCTTATTTATTTGAGGTAAATACAGCTTAAACGTTTTGAGGCACGATCATAATAATGTAAAGATAAGTGTGTTCCCAATTCTGTATAGATATTTGTGAATACGACGATACATAGATACGTGTGTTCATAATACTTTATAGATAAGTATGTTCACAATATTGTGTAGACGTTTTTACAAATCTCGTAAATAAGACGCTGTGTTAAAATTATTTTTGAGAGTTTGGATGTCAATTTCCGAAGTAAATCTTATTTATTAAACAACAATGAAAAATGTTTAGGACTCCAAGTCTAATTTTAAGAGCAACAAAAAAAATATTGAGACAATTAAGTTAGCCCAACTTTTAACTCTCTCTCACTCAGGGTAAATATCTTAATAAGCTACGATCTTATTTCTTTATCTTCAACTAACTAATTATCACAGGTTTTCTGACAAGGTGTATATTTTCTTACTAAGTGTGCACTTTTATTTATAGTTTTAAAAACAATAGACTTGTTTATTCGCAGGAAAATGTGAAAATACGAGATCGCAGGAAATTGTGAAAATACGAGATCGCATGAAATTGTGAAAATACGAGATCGCATAAAATTACATGTGACCTGAAAATGGATTTCACCAATCACACTTTCAGACGTGGACATTATATGGAACCTGGAGCACGGTCAGAGTGAGTACACTTTACCCGGGTACCACGTGATTAAAGTCCTTCAGTTACCCGGGAACCACGTGATTAAAGTCCTTCAGTTTGTAATACTGAATCTTAATTCGTAGTTAACTTTTTTTTTAAATATCGTCATACGAAAAACAAATACCGACCAATCAAACAATTAGCAGCTAGCTGGTATGTTTTAAAAAAACAATAAACATCAACAACGGCTTCCTAACAAAAATCATGATGTCATTAAATTAGTCTTCTTAATTACGCTAAGCACCCCTTGTTGTTAACATTAAGTTAAATCATAAGCTACGACGTGTATAATTACCGAAGAATCCTGATTTATGTTTTACGTAGAATCATACAATCATCATCGGTACAGTTATATAATAGTCCAGATGTACTTTGTACATAAAATCCTACAACCAGCTGTACAATAGTCCAAATGTGTGGTACAATAATCCATATGTGCGGTACACACACAATCCTACAACTAGTATCGGTTTCCCCGAAGAACACACGAGTAGTAGTCCCTGCCTGAAATAACACACTAGATTACCCGCATCTAGTTTCAGTTTGACAGGAAATTCAGCGAAAACGAGGGCGTTTTACTAGACATACGCCCACTTATTCAGGCCATTGGGTGATAAGAGACGGGGGGGGGGGGGTGGTAGGCTGCACGGTGTACAAACTCTGGTCACGCAAGCTACACCTGTCGCTGCAAGGTGAATAACAACACATCATAAAGTATTTGTGATGTCATATGTCATCATCTACAGTTTGACGGAATGTGTTATCTTACATAAAATTATACGAATTAAACTCGTCGTAAAACCGATTTTAAAGCAATTTCACCCTACACATCATTGAAAACTGTGTAAAAGCACACGTGTAGTATAATATTATACGTTGTTTGTATATGCACTTGTATCATATTATTGTAAGTTGTATATATGCACGCTTGTATTTATGGCATCATCCTGTGTTATCATTTCTAGCAGAGAACCACAGAGACATGGAACCGTATCCTTGTCTTCATATAGACTACAGCTGGACAGTGGTCACCACGCATCAGTAGACACAGGGCGTGTATATCTTCACATAGACACAGGGCGTGTACATCTTCACATAGACACAGGGCGTGTATATCTTCAAATAGATTATGCTGGACAGTGGTCAAAACTCATCAATAGACCTAGGACGTATATATCTTCATATAGAACAATGCTGGACAGAGCTCGCAACACCTTCAATAGACCCAGGTGAACTGAGTAAGATTTAACATGAAACCTCACACATGCATGTTATTGATAACAATACCAAAATCACTTGATGCACTAAAAACAATCATTACGCACACGTTTGCAAACATACACTTTACAACAATGGCGTAGCTAAGGGTGGGCGGGTGCCCCGGGCACTGACCCTAAGGGGGTGACAAAAGGGGTAGAAAAATGTTTAAAAGCTATATTTAAGCTGAAACATTGAAATATAATCAGTGAAACTTACGAAACTAAACGACAACAAGGCTTTACATTGATTCAACTGTTTTCTATAACAATTTAGTGGCACAGAAAGAGAAAATGTTACGGGATAGTAACTGGTTAGAAGCGCCACAATCCATTCCAACTGATGGGGGGGGGGCGCTTTTTTCACACAGGAGTACTAAATATAGAACTGGGAGGAAGGGGGCGCAAAAATGATAGTCCGCCCCGTGAGCCGGAATAGATCGATACGCCTCTGCCTTACAATCCTTACAAAAAAAGTTTTCATCACGATTCCATTTTTATTTCCTAAAGAATTGTTGTGTCTAATTGTAATCAATTCTTGTTCCCAAATATGTTTTTCGTGACATCAAACACCCGATGACTAACCAATGAGGAAATATGTTGTTGAGAGTTTCAATCGTTTACTTCCTGTAAGGTCACGACCTTGATCTTGAGAATCTCTCGATTGATAGAATTAATAACGTGTGTAAATCTTAAGTAGTTATGTACTGTGTTCTTTTAGTTCCTTGAATGTAGCGCAACGAAATGATGCGGTTCAGATAATATGACCACAATGAGATTCTTCTCATTTGAAAAAAATGACCAAAACAAATTAACAAACCAAAAAGAATGCCCATATAAAAATTCGCTCACACGGAAAATAGCAAAAAGTAAAAATGGCGTACATGAAATGTAGCGTATAAAATGGAAAAATCTGTACATTGAAGGCTAGAATAAGTTATTGAGAAGATAAAGAATTGAGTGTAACCAGACTCGTTTAAACAGTTAAAAGATGGGGATTTTGGTAAATTAAAGTTTATTTTTTTACTCAACCTTCCAATCAGAGTATGCTGATGACATATACTTACATAACCGATACTTACTTCAGCGTTTACATTGTATGTTTTTGAAGACGGCTAAAGCTCATCTGTTAGAACAAGCACCTGCAAACTTAAAAGAGAGTGACGAAAAAAAAAATGGAAAGACTTCAGAGAATGGATGCTGTTGCCACTGGGAGTTGGGAGACTGAAGGAGGGAGACGATGATGAGGATATTACAGGCACCAAATTCCTCCTAGACTACGGGAGAGAAGATGGTGAAATACTGGTATAATTGTTGGTTTGGGGTTCTTAGATGTTTAGACCAAATAACTCTTCTGTAATGAGGTAACGGATTATGTCCCTTATATTGTAATAGTGATGTAATTGATTATGTCAATTTTCTTGTAGTGGTGATATATTGATTATGGTCCTTATCTTGTAGAGGTCATTTAATGAATTATGTCCCTTTTCTTGTAGAGATGAGATGGTGAATTCCGTCCCCTGTTTTCCTATTCCCACAAAGATGGGCTCTATCGCTGTCAGGGATTCACTAATTGCGGAAATAGTTTCATGTTGACAAAATATATATACGGTGTCACAACTGAATTAACTGTATGTAAAGAAACATACACTGGATTTAACAAATACTTAGGCATCTGAAATTGATTTACCACAAAATGTTAATTTTATGAGTCGCAAAAGCGCTCTTCGGTATTTACCATTAGGTTCAATATAATCTTTGTATTCACACCCTTTATATATTGAAACTACACCCATTTATATTAATTACTTTTCTTTTTCAGGAAGTTTGAATTTAAATGACCGTTCTTTAAAAATTGATTGAGTGACCGCCTTATGGTTTTATATGTCACAATCATCTTTCAGGATCACATGCTGGAACAAACATTGTCCGTCATAGCTTGCTGTATCAAACATACGTGGTCCATCATCTGACAACACTGACTGTTAAATAGACCTTTGCCATACATCCCACTGATATGTCCGTCATAGCTTGCTGTATCAAACATACCTGGTCCATCGACTGAAAACACTGACTTTAAAATAGTGCCAGAAATCTCACTGATCCCTAAGTCACGACATCTTTGCAAAAAGACTAAATAAAACAACCCCAATTTTTAAATTGGTGTTCAATTATTTACTTATTAATTTTGTGTTCGTGTTGAATGACTAGCTTATATTTTGTATTTATGATGAATGCCTGTCTTCCATGGACCACACAGCTTCTAGAAACACGAAGATTGAGGGGGCAGTTTCACCACGACAACGAAAATGTTGGCCAAAAAAAGTAGAAATAAAACAACTACGCATGCATATATGTACATTCAGCTATAAAACAGCATAAACATAAAAGGCTATGTATGTTGCTAAAAAAAAATAATTGTACGCAAAAAGATATTAATCATTTTTTTTTATTATTTAGTTATCTCAAATACACATTCTGTCTGGAAATTAACATCAGAACTTGGAACCAAAAGAAAAAAAAAACTGAAATAAAATTTGAAACTTTTAATTTTCCTAGTTTGTCTTAACTATGAGACAATAAGCATGACAATTTACAAAAATCTCTAAAAATATTCTTATATTTTTTAAAAACAAGGTTTAAGTTCCGTCCAAAGACAAATATATAAGAAAGTTTCATGTAATATGTCAAATGATTTGGTTCCTGTATAGAGAAACAGTTAATTAAAGAATGAAAAATATGTAAATATGCGTAAAAAACAGTTCATTAAAAATGAAAAATATGGAAAATATGCGTTAAAAAATTTGAAATATATTTTATTGAAAATATATAAGCTCATCATTATATGCTGAATTTTAACTCTTAATTACAATTACCAGTTGTAAACATTTTATTTTATTTTTTGTTTGGCAAAACTGTCTTTGCCTGGGTGATAATGCCCCATTGTCGACATTAGTTCATTGTTGTTTAAAAACTAGACAAAACGGCCTTTATCCAGCTAAGGCTCTTTATTAAACAAGGTAATTAAAAAGTCTAGTGACAATTTTAGCGCAATTTCCTTATGTTATCTAAAAATAGCTCTGTCGTAGCGTAAATCAAGAGCAGGGTTAGTAAAACCATTGGTTAGTTATTAAAATGTTTTTTATTAAAAAATTTTTCAGTATTTTACATGTTTTATTTACAATAGAGTTACATGACTAAAAACCATTGCGCGCCCAGCTACCGAACGTGATGACGCAGCCATTAAACGTGATGGTGCAGCTATTGAACGTGATGACGCGTGTGGTGTGGTTGGATGAACATGCCTACTAATTCGGTCCAAATTTTAATTAATTCAAAAAATTTTTTGGGACCAAACGAAAGGATATTTTTGAAAACTTTCTTCGGCAATATTGTTCTAAATTATGGCAGGAATCGATTGGTAAATGTTTCAAGTCGCTAAGTGGTCTGGTTGCCGAGATATGGGCCAAAAACGTCTGGATGACGCATTGTATGAATGGATGGATGGATGGATGGATGTGTGTCCACAGCTTTAAGTCGTATCTCCTCCTCAACGAAGCAATATCGATGACTAGTTCCAAAAGCAATTATGTTAAGCAAGTTACGAGGATGAACATAGGCTATAAAAATTCCGGGTTTCTTTCATGGATTTCCCGGAAAAGCCAAAAAACCTCGAAAAAAAGCAGTTTTTGGCCCATATCTCGGCAACCAGACCATTTAGCGACTTGAAACATGTACCAATCGATTCCTGCCATAATTTAGAACAATATTGCCGAAGAAAGTTTTCAAAAATATCCTTTCGTTCGGTCACAAAAATGTTTTTGAATTAATTAAAATTTGGACCGAATTAGTAGGCATTTTTTCCAACCACACCACACGCGTCGTCACGTTCAATAGCTGCACCATCACGTTCAATGGATGCGACGTCACGTTCGGTAGCTGGGCGCGCAATGGTTTTTAGTCATGTAACTCTATTGTAAATAAAACATGTAAAATACTGAAATTTTTTTTTAATAAAAAACGTTTTAATAACTAACCAATGGTTTTACTAACCCTGCTCTTGATTTACGCTACGAAAGAGCTATTTTTAGATAACATAAGGAAATTGCGCTAAAATTGTCACTAGACTTTTTAATTAACTTGTTTAAAACAGATTACTTCAAAATGAAACTATAAAAAATAAAACTCTAGAAGTAATAATCATTAAATAATCAAATGAAAATGCTGCCACAATTTACAAAAAAAAAAATTTAAAAAAAAACCCACAAAAAATGTTCGACATCCTATCGTAAAATGTAATGAATTTTAAAAACAATAACTGAATGTTTTCACTCACAAAATATTTAAAATTGTTTCGTTTAAAAAAATTTAAAAAAAAAACTACCCAAAAACAAGCAAAAACTTGACGATAGAGCAAAATGTGAGCAAGATCACTAACAAGCTAATGCCCGGGTAAGATTATAAATGCAAAGTTTATCAAGCGGAGCAAAAAGTTAAAAACATAACTACAACAACATCGCTAGATTAATACTGCTGTGTTTTTGTTACGTTTTCTGCGGTTGTTGTTTAGCTTAGCTGCGGACGGCTGACACATTTTTTGACGGTACATCCACACACCTATAGGCAAGGCTACGACAACTACAAGTCCGACCACCCCTGCTGTGATAAGATAAGCCGCTTGTTTAGTGAGAGTTATGTCCCCTGAAATTTGTTGCGCTGTTTGTACTTCTTGGCTTATGATTGTCAGGTTGGCCGTTCTGCTGTAGCAGTAAGTTTTGTCTGACATAACGCATGCGCAATACGTGTTGTTTAAGGTAACATTAAAATGCACCTCATGACCTTGAGATGTGTTTGTCATGATGACCTGTTTGTCTTGTCCGTAGCAGGTCGCCGTGAGCAGAATCTTGTGTTTGGTTTTAAGTTTTTTAACGGCGCAGGTTAGTCTAGACGTGCCGCCGCCCAGCGCTATTAACGTGGTGTTTAATTCATCGTTTTCATTTTTAAATATTGGGGGCTCGTCAAGATCAACGTGTGTTGATTCTGTCATGGTGTGTATCTTGCCGCGATATTTGTAGGTCACAACACACGTGAAATTTCTCACATTATTCTCAGCGGTCAGCATGTGTTCAAACGTCGTGTAAGCGTTAAACAGCTTGTGTGTTTTAGTTTTGTCAAAACTTTTTATCCGGATGTCCTTCTCGTCAAAATACATCTTGACCACCGGGACTGTTGGCACCTTAAGGACATGGCACTTTGCGACTGTGGGGAGAGTTTTACCTTTCAGGCAAGCTGACACTGATCTATCGATTGAAAGTTTGACTGAAGGTTTCTCTACATACGGTACACTGTAGTTGATGACCGGGGTATCGTACTTGGGGATTTGATGGTCGGGTGAGTTCGATTTGGGAGCAAACGAAACTTTGTAGGTGTAGTTTTGGTTAGGTTCTAGCACAGCGGTGTGAGTACACTTAACGGTGTAAGACGGGAGGGATCCGTGTGTGAGCTGACGTTTTGATGACGTCATGGTTATCATATTCCCAGTGATGCTTTGATCTTCGTGTAGGAAACATGCAACATCTGGGTAAACATTCACGATGGTGCAGCTGATGTATACTTTATATGGAAGAACGTTTGATTGACAGCTGGCGGACACAGGGGGCGTGTACGTCTGGATGACGCATTGGCTGGGCGTGGTTACTGTGCTGGTTGATGTGTCCTTGACCTGACACATGAGTGTGTGTCTGCTCATGGAGGTGTGTAAGGACGTGATGGTCAGTTGGCTGGAGAACGTGTCTGTTGTGGAGTTTGTCACTAGCTTGTACAAGGACTGGCTCTCGAAGATTTCACACTGTTCATCAAAGTAGCAGCTGGCGATGTCTGTCGTCTCGCCACGTGGACCGCTCAGCTTCCAGAAGATGAACCTAATCAGGAAGACAAAAGATTAGATACTTCCCTCTATACACAGACCTCGGTAAGATATACCGGACATTTGCTTACAATATAATGTGAAAAAAAATGTTTAAAAACTTTATTTAAATTAAATAAAACATTCAATTATTAAAAAAACAAGTTAATTAAAAAGTCTAGTGACATTTAAACGCAATTTCCTTATGTTATCTAAAAATAGCTCTGACGTATAATGCTGGGGTGCGTTCAAGCTAGGAGAACGATCGGTTTGTAGGTGTTTATGTAATTTTAAAATTTGTGACCGAACAAAAGGATATTTTTGAAAACTTTCTTCGGCAATATAGTTCTAAATTATGGCATAAATCGATTGGTAAATGTTTCAAGTCGCTAAGTGGTCTGGTTGCCGAGATATGGGCCAAAAACTGCATTTTTTCGAGGTTTTTTGGCTTTTCCGGGAAATCTATTAAGGAATTCCACTTGATATTTTGGAGGGGGGGGGGGCAACATTTTTTTTCTGGGGGGTAAGTTTTCTATATAAATTCCATAACGTTCAGGGGGGGGGGGTAGACATTGAAAAAATAAACAATTGCGAAAATAAGAAAACTATTGATAGTTAAAACATTTCAAAATATTTTTACTGTAAGTTGAGCTATTTAAAAACAAGAAATCAACAAATTTATTTTTCGTTTCAACGATATTGTTCTTAGTCCAGTCAGCATCCCCCCCCCCCCCCCCCTAAAGTAGAGTCATGTTCTTAAACCCCAACCAATAGCTTGAGATGTAAGCTAAAACTGAGGATACTCGATAGTTTGTGACTAGCTGCTTTAATTAAACTAATTGGCCATTACATAACTCTAAGCCTTACCTGTGACTGACTGGCACCTCACCACCGCAGGTTAATGTTAAGGGTCCGCCCACCTTGACGAGAGGACACATGACGTTTGGTGTCTGACACGTGACCTCCACCATCAGCAGGCACCACAGAGCCAGCCAAACAAGGAACATTCTAGAAAAAGAATTACTGATGCGTGATATGACATGTTCGCATATGACAAGTGGTATGTGGTTTTTGACACGTTTCATACGGTGTATTAAGTGACATTTGATTGTGACAGGAAAATGGTGAAATGTGACATCTAGTATACGACTTGCGAGATTTAACATAAGACATATCACATATATGTTAAATGATATACTAAACGAATTGTGTAATTTCGGGCTCAAACTAATAAAACCAGAGAGTTTGTGAGGTTGTAGTTTTTGACAGACCTAAATGTATCGTCAGCTGATTTAGCCCGATTTCAAACTCACGTCTCAAGACATTCAAGAGCGAACCTGCAAGAATCAAACAAGTAGCTAAAAGTGTTGCTCTTAAGCCTTCAAGAAACTAGACTAGGAAACGTCTATAAAAACCTTTCCTAAAGCGGAGATCCAAGACAAGAGAATGTTCTATGCTGCAGAAATGTGGACATTGAACAACCATATAGAAAACCTACTCACACGTCTCAAGAGAAGATTACTTCAACGCTCTCTAAAAATTAAGCGGTAGGATCGAATAACGGATAGAATAACAATAAAACAAATATTTTCAATAAACGTTATAGCAACAAGCTTTAAAATGCAATGAAAATAAGAAAATAAAACTAATTCGTTAAAATATGTCTCATGAGAGACCAAAACTTTTATGAAAAGTGCATTTAAAAGCTTTTGCTATTAAGTTGTTTTTTTTTTTTAAATTTGTTTTATTTTCCACTTTTTAGTGATTCTTAATTTAAGAACTCGACACGACAAAAAATATTTGCTTTAAAACAAGCATGAAATTGAAATTAGTCTTGATTCAATATTTTTGTTGTCGGGAGTTTGAGATTAATTTTTGAGAATAATGGCATCGGTGATTAGTTCCTTATTCAAAGCAGGAAGAAAATAAAATAAAAACGCACACCTTTCTCTGTGGTCGGGGTGGAAAGGGTAAACCAGTTTTCAGAAGCTCTTTACGGTTGGTGGGGAAGGGGGGGGGGGGGAGGGGGGGGTCAGGGTTGGATCAATGGGACAAACATTTTTTCAACACACGTGAGATCATTAATTTCTAGTTCTGCGAATTGTGTTGTAGGTTTCCAATTAAAATAATGGAGGGTCCGTGAAATGAAAATGCGAAATCTTGCGATAATCCTACAGCAATTAATCCCTTGTTCAAACATGCGATATTGCTAGTCATAGAATAACTTTAATCCTAATCTTCTACAAAACAGAGGTAAGATATCAATAGAATAAAAGGAAATAAAATTTTGAACTAGCTATTTAAAATTTTTTAAAATTTAAAGTTAGATAAAAGATTAAATGATATCACGCCTGCTGCGTTCTGGGAAAAAATGAGAAAGGGGAGGGGCGGGGGAAGTGGTATAATGAGATGCAAAAGGAAGTTATAAAAAGGAAGGGTTTTTAGTAATTTTTATATGATAAAATGATGAATCATAACGGTGACCTGATATATTTTAGCTCAAGGTAGTTTTGACAAGGAAGGGTTGATTATCTTTCACATGATAGAAGGATGAATCATAACCGTGACAATGTTTCATCCTTTATCTAACTTTTACAGAAAACATTAAAACCAAATGGCCAATAAAGGTCGATTCTTTATCGTAGAAATATATAATTTTTACACTTAACATTGAAACCAAATGGCTAATAAAGGTCGATTCTCTAACGTAGAAACATATAACTGTTACACTAAATATTAAAACCAAATGACCAATAAAGGTCGATTCTTTACCGTAGAAATATCTAACTTGTACACAAACTGTTCAATAAACAGATCAATCACCAGCGTGATCTAGAGAGATTGGCTAGCCCAGCTTTCCCTACCTTATATAACTATTAAACAAACCAGTTTTCATGTCGGGAATATAAGGAATTTTTACAAATGATACACAGGAAAATGTTACATGATTTGAACAAAAATTTTTTGCTGATGACTTAAAAAAAAGAAAATTTCGCAACGATCTTTCATTGGTAATTTGCATTGTGGGCATAGCCGTCAAACTATACCCATCATTAATATTATCTTTCTATAAATTATTGTGCATTTACCCCTGTCTAGGAGTAAGAAGTCAATTGTTTTACTCGCCTTGAAAATAGTATTATTAGAAACAACATTTCAATCACTCACTAAATTACTGATGAATGCATACTTCGATATTTTGATTCAGGTTGGCCTACAAAAGTTTAAAGTTTACCATCATTTAATATACAAATAATCGTCTGTAAAAAATCATATACAAACTATACTATAACATACAACTTACATAACTACGATATAGATCTAAGCATCCCTCTTGCATCGGTGAAAGTTTGGCTTTGAGGATATATCTAAAAATAGAATTAGAATATCCCCTCGTGACCTAAATAAACATCCGCACGTTCTGTCTTGCACCTGGATAACTCTAGGAACTAGGTCATGGAGATATTCCGTGTTTCTATTTTTAGCTACGTTAGTTTAGAACAGAAGACACGGGCGTAAAAGAAAGAAAAAACTTTTAAAATAACAAGCGTGTACAGGCATTAGACATTAAAAAAAATTAACATACCTTTTCTTTAGCCATGATAATAAAAACCTTTGACACTTATCGCTATAGAATATTTGTTTTCGATTTCGATTATAACCGTCGCGTGACTCATGACGTCACTGACTGATTTTTTTTTCATCTACTCTGACATTTTTTTTTCACGCACCAATTGTTCTGGTTTAACCAACCAGGTGTTTAACCCAATGTTTAACCAACTTTGTGTGTAGAGCTCAATGTATACCGATCATCTCAATTTTTAACTCAATATTTAACAATCCTGATGTTTAACTCAATGTTTGACTGAATATTTAACAAACCTGTTGTTTAACTCAATATTTAACCAACCTGGTGTTTAACCCAATATTTAACAATCCTGATGTTTAACTCAACGGTTAACTGAATATTTAACAATCCTGATGTTTAACTCAACGGTTAACTGAATATTTAACAATCCTGATGTTTAACTCAATGTTTAACTGAATATTTAACAAACCTGTTGTTTAACTCAATGTTTAACCATCCTGATGTTTAACCCAATATTTAACAATCCTGATGTTTAACTCAATGTTTAACTGAGTATTTAACAAACCTGTTGTTTAACTCAATATTTAACAAACCTGTTGTTTAACTCAATATTTAACCATCCTTGTGTTAAACTCAATATTTAACCATCCTGATGTTTAACTCAATGTTTAACCATCCTTGTGTTAAACTCAATATTTAACCATCCTGATGTTTAACTCAATGTTTAACTATCCTTGTGTTAAACTCAATATTTAACCATCCTGATGTTTAACCCAATGTTTAGCCTCTCGAACTATGATAAAACAAAACAACCAACTTACATGAGACTGCCAATTGTGTTGTCCCAATGCCCAAATGTCCACTTCCAAGAAGAAGAAAGTTTGGCTAACTTGTTAATTTGTTTCTCTGGTATTTTCTGGAAGGTGGTAATGAGCAGCCATTGTTGTGGTCCTGGGTACTTACTTCCGGTTCTGACGGTACACGCGCGGAAATTTTATTGCGACGTAGTTTATTTTAGTATTTGTAGTACTCACTCAAAATTGTTGACTGTAGTATGTGTATTACTGAATTGTAGTAATGATAGACCTTACGTATACAACTTACACTAACAAATTATGCTTATAATATCAATTCTTGTAAAAACACATTTCTTGTGGAATGGTGTCAAGTAAAAAAGTTAATGAAAATATTAATAAACTTTAAACAAACGCCTCCAAAATTAACTCTTCCAAAACTTTTAATTGTAATATTAATATTAGTTTGCTACTAATTATATAATCGTTTTTCGTAAATATTGATACTTATAGTACTGATACTTTCAAAAAATAGGTACTTATAAAATTGATCCATGTTGATCTTTGTAGAAGGTTATTGAAGTGTTTTGTGAAGGTTGAGGTCAGACTAGACCACTCGTATCCTCAGGTAACGCTTCCTTAACCACTTAACCACTTAACCACTTTAATTTGCCCCCCCCCCTCCCAGGGGTAGGCGAGTTCTTTTTGTTTTCTAAAAAAAAAAAGTATTGCCATTCTCAGAAATTGTGGTGTGTGGGTTGTGTGTTGTAATAATTGAGTCAGCTCCGTTTGGCATTGTCTAGTTTAATAAGGGGGGGGGGGCAGTAGAGTATGGTGGGAGAGACATGGCGATATGGGGAGCGTGAGGAAAGGTTGGTACACGAGGGAGGATTGGGATTTGGGGATAGAGGGTTAGGATACATATACAGTGTGATGATTAATGAAATGTTTAAGAGGCACGGTTGAGAAACGTTTTGTGTTTTAATTATTTCGTATATAACTTTTTGTATTTTAGAATATTTTTTAAGACTTTTGTCTTCTTTGATAAAACTTGTTTTTTGAAGTCTGTTTGTTGAGGTAGGATTCTGGAGTTCCAGCTTTAGAATGTGAGTTTCCAATGCCTCAAGTTGTATAAATTGAGTCATAACATATTTCTCTTCTTTCTCCTTGTTAGTCTAGAACAGCTGTTGTTTTCATTGTTACGTAAGAGTTGGCTTGAAAAACGATTGAATATCTGGATAATAATTCTAAAGTTTTTTAAATTAAAAAAAAATGGCAAGCGATAAAATTATATTTACATTTTTAAAAAATAAAGCCGTTTAGAAATCATTTTCATATTTTTGTATTACAAAAACCGTCCTCTACGTATAAATGAGTCAACCGAAGTGGCCAGGGAAAGCAAAACAATGGAAGTCACAACAATTGTTTCACACGATAAAGTAAATATAACGTACAGGGTGACAAAAGATAAACAAAACGGCGAACGGTGGATTTTGTCAGCTTGATTCAAGATGTTACAAATGTATTTGCGTATATTTTTATTCATGTGGTCTCACTATTTTAAAGCTTCTATGTTCAGACGATTATTTAGGAATAATTACTTGTAAGAATGTTTCTAACCTTAATAAAACCGGTAGTCATTTTGTACCTTTCGCCATTTTTTAATTAAATAAAGGATTGAATTGTGGTTGAAAAACAAGCTCTCTGGCAACTACAATTTTGAACCACTTTTTAAGCTTATTGTATGGGCGGGTTGGTGGGTTGTGTAGGCGGGTTGGTGGCTTGTGTGGGCGGGTTGGTGGCTTGTGTGGGCGGGTTGGTGGGTTGTGTGGGCGGGTTGGTGGGTTGTGTGGGCGGGTTGGTGGCTTGTGTGGGCGGGTTGGTGGGTTGTGTGGGCGGGTTGGTGGGTTGTGTGGGCGGGTTGGTGGGTTGTGTGGGCGGGTTGGTGGCTTGTGTGGGCGGGTTGGTGGGTTGTGTGGGCGGGTTGGTGGGTTGTGTGGGCGGGTTGGTGGCTTGTGTGGGCGGGTTGGTGGGTTGTGTGGGCGGGTTGGTGGCTTGTGTGGGCGGGTTGGTGGCTTGTGTGGGCGGGTTGGTGGCTTGTGTGGGCGGGTTGGTGGGTTGTGTGGGCGGGTTGGTGGCTTGTGTGGGCGGGTTGGTGGGTTGTGTGGGCGGGTTGGTGGCTTGTGTGGGCGGGTTGGTGGCTTGTGTGGGCGGGTTGGTGGGTTGTGTAGGCGGGTTGGTGGCTTGTGTGGGCGGGTTGGTGGCTTGTGTGGGCGGGTTGGTGGCTTGTGTGGGCGGGTTGGTGGGTTGTGTGGGCGGGTTGGTGGCTTGTGTGGGCGGGTTGGTGGCTTGTGTGGGCGGGTTGGTGGGTTGTGTGGGCGGGTTGGTGGCTTGTGTGGGCGGGTTGGTGGCTTGTGTGGGCGGGTTGGTGGGTTGTGTGGGCGGGTTGGTGGCTTGTGTGGGCGGGTTGGTGGGTTGTGTGGGCGGGTTGGTGGGTTGTGTGGGCGGGTTGGTGGCTTGTGTGGGCGGGTTGGTGGGTTGTGTGGGCGGGTTGGTGGCTTGTGTGGGCGGGTTGGTGGGTTGTGTGGGCGGGTTGTATGGGCGGGTTGGTGGTTTGTGTGGGCGGGTTGGTGGCTTGTGTGGGCGGGTTGGTGGGTTGTGTGGGCGGGTTGGTGGCTTGTGTGGGCGGGTTGGTGGGTTGTGTGGGCGGGTTGGTGGCTTGTGTGGGCGGGTTGGTGGCTTGTGTGGGCGGGTTGGTGGGTTGTGTGGGCGGGTTGGTGGCTTGTGTGGGCGGGTTGGTGGCTTGTGTGGGCGGGTTGGTGGGTTGTGTGGGCGGGTTGGTGGCTTGTGTGGGCGGGTTGGTGGGTTGCGTGGGCGGGTTGGTGGCTTGTGTGGGCGGGTTGGTGGGTTGTGTGGGCGGGTTGGTGGGTTGCGTGGGCGGGTTGGTGGCTTGTGTGGGCGGGTTGGTGGCTTGTGTGGGCGGGTTGGTGGGTTGTGTGGGCGGGTTGGTGGGTTGTGTGGGCGGGTTGGTGGCTTGTGTGGGCGGGTTGGTGGGTTGCGTGGGCGGGTTGGTGGGTTGTGTGGGCGGGTTGGTGGGTTGTGTGGGTAGGTTGTATTGGCGGGTTGGTGGCTTGTGTGGGCGGGTTGGTGGGTTGCGTGGGCGGGTTGGTGGGTTGCGTGGGCGGGTTGGTGGCTTGTGTGGACGTATTGGCGGGTTGGTGGCTTGTGTGGGCGGGTTGGTGGGTTGTGTGGGCGGGTTGGTGGGTTGTGTGGGTAGGTTGTATTGGCGGGTTGGTGGCTTGTGTGGGCGGGTTGGTGGGTTGCGTGGGCGGGTTGGTGGGTTGCGTGGGCGGGTTGGTGGCTTGTGTGGACGTATTGGCGGGTTGGTGGCTTGTGTGGGCGCGTTGGTGGGTGGTCTAGGCGGGTATTATGGACGGTTGGTACGGGGTGGTTAGTGGGCGGGTTGTATGGGCGAGTTGGTGGATCTTGTGGGCGGGTTGCACGGGCTGGCTACATCGTGTCGTGAACCCACTTGTCAAGAACTAATCTACGTCCTGGTACGTCACGCCCACACCTTCCCATCCTTGTCCTAAAGATTGTCATTGATGTGTATATTTAACACACTGCTATGTGGCAAGGTGTGAAGAGGCGATAGGTGTTGTCTCTCTTGGGCAGTGATGCGGAAAATCAAGAATAATGGTCTGGGGTCGATAACACGCCACTAAAATCAATTGGTTACATACGGCTGGTTGGTATTTAATTAAAACAATTATTCTGCGCCTTAACTGATACAGACTACTTTCGATATTTCCTCTAGGCTACTTAAAAAAACAATTTGTACGAAAATTGTAATTGTTGAAGTTGAATTAACATTTGTATTTACACGTTTTTTACAGACATTTCCGACTGTCAAGTTTTCAGCGTCACCTGACTGTCAAGTTTTGAGTGTCATCTGATTGTCAAGTGTCAGTGTCAGTGTCATTATTGCTGTCACTTGAATCGTTGTGATGGACAATATTGCAGTGGGTGCCAAGTCCCCGACTGAGATTGTCCGCTGTGTTCAAATCGTTACACCCAGAGATTGGGGACTGAGGAAAACTGGACGACGACTCCCGAATGCTCGGCGGAGATTGCCGAATGCTCGGCGGAGATTGCCGAATGCTGGGTGGAGATTGCCGAATGCTGGGCGACAACGGATGGAAAATGGCCGAAGACTCCCGAATGCTGGGCGGAGATTGACGAAAGCTAGACGAGGACAGCCGGCTGCATTGTGGTTCATTGACGGAATAGCTGGAGTCTAGATATGTCTCGGACATGGCCGATGGGATGACCTCTTTCTCTCGCGTCTGGAAATATTCCACCGGGGTGGTGGCGATGATGTACTCGTTCAAGTTGTCGTTGATGCTGTCGTGTTTGGTGACGGCGTCGCTGACGTCGGTGATCTCCTCAAAGACTTTAGGTGTGGTTTCCGGTGAGTCGGGTCTGGCGAGTGCGCTTTTCTCGGGCCCAGACTCGAAGTCGAGTTTGTTGTAGCCGTCTGCTTGTGATGGAATGGTGAGGACATCCTGATTGACGTAATGCTTCTCGTATGATTTGGGGCGATGTGGAACTGGGGGCGGGGTCTCGTGAGTTGGTGATTGGGGGCGGTCTGGGAGGGATGGGGCCTGGTCGATAGGGATTGTGGGTAATTCTATGTAGGTATAAACATGCTGGGTAGATCGAGGAGAGTTGTAGTAGTTGTATAAAGCGTGTCTGTATTTGTAGATGACGACAATGACAGTTAAAAGAAGAACTATAACGACGACAGCAACGCTTGAGCCGACGATGTAGTACAAAAGACGGATGTTGTTCGATGTAGCATGTGGTGTTGAGGCGCCGCTGGTGATGCTGATGCGAGTTTGTGGGAGGTCGCAACCAGACGGGTGCGTGGCCGCGCAGACGCAGGTTCGGATACCTTCGCTGCCGCTGATGCTGACAGCGACGATGTTGCTGGCGTTGAGAAAAGACCGTCGCGTGTTCGAACCCATGCAGGTCACGTTGATGGCAGACACCCCGTCCATCTGGCAGTAAAACGTGGCGGTAAGGTTGACCTTCACCTGCAAGCTGCTATAGAACCTCGTCCCGTCCCTCGCTATGAACACGGGAGGTTGCGTCGGAGGTACGGATAGCACCAGCACCGCCCACTCGCGAATTTCCTCAGAAGGTTTTTTAGCGTCCTTAGCCACACAAAGGATAACTGTTCCATTGTCTGAAGGGCTTATTTTTAATTGATATGTGAAATTAAATTTAACAAAGACGTTGCCGTTCGTGACGTTGTTACTAACCAAAACTTCCTTATAGTTTAAGACTTGCCCTCCCATTGAGCAGGTTAAAGACGGTTTATCTGGCATGTAAGCTGTACAGGAAAACTGTAGGGTGTTGGTGGTGTCATGACAGGCTTTTGTTACTGCCGGCAGTGTTAATCTGAGGGAGGGCTTAGCGTTGGCAAAAACATCATTTGTTGTTAAAAATGACGCGTGTTTTTCAATGTCTTCAATGTTGGTGGCGATCTCCGGTACTATTTTTACCTGGAAACTTTGACTTCCGGAATAAACTGGTCTAAAATTTGTCGAACAAGACACGGAGTAATACTGGCTATTTAATTGAGTTTTTATCGAATCCATTGTGATCCAAGTGTTGGTTTCTTTGTTGTAAAGATAGCACACTATGCCAGGTAAAACCTGAGGGGCGCGGCAGGACACCGTGACAGTGTTGTTGGGTTGAACGACCGCCTGGCAAGTCGGAGGTTTCGCCAGGTGGTACACAGCTATCTCACACGTCATCAAAATATGTGTATCTTCTGTTTCCGTGTTGTATAACTCACACTTGATCTGCAAACCGTTCATAGAATTGGTGACGTTGTCAATGGAGAACTTAGTTGAAAAATGTGTTTCAGTCGATATCCAATCTACCTTAAAGCCTCGCTCTTTTGCATTGTCAGACAGGACGCAATCGTCTGCGAAATAGCAGTTGCCGATGTCTTTCAACTTTCCGCCGCCTTTTGAGCTTATCCAATGGATAAACCTGGAGAAAAAAAATTTCTTCATGTAGGAAATAGTTATCATTAGTTTTATTTATTTATTTTCAGAAATAGTTATCATTAGTTTTATTTATTTATTTTCAGAAATAGTTATCATTAGTTTTATTTATTTATTTTCAGAAATAGTTATCATTAGTTTTATTTGCTTATGTTCAGTGCATTTAAAAGCTTGTTGTTTTATTTGTACTTAGTGACCTGTGTCGTTCGCTCGTGGTACTACACGTGTTGTGAGCTGTCTGTAACCACGTGGTCACTCCACGTGTTGTGAGCTGTCTGTAATCACGTGATCATTGTCCGGTTTGTGCTTGTTTGTGTACGTGTTCATAAGGTGCATGGCAACGTAATTCAGGTTTTAATCAATCTGTTTTGTTCTACCACGTTAGTGCAGTTTAGTTCTGTGTAAATGCTTAAGTGTCTAGGATTTGTGTTTTACGTCGTTAGACTTGTCAGAATAGATTGTAATTCTAAAGTGTACATAGCTTAATAAACGAGAATTATTATGTTTTTTAACGACACCGTCAAACACCAAGACGTTAAGGACTAAAGATTGAAAACACATACCCACCAGTACAATTTTTATATGACTAGCCCCATCAATGACTGGAATCCCCAGGGGAAAAGGAGGGTGGGCCGGCCAAAGAAAACATGAGAGAACGGTTGAAGACGAGGCAAAAACAGCTGGGCTCTCATGGGCACAGATTAGAGGAGCAGCCCAAAACCGAGTCCGCTGGAGATGTGTGGTTGCAGCCCTTTGCTCCCCAGGGGCCATAAAGGATTGATGATGATGATGAGCCCTATCAATTATAGTTTACCTGATGTCCTTTGGCAAAGATCCAGGACATTCTAAGCTGAATTCTTGACCCTTCGCTGCTATGGGGCAGAAGTGAGCCTGGAGGGTCCAGCCAGCAGACGTGACTACAATCATCACCGCTAGCACCGTGTCCATCCTACATCGTCTGCAAAGATTTTTGTTCACATAGTGAGTTTTCAATAAGGGAAATTTAAGAAGTCTCATGCGAGTTAACTGGGAAATCAAAACATTATCACATGTTAAGGAAACTAGGATTTTTTAAAATCCTAATAACATGCTAAGAAAAATAAAACTAATTATACCCTAATCACAGGTGAATTAAGGAAACAAGGATTAATTAAAACCTAATCACACGTTGAGGAAACTGGGATTTATTAACCCTTTGAGCCCGCCAGGCCGGTAAACCGGCTTCAACATTAGGCATTTATGTCCGAAAAGCCGGTTTTCCGGCCCGATGATCTAGCGTCATATTCCTAGCGGCCAGTATACCGTCTAATTAAATAAATTTGCGGAAGACTGACTAAAACTGAGCATATGTCTTTTTAGTCGGGATTATGATTCTAAAAATAGATTTTAGGAAAAGTGAAAGTGTTTACATTTCGTAGCAATGCCGCCGAAACGAAAAGCTGAGCCACAGACGTCGATTTCATCACATAAAGTTGGTGCAAAAGATGAAGCAAAAGACCGAAATATCAACAAAAGAAGTAGAATGACTGCATCTCATCAATACAACTACTTATTGATTCTGATGAAGAAGATAATATTACTGGTCTATATTGTGATGATAGTGACGTTGAATTTGAGACTGAACTCAGTGACATTGAAATTGACAGTGACAATGAAACTGTTCAAGTACGTTCTGATGCACTTGGTGCCAAGGACAAAGACTTGCCGAAACGAAAAAACAACTGTTTACTGGTGCAAAACATGCGAAGTTTTTCTTTGCATCGGGTCCGGCAGTGATAACTGTTTTGAAATTTATCACACACAAGAGGACTTCTGGCGATGAACTAGTATGGCCAGATATCAATAATAACAAAACAATTACTAAATGTAAATTGTTTTCTTCTATGTTCTATCAAAACAATAATTATGTGTTCGTTTTATATACATTGTTTGTTCAAACATTGTAAAAAAAATTAAAGAATTTCAGAATCTTGCTGCATTGTTGTTTGATCCTGAGTCTGGATACCAAAGTTGGCTTGATTATCTCAAACGGTTCAAAAGTTATAGGCAAAGTTAGAAGCAGATAAGTGAAAATTGGTTTGGGCCTGGGAGCTCAGGTAATGGGAGAAATTAGGCCAGGGAGGCCCGGGCTCAAAGGGTTAAAACCTAATCACGCGTAAATTGAATAGGGATTAATAAAAAAAAACACAATGAATCTGGATTTTAATCAAATCACAATGATGGATTAAATGTGTAAGATCTTGACGTTCCGTGTTTCTGGTTGGTGTTTCTCTGGTGTGGTTGGTGTTCTCTGGTGTGGTTGGTGTTCTCTGGTGTGGTTGGTGTTCTCTGGTGTGGTTGGTGTTTCTCTAGTGTGGCTGGTGTTCTCTGGTGTGGTTGGTGTTCTCTGGTGTGGTTGGTGTTCTCTGGTGTGGTTGGTGTTTCTCTAGTGTGGCTGGTGTTCTCTGGTGTGGTTGGTGTTCTCTGGTGTGGTTGGTGTTCTCTGGTGTGGTTGGTGTTTCTCTAGTGTGGCTGGTGTTCTCTGGTGTGGTTGGTGTTCTCTGGTGTGGTTGGTGTTCTCTGGTGTGGTTGGTGTTCTCTGGTGTGGTTGGTGTTCTCTGGTGTGGTTGGTGTTTCTCTAGTGTGGCTGGTGTTCTCTGGTGTGGTTGGTGTTCTCTGGTGTGTTTGGTATTCTCTGGTGTGTTTGGTGTTTCTGTAGGACGTCACAGACGTCGTGGGTGTCACTCTCTAGGACGTCCATACGTCATATGTTCTAGTTTGACGTCCAGCCTTCATATATACTAGTTTGACGTCCAAACTTTTTATGTTCTAGTTTTGTTTGACGTCCAAACTTCATATGTTCTAGTTCTGTTTGACGTCCAAACTTCATATGTTCTAGTTCTGTTTGACGTCCAAACTTCATGTTCTAGTTCTGTTTGACGTCCAAACTTCATATGTTCTAGTTCTGTTTGACGTCCAAACTTCATATTCTAGTTTAGTTTCGCGTCCAAACATCATAAAATTTTGTTTTAAGCCCAAACTTCATAAGTTCTAGTTTTGTTTGACGTCAAAATATATATTTTAATATTCCTCGTTACGAAGTCTGCACTCAGCAAATCTATAATTCCTAACGTCTCTATAATCCAACAATTGTGCTCTATATTACAACTAAGGTTCCCTACAATTCAATAGTTGTGCTTCATATTATGAGAGGTCTCTATAATCCAACATATTACGACAAGTCTCTATAATCCAACAGCTGTACTCCACTTTACCAACTAGACAAAAAGATGTTTAAAAACTAGAATCTATGAATAGTGGTTTAGAACCGTGAGACAATGTGACAAGTTATCACTTAATTACCCCACTTAGCTCGTAGTTAAAGCGGATTGGTTAAAAAAAAATTAAAATCTCCTGAGTCCTGTGATGCTATACTTGATCTAGGTCACAGTGATGTTAAACTTGATTTAGGTCACAGTGATGTTAAGCTTGATGTAGGTCACAGTGATGTTAAACTTGATGTAGGTCACAGAGATGTTAAACTTAATCTGGGTCACAGTGATGTTAAACAAATGTTTTTAATAAAAAATTTAATGTACCATTGCAGTTGAAACACACAATCCTTAGCCTTCTCTTTAAATATCAAAGAAATATTTTTAAATTGATTTATGACTTTTCGCCATACACACTGAAATTGAAAGCGAAACCTACGAAAAAGAAAAATCGTTATCTATAAATAAACTGTTGGGATATCGCAACTAAATCTAACATTTTGATTGGCTGAGAAAGACAGCTAGAGTGTGATATTCGTTCAGTTGACTGTGTGGATGTGATTGTGGGGCAGCCGATAGGTGGGCATCAAATAGTTCATGATAACAGAGGGAGTGGTAGTCTCTCAAGCCGAGGTAAAGGATGCGTGTCTAGTGGTAATTTGGTAGTCCAATGTTGGTAATTTGGTAGTCCAATGTTGGTAATTTGGTAGTCCATTTGTAATTTGGTAGACCAATGGTAATTTGGTAGTCCAATGGTAATTGGGTAGTCTAATGGTAATTTGGTAGTCCAATGATTATTTGGTAGTCCAATGTCTAAAGGATGCGTGTCTAGTGGTAATGTGGTCGTCCAATGTCTAAAGGACTTTTGTCTAGTGGCAATATGGTAGTCCAATGGTAATTTGGTAGTTCAATGTCTAAAGGATGTTTGTCTATTTGGTAGTCCAATGTCTAAAGGATGCGTGTCTAGTGGTAATTTTAATGACAAATACCGCCCTTAACAACAGTCCTAACTTTAACGAAAACTAAGTCTCAAATAAAACTCAGTCCTAACCTTGCCTGCATCTTAGTTTAGATTATCACTTGCATCATGCAAGCACCTCTGGGAAAAGTTCAATGTTGGAAAACAAAATACAAAACTAAACTATGAGTGTAAATACACCTAGCTGACTAACATTCCTGTCATGTAACCTAAACTGAAGCTTTGAAACTGAAGCTTTGTTGCATCCTATGGATTAGCTATGCCAAGTAAATAACCACACAACCACATCCTGGGTCGCTTTGAAATCACATTAAAACAACGCACGTAATTTTGTTTTTAAGTTTTCATCAAATTTATAACCAAAAACTCCAAAGGTAAAATGCCACAGGTAAGGCCTAGGCTTAGATGGTTTGATGACTTGGGGGGGGGGGCAGACCCAGGGCATTGGAATTCAGACGTTAGAGACGTCAGATAAATCTGGGTGGATGACGGTCTGTGGATATAAAGCCATAGGTCTGGATATAAGGTTGGATGGATATAAAGCCACAGGTATGGATCATGGATGGATATAAAGCGTCAGGTCTGGATAGTAAATGGAAATTTGGATACAAATCAGACAATCACCTACCAGCTGTCCAGCATAATCCCAAGAATGCAGGTTCGAAAACTGTCCACACCGAGATCTCGAGGTTAGCCTTTCTAGATTCGAGACATTCATGTTGACACATTGACTCATAGAGTTACGAATCTTGACTCACTTAGACTCCTGAAGTTACGAATCTTGACTGAACCCACTCCCACTCCTGAAGTCACGAATCCTGACACAACTGACTCAGAAATCTGCTGACAAGATGGACGGTATAAAAACTTGATTACGCTGATAACGGAACTATAAGAGCACGCATCTTAAAATAGATCGTGTGTGTTTTTTGGGGGAATTGAGTTGATGGAGGGGTAGTGTGAGCTGAATCAAGATGTGGGGGTGGCTTACACAATCATGTTCAAAATTCACACAATCATGTGCCGATGTCACACAATCATGTTCAAAGTTTACACAATCATGTTCAAAGTTCATACAATCATGTGTCAATATCACACAATCATGTCCAAGTTCACACAATCATGTGCCGATGTCACACAATCATGTGTCAATATCACACAATCATGTGCCAATATCACACAATCATGTGCCAATATCACACAAACATGTGTCAATATCACACAATCATGTGCCAAACTTTGTGATAAAATCACATAATCACGTGATATTGTCACACAATCATGTGCCAAGATAGCACAAACATTGTAATACAATCTCACAATCATGTGATAAAATCAGACACTCATGTAATAAAATCACACAATCATTGTGTCAAAACCCACACATCCATGTGCCATTATCACACAATCATGTGCCATTGTCACATATTAATTTCTCAAGGTAAAAATATCAAAGGTAATAATCACTTAATTATATGTTTAAGAAGAGCGACTTAGTGAATGTTTCTATATTTGAGTGGATTTAGTTTACTTTCTTGTATATTTGTGTTATTTTTGTGGAACTTTGTGAGTTTATTTAAAGGAGCTACAACTTTTTGAAAAATATTATTTCGTCAATTCGTAACTGTCGGTAAAGATTCCTGTAACGTGAATGGACGATCACGTTTTGTCTAATCACATGACTCTATAACACAGACTAACTCTCTACGGAACGGCGTGGTCGTACGCTAGAGTATACGACCGCTATCCTGAAAGTCCCGAGTTCGGATCCCGGAAGAGTCTGTCGAACTTCTCTGAGCCTCCCCAGCCCTAATTGGTGCTGGCCACACTTCGACGAGGATTTTGAAACAGACAAACTCTACCTTATCTTCCCCATGTGTCATAGGCTCGACGGAAAAAGACAATGAATTTTAGCACACAAATTTTATATGCTACTTAATCAACTTCCGCGAATGTTTTCGCGTGTTTATCGCAGTTTCAATAAAAACATTAACCCGACATTCGCGATGTCTATATTTACAGTGGCCCTGCCTGTAAAATCTAACGTAGTATCCTCTCGGCCATATTAGCCGTGTTTGAATGAACATTTTAAAACCGAAACTAAAAGTAACTTAAAAATAAAACAACACATGGCAGTATTTACCCATTTCACGCTAAGGTGACGACCACATCCTGATAGAATCAACGACAGGTACTCCTTATTGCTGGGTCCGTGACATGTGATATGTTGTATGTGATTTGCCAGCTACACGTGTGTACTGTACGGTACACAATATTTTACCAACGGATATGACACACGCCTGGATAGAAGCGTTTGACACAGGTCGTGAACCTTGACCTACATG
The DNA here is from genome assembly GCF_028476545.2 of Physella acuta. Classification (NCBI taxonomy): domain Eukaryota; kingdom Metazoa; phylum Mollusca; class Gastropoda; family Physidae; genus Physella; species Physella acuta. The sequence continues at coordinate 351,900 of NW_026731585.1, forward strand.
CGCTGTCACGCGGGGGTTCCCCTGTGTTACCCAAACCATTTCCTGGTAAGTTGCTGGCAGTGTTTCTTCCAGGCATCTCTTCAAGTCTGGAAGAAACACTGGTTGCTGGTCAATTCCCTCACATAGGGTGTCAGCTGGTCTAACCTACCTCATGCAACAAGGTTTCCTTACACTACCTTCGTTACATAGTATCAAAGGGCCTAAATCCTAATCAGTTTCTTCCAGGCATCCCTTTGGGCGCCCCTCCCCCCTTAGAAAGTCTACCGCCCCCCCCCCCCCCCCTCCCGAAAGAAACGGAATTTATATAGAAAACATGCTTATACCAGTGACCAGAAAATGGAAAATGTTGTCCGCCCCTCACCCCCCCCCCCCCGAAAATATCAAGTGACCCCCCCCCCCCCCCCGGAGAAAAATGTCTGGAAGAAACACTGATCCTAATCAATTAAATTTCATTTAATTTCCTAACAAAGCCTTCCTTCCGCGAAGTAATGATGATGTCATCTGGGGAAAAAAACCGAGGGTGACCGCTTTTCCGTAGGTCATGAGACTATTTTGATTAATACGATTATAGTAGTTCAAGGGCGGGTTTAGAGTTTAGAATGATTGCAAGTTGACAAGATATGTTTAGTGTTTGGAATGGTTGTAATTTCAAGATTATGTTTAGTGGTTCGAGAAATTGCAATTTCACAGGAATTTGTTTAGAGTTTAGAATCGTTGCAAGTTCACAAGAGTAAGTTTAGAGTTTAGAATGGTTGCAAGTTCACACGATTAACGATTGAAAGAACCACTGAAAGCTGACGTACACACTTAAAGTGGGATTATCTCTGAGAAATATTTTATTTGACCTTTGTAATTAAGAGATAGGTGTTGCGTAATTATGAGTAATAATTGGATTCGTCATGCCCTGTTTTAAGGACGTCGAAAGTTTTAACAAGTTCATTTTTCTATTGGTTTGTTTTTTAATGTAGAAATTATTTTCTGTTGAAAGAGAGGAGCGTGACAAGATTTGGAGGATTAGATCATTGAGAGGAGACTGGGGGGGGGGGGAAGTGTGACGTGTAGAATGTTCTAGAAAATGTGGAGTATTAGATCACAGAGGGACGACCTGTGGGGGGGGGGGGAGGAAGTGTGACGTGTAGAATGTTCTAGAAAATGTGGGATATTAGATCATTGAGAGACGACTGGGGGGGGGGGGGGGAGGAAGGGGGACGTGTAGAATGTACTAGAAGATGTGGTGTATTAGATCATTGAGAGACGACTGAAGAAGGAAGTGTGACGTGTAGAATGTTCTAGAAGATGTAGTGGAGAGTGTGGGAGAGGATCATGGGGAGGGTATCCCAGAGACAAATGGAAATAAATAAAACAAATCACAAAAAAAATAAAGAAACTATTAGACATACATTTATGTTGAGTTTTTTTAAAACAATTATCTATAACCGGACGTAAAACTGTAGCATTGTAATAACATGTAAATTTCAAATACACTTTAAATATTTAAATCATTCGCTCCGAAAAGTATGAAAATAGTTCCTGTAGTTGGACTACTTTGTTTGGGCTTAATGTCTTGTAATTAAAACTTTGCAACTAAAATGGAAAAAGCAAATACACCTCTGCACGCTAGCATTTCAATGGAATAGGTGTTTTTAAATCTGATGTATGTCCACCCCCCCCCCCCCCAAACCTCACCACCACCCCCCACCCCAGCCACCCTCCTCTACAATTTTTCACTCCACTTACACCCGTGTCTGGAAACCGTAAATTTCCAGCCACCCCCCCCCCCTTCCTCCCCCGTCTCAGGGTTTCCCCATATACAGACGTCACAGTCCAGTGAACATCTTGGTCTATTCCAGTTTTTTTTTTTTATAAACGGGTGTAAAAAAACAAATTGTATGTTGTTATGTACAATATGTTGGTACATATCTAGATACGTGTTTGAATTTGTTGAAGTGTGTGTACTTGTGTGTTGAGGTGTTAAACGTGTCTGTACACATGTGTATATTTCTATGTACACTTGTGTATGTACATGTTGGAAGGGGAGTCGAATAGGTGACAATGAGGTCACTGCCAATTGGAAATTCCAATGTACGTTAGCCTCCTACACGGAAATGAATGTAAAATTTCTAAACATTTAACATAAAACATAGAAGATAATTAAAAAAGGATTTTTGGGGATTTTTTTTTTTTACATGCCCTCAATCAAGGACTGAAGTTTACGCACTTGTGATCAAGAAACTGTTGGATTGGGAGATATATCTAATCAGGGGAACAAACCTAATCAGGGGAACAAACCTAATCAGGGGAACAAACCTAATCAGGGGTGACAAACCTTATCAGGGGCGACAAACCTTATCAGGGGCGACAAACCTTATCAGGGGCGACAAACCTTATCAGGGGCGACAAACCTTATCAGGGGCGACAAATAATTAATCAGGGGAACAAACCTAATCAGGGGCGACAAATAATTAATCAGGGGAACAAACCTAATCAGGGGCGACAAATAATTAATCAGGGGCGACAAGCCTTATCAGGGGCGACAAACCTTATCAGGGGCGACAAATAATTAATCAGGGGCGACAAACCTTATCAGGGGCGACAAATAATTCATCAGGGGAACAAACCTAATCAGGGGCGACAAATAATTAATCAGGGGAACAAACCTTATCAGGGGCGACAAATAATTAATCAGGGGCGACAAACCTTATCAGGGGCGACAAATAATTAATCAGGGGAACAAACCTAATCAGGGGCGACAAATAATTAATCAGGGGCGACAAATATTTAATCAGGGGCGACAAATATTTAATCAAGGGCGACAAATATTTAATCAGGGGCGACAAACCGAATCAGGGGCGACAAAAATTTCATCAGGGGGTGAGAAATTAATCTGTGACGACAAATCTAGTAAATGCCAAAAATCTTAGTCAGGAACGACAACTACAAACAACTCGGCGTAAAATCGTGAGCACTAATGAGTACAATGTCAACACGGGAAGTGAGTCATCTTCAGATTTTTACAGTACTCACACAACATGATGGCAATTGACGTGTCTCGTTAAAGTTTTTTTTAAAACTTTTAAATAAACGACACATTGCTGGATACGGGTAAGTGCTAAAACGGGTGAATGAAAATTCAGTTTCTTATTTCAAAAATCATTATAACGCTCATGGTAAACATCTTATAATTTATATACTAATATTACAATGTAAATTACAATAAGAATCTAAAACTGCGTTTTATTCTGTTTATGATTGACTAAGTTTTGACGTATGATTGGTGATCGTGAATTAGTTGTGCAAGGAGTTTATTTATTTTGATGAGATTAACTCAGCCTAAACACAGTGACCTCTTGACCTTGGGTTAGTTTAAACATTCATAAACCTCGGTGTTTAGCGTGCGATTGTTGCATGTACCCAACACGACTAAGATGTTGGGTGTCAGGGGGGGGGGATGCTGCTGACATCTGTCATGTATTTCTAATACATCTGTTATGTATTTCTGATACATCTGTTATGTATTTCTGATACATCTGTTATGTATTTCTAATACATCTGTTATGTATTTCTGATACATCTGTTATGTATTTCTGATACATCTGTTATGTATGTCTGATACATCTGTCATGTATGTCTAATACATCTGTCATGTATGTCTAATACATCTGTTATGTATTTCTAATACATCTGTTATGTATTTCTAATACATCTGTTATGTATTTCTGATACATCTGTCATGTATGTCTGATACATCTTTCCTGTAGGATCTAGTAATCTGTAATACAACACAAATAAATGTTGACTAACTTCACACGCACTAAAAGCATACAATGAAAAGCTCTACTTCACCTACGACAATCACCGGAATCCACCAGGTAGTTAGCAATCACCCCCCCCCCCCCTCACCCCATCTGCCACACTTGTCACCTTTTCTTATCTCAAGATTGTATACCCCCTGCCCGTTAGGTCTACCAATTGTTACCTGTGGTAAGGTCAAGATCAACCTTATCTGCTAGAGACGACAAAGTTTCGATCCGATCCGTTTCTCGAGAAATCGAACCCAACATCATATCTTAAGGTAGGTTTCTCTTCTAGATTTATCTGTATGACATCACAATATTGTACACAGTAGATTCAGCAACAAAAATAACCCAACCTTCATTCACGACAAAACAGCATGAAAAAACTAAATATCATAAAGGAATTCAGCAACAAAAATAACGACAAAACATTCACGACAAAACATCATCAAAATACCAAACATCGTACAAGACAATTGAATATTGCTACATTCTGAGTTTTATGAAATTGTAACATCGTGTTTAGTATTTAGAATTTGATGTAAAACAAATTTAACACAATTAAATTCATCACGATGATGTAGTGGTGTCACGTGTCCGACTTGCGACATGTCTGACAAACAAATCATCACGATGTTTATTGAAGATGTTTAGGTTAACATAAATTTTGTCTCAAGCGGTTCAGTTGCTTGTAAAATTTGGGTTGTCAATGTCAACAAAGTAGACATGCGTGATTATTTTACTGACCGTGTAACCAGCTTTACGTGGTATGGATATTCTGTGTGTTTTTTTTTCGTCAATTTCTCACGTTTGTAATGTTTTTTGAGAATCATGTCTCCCACTTAGTAACAGCTGTCTTAAACGAAACGAGATAGTAGTTTCAGAGTTATGAGTAAAACTCCAAACATGAGTAAAACTCCAAACATGAGTAAAACTCCAAACATGAGTAAAACTCCAAACATGAGTAAAACTCCAACCATGAGTGAAACTCCAAACATGAGTAAAACTCCAACCATGAGTGAAACTCCAAACAACGCTAGTAGATGTAGCAAAGTTTAGCAATGTGCTGGCTTATATTGTATGATGGACCAGGTTTGCACATTTCAAACATTCAAGCTCTTGTTTAGTTGCGGTTGACAGATTTGCTACGTAAAAATTATTGATACATCAGGCTCTTATTTTGACTGCCCTCTGCCCTTTAGAAGTTCCTTTACCAGATGTGCCAACCTAGTTCCCAGTGGCGGAACTAGAAAAAAAGGGCCACCCCGCAAAAAAATTTTTTAGGCCCCCCCCCTATATATATATATATATATATATATATATATATATATATATATATATATATATATATATATATATATATATATATATATATATATATATATATATATTCAAACACAAAATACGAACACAAGATACTCATTGCTGGCCTGTTCGGGTTTAAATAGAATTTTTTTCTAATTAAAACAAATTACAACATCATGTCATGTGTTTAAGTGCATTAGCGTGTTTTTTTTTGTTTTTTTTTTTGTGTAATAATGATCCATTTATTTAGCGCGTTTTGTTAAAATCAGTTTTATTTTATCTCTGTTATATGACCTATGGCCTCTAAGTCGGGCAAAAGAATATAAGCCATGCAAGCTTTGTATAAGTAATGGTGTCTCGTGTTATGTTTATTTTTACGTTTTTTTTTGTATTTATATTACTATTTTTGAATACATTTCCTTTTTATACAATGTCATTGTTTAGTAACTACTTTATAAAAAAAATAATTAAGAGAAATAATTGTTTTTTTAATTTTTTTAGTATAAATCTATTAAAAGGAGCCCTATTTGACAATTTAAAAAAGGGAAATATGTCATGGAAGTGGTTTGAACGTTTAGTTATCTTTGATAAGTTTGATTGTAGGAGAAAGAGGACTCCGCTTTCACCGTGGTTTAAAAATAAAGGGAAAAAGAATATGCAAGAGCGTGGGGTGGTGTCTATAGAATAAAGATAATCCAACCGCAAGTATGAAAAAAATTATTATAGTCGGCTGTGGGCCCCTAAATGGCGTGGCCCCCCCCCCCCGCATTGCGGGGTCTGGCGGCACTGTAGTTCCGCCCCTGCTAGTTCCCCTTTCTTTTTTCCGACATAAATAATTAGATGATTAACACCATGACAACCAAACCAAACTATATTTTCATTTCTACAACTTAATTTTATGAGCATATTTAAATAGAAGCAGCATTTAAAAAACAATATAAGCCTATATGTTATTATGTTCAACGTAAGACTAAATTAGTTCTCAAGGATAGAGGGAGGTTTAGTGTTAGGGTTAGTGTTAGTAACTGTGTTAGGGTTTGTATAGAGTTAGTTTTAAGATTACGAGCCGACCCGCGGCATATCATACGCCGCTATTTAGTTGTTTTATTTTCTACTTTTCAGTAATTCTTAATTTGTGTATTCGACTGTACCAATGCTGCCACTGAAAATATTTGCTTTAAAACACTATCAGTAGGTCGTTAAGGACGATACTACCCCCACCCCCTCCTTTCTCCAACCCCCCCCCCACCCCACCGTTTCAAACTAAATTATCTGCCCCGGATAGCCGTCACTAAACCCGGCTCTACGATTGTAAACATTTAGCGTGAACCACAGCTCACCAGATCATGTAGGGGTGGGGTGATATAGAGCGCGTTTACAGCTTGGTGTTTTCTAGCGTCTCCAAGAAGAGAATCATATGTATAGATTCTTAGGGCTAAGGTTAGTGTTATTGTTCGGGATAAGGTTAGTATTAGGGTTAACGTTCGTGTTTGCATTCGCATAAGTGTTAGTGTTAGTATTAGTGTTGGGGTTAGTGTTAAATTTATTGTTAGGGTTATTGCTAAGAACATTGTTCGGGTTAAGGCTAGCTTTAGTATTCGGGTTACTGTTAGGTTTGTATTTTATGTATCATAAAACTGAGATATAAGCGATAACAACATTTAATTATGACTGATATTTAGCTACACTAACTCCTAAACCTAACTTATGGCTGTTAGATACCAACCCTAACCCCTAAACCTAACTTATGGCTGTTAGATACCAACCCTAACCCCTAAACCTAACTTATGGCTGTTAGATACCAACCCTAACCCCTAAACCTAACTTATGGCTGTTAGATACCAACCCTAACCCCTAAACCTAACTTATGGCTGTTAGATACCAACCCTAACCCCTAAACCTAACTTATGGCTGTTAAATACCTACCCTAAACCCTAAACCTAACTTATGGCTGACAGATATCTACCCTAACCCCTAAACCTAACTTATGGCTGTCACCTACCCTAACCCCTAAACCTAACTTATGGCTGTTAGATACTTAACCTAAACCCTTAACCTAACTTATGTCGCACATATACGTACCCTAACCCCTAAACCTAACTTTCTAGCTAGGCTTGCTTACACACATGACATCTGTGTCGGTTAATCAGGTCAAGATTGTGTTCAGCGAAAACCCCGGATGTAAACTAATCTTCACGCCCCGATCACAACACAGAAGCGGTAGGTTGGTGAGAAATTCACGCTGTGTTGCGTTGGACTTTCGGTTTCACTTTCGTTTGTGGTCTTAGCATCGTTGTTGGACCGTTCACTCGACCGTTTGTGGTGGTGTTATCTCTGTTGTTGGGTTGTTCAATGGACTATTTGTGATAGCAGTCAGTCGTTCAATGACTATTTGAATATAATTTTCATGGATACTTCTGTTTATTGTTTTAGAGAGGCGTTTTGTTAACGTTCTAACTTACAAACGTAAATGTTTCTATTGGAAGATTATCTTGATGAAATTGACTAAAACAAATGACCAAGTTTTCACTTCTTTCATTAACAACATTAAGCAGGTCATCACAGTGTCATTAATTATGCGTATTGAAAGGCCTACCAGGTTATTAAGGCAAGTTTGAAGAGGTCATTGGAGGTCATTAAAGGAGAGGTTATCAAAGACCTGGATAATCTGGACAGTGTTATGTAATTTCAGTGACGTCAGCCGTAAGTCTTAACGCTAATAGTTTTTGAATCGGGAAGGGGAGGGAGTATCGAATAGCGGTGGTATCGAGTGCTACTGAGTGTGTGGTGGGGGGTGGGGGGTTAATAGTGCCAGTATTGAGTATTACATATCGGTGACAGTAGTGAGTGCTTCCGTAGAATGGCGGTACCGAGTTGCGAAAGCTTCGATACTACAGTAGGTTAACGGTATCGATTACTAAAGCTGTGTGCAGTTATCGTGTAGAGGCTGTATCGAGTACTACAGTTGGGGGTATCGACTACAATAGTAGAATGGTGGTATCGAGTTGCGAAAGTTTTCGATACTACAGTCGGTTAGCGATACTAAAGCTGGGTGAAGGTCAGAGGCGTAGCGAAGGGCGGGGCAGGGGGGGGGGACATATGTCCCCGGGCGCCGACCTTAGGGGCCGCCAAAATGGGTTGGAAAAACAAATTAAAAGTTCGAGGGGGTGGGGTGCAAATCGAAAGTTTGTCCCCGGGCGCCGTGAAGGGTCGCGACGCCTGTGGTTCAGGTATCGAGTAAAGGCTATGTTAAACACTACAGTTGAAGGCATCGAGTACAATAGTGGAGTAGCGGTATCGAGTACTATATTTGGATGATGGTATCGAGAGATCCAGCATTTGTTTCGAGTTTGTTTCCCAACTTCTGGCCCCTTGTTTGTCGCTGAGTCAATTCAGCTCTAATGAGTACCCAACTCGAGTTGGTGAAAACAAAGGTAACTTATCTTTGTACTAACCGCTCGATAGCTTCAATTACGTTGTAGATAAGAGCAGCTCTACTTTATCTACCTTTTTACGAATCAGTGATCGCTTACTTTTTAAAATTGTATACTGATATAGGTGTCTTTGTTGTGAGAATGTCTGCACGCAATACGCTAATTATCTAACACTAATTTCACCTTCAGTGGGACATCACTTAATTAACTGATTACCTGCTCTTACCTGTATAGATGGCTCACCTGGTGGCAGTAATACTTCTCGGTGTCCTTCCGGGTCACCTGGCTGCAGAAGGTCATCAGGTGCAAGGTCATCAGGTCCAAGGTCAACAGGCCCAAGGTCATCAGTTCCAGGGGTGCCGGCCTGTCCGAGTTGGGGAGGTGTTTGAATGGAGATGTCTGGTGTCGTTGGAGAATACCATGAGGTCAGTGGGTGCAGTTTTTGGACCGGATGTTGACACGGGTCAGACAAGGGGTGTCTTGGTGGGCTAATAAATACGGTGGTGGGGCATATGTCCTGTGGTGGGCTAAACACGGTGGTGGGCACATGTCCTGTGTTGGGCTAAACACGGTGGTGTGCACATGCTCACAAACTCCCCGTCTCTCCGTCTAGTAAAATCCTACAGAAAGCTCAACATCTTAATGTAGGGTGAAAACCCAGTCAAAGTCCCATACACTATTGGTCCAATGTCAGTATTAGATGTCAGTATTTGATGCTCAGTTCTTAATGTCAGTATTTAACTGTTTGTTTCCACATCCGCAGTATCACATCCTGGACACACAAAGATAACCGGATAGGTCAGTGCGACTTTGACCAAACTGACTGCCGTGTATTCTTCAGTCGCTACAACATCACAAAAAACTCTCCCAACGTGAATTATACCAGCACGACCCTAATCCACAACATCACCACAACAGACCACGACACAGAGATCTACTGCGGGGTCGTAGATTTAAGAAACTTACCAAAGCCGGAGTTTATCAGACCCGATTCTTGTCGTCTCAGCGTGTGGCACCTGGACAAGCACCCCAAATGTTACGCCCAGCAGGTTGGGAATCAGATCCAAGTTTCTTGTGATGTTCAGAGAATATTCCCAAACACCATACAAATCTTACTTGACGTGTTTCTTGACGGGAAACATATTGGTGAGCATACTATGGCGTGTAACTACAACAGAGACGGATCTTACTTCTCTGGTAGGTGTGTTCATATGGTCGAAACTATAAAGAAAGGATACACGTTTAAAGTCTCGTTCAAACTTTCGGGGGACGAGATTCATGTGACTGATCTTATTAGCCCGATCTTCGAGACTGAGGGTATGGCTTTAGAAAATGGTGGCGTATTGAGAGACTCGGGAACGAAGGATTACATTCTCATAGTTGCCGGTGTGATTGGAGTTGTGATTTTAATTGTTTGTGTCTTGGTGTCCGTGTGTTTCTGCAGGTTCTGGCGGGGGATGTACTCGTACTACTACCGTTCTCAGCGGGATTCGAACCAGCACGACTACGAGGACGTACACCAAGACGCGCGAATGGTTGCTATGGCGACACGAGACCATGATGCCGAGGGGTACAGCGATGAGGATTGGACGGAGGAGTTGGAGAGTGAGGGGGCAGGAGGGGGGTCGAGTTCAAGGGAGGCTACTCCGGGTCTGTACAACAACTCCAGAAGTCTTTCGTCAGACAGAGCTTCGTCGGCAGCCAGCAGACGCGCGGCTCCGGCACGGTCTCCGAGATGTTCCAGAAGATTCGAGCAGAGTTCTACGTCAACTAGGCTGATGCCAGACGGCAGAGATGGGTTCACCTACAGCAACCGTGCGCCCAAGAGAAGAACGAGGCATCAAACATGGGCTAAGGTGGAGTCGTGGCTAGACCATATGACGACCGAGGGGAACTCGAGCACACGATGGCTAGACCATACGACGACCGAGGGGAACTCATGCACACGACCTCCCGATGACCGGGTCGACGGTGTCTGCTACAGCTCCGTGCGTCACGCTGATAACAGGCGCAACGAGGCTGAAGGTACTTTTCGGTCTTGTGATGCACCCCAAACCAAGGCTGTACCTAATCCTGTTTTCGCTAACCCACCACAAAATACAACTGTATCTAATCCTTGTTCCAGCTATCCGCTTCAAAACGAGGCTATATCTATGTCTGGCTCCCGTTACCCATCTCAGAACGAGGTCGTATATTATCGTAGTTCTCGCGACTCAGCTCAGAACGAGACTGTAGCTATTTCCAGATCGCGATGTAAAACTCAAGGCGAGGCTGCAGCTGTTCCCGGCTGTAATCAACCCCCACACCCCAGGGGCTCGTCTGCTGATTGTCCGTGTTTAAGGCAGGACAGTGGTCACTCGGGAAGGCAGGACAGTGGTCACTCGGGATACTTGGAGGTGCTGTCAGCCAGAGGAAGTAGTCAAGAGGATTATCAGATTAAGGTATGACGTCATCGACTGGAGGATTATCACACTAAGGCATGACGTCATAGACTGGAGGGTTATCACACTAAGGCATGACGTCATAAACTTGAGGATTATCACACTAAGCCATGACATCATCGACTGGAGGATTATCACACTAAGGCATGCCGGAGGATTAGCCCAGAGCCACATCAATTGATGACGTCTAAAACTTTGCGTACGATGTAGATGGCTTTGATGTAAATGTGTAAATAAATGACAAAATGGCTAGACATCTGAATGGCAGTTTGGCTGTAAATCTGTTACAGTTTAGAAATAAATACAGAGCTTAATCATTCTCTATGCGGTCACCAAATCTATTTCATACAGTAACTAATGTATACAAACATATATACCCATCAAGCGAGGTTATACAACAATCAGAGGCGTAGCGATGGTGGGGCGTGGGTGCGGACCCCACCGGGTGACACCATTTAGGGGGGGTGACACCAAGGCAAAAAATAGCAAAATATATAGAGAAAAATTTGAGGGGTGTGCATATCAAAATTTAGAGAGAGGGGGGGGGTGCAAATCGAAAATTGAAAGTTTGTCCCAGGACGTGTTCTTGTTTTGATATTTTAAAAAAATAATTTCCTAGTGGTTAAGCTGCTAGGTTCTATATTTTATTTTTATACCATGTAGGCCTATAATCCTATTTTGTATTTTATATGTTCGGGTTGTTTGGTGTGTATGTAGAGATTAAAAGCAATTTCTTACAATCTGTGTTTACTTATGCATTAGTTAGGTACACAGAGGTTTAATTGTTTATCTAATTTTTATTAATTTTCATTGTCTTAAATGAAAAACACTCCTCCATTTCTAAAACACAGGAAAAATAAAAGGGAGATAACGCCAATAGTAGATTAAATATTTATTACATTAGATTATTTCACTGCTACATAAGATAATTGATTTAATACATGCTATTAATGAACACCATATAGTACAATAATTTACGCTTGCAGTTCATAAGTAAAAGTTTATTGTTTTTAAAATATATAGGGTTATATGTATTTATCAAACTTAAACTTTGCATTTAGAAGTTTAATTTTAAATAACATAATATTCCAAAATTAGGTGGTACTAAGTATATGAAGAGAAATACAAAGAAAGATAACTCTTACATCAAAAATTGTTTAATGTAATTCCACAGTTGTCTACCTTGCTATATTATAAATACAAAATCAGTGCTATTGTAGACATTTTTAAAAAAGTAATAGTTTCGATGTGTATCGAACTTATTTAAACGTGTGCAAATTTAATTTAATTTGATTTATTCAATTACGGTAACAATAGTAGGCACGGAGGCCTTTTTTCACATTGGCCGTTTTAAAATAAACAAATAAAACAACAATTTAATAACAGCATTTGAAAAAAGCAATAGCATAGTGCGGACATAGCAGTAACATAGCACTAAAAATGTGGAATAAAGAAATAATATTACATAATTAAAATACAAAATGTGATAAAATAAGAATATAACAGATGAATGAGAAATGCTTCAATGGCTCAGTTAGGGAGGTCATTAAATAATTGTTGTTTTAGTTTAGTTTTGAATATATTTTCAGATCTAGATAGTTTGATTTTATTAGCAAGATTGTTTCACAAATTAGAATCAGAGTAGGCGAAGCTATGTTTTTGAAAAAAGTTGTATTAAGACAACGATTTAGTTTTGTGAAGAAAATAGGTCTGATAAGTAAGAGGGGGCTGTTTCGTGGAATATTTTATATTAAAACATTGCTTTAGTATATATAATCTTTTTATTTCATGGAAGCATAATAGTTGTGATAAAAGAATCAAGGCTACTAGACAAGCCTGTAACCAGTTTTATTGCCCTTTTTTGTAGTGATAGTAGAGGACGCTGCTTAGTTATAAAGCTGCCTCTCAACACTACAGAAGCATAATCCAACCTAGATTGAATAAAAGCTTCATAAAAAACCAGCCTGCTCCTATAGTCCAGAAGGTTCTATATCCTTGCTATTTGAAAAGTTGTCTTTAATAGGGACATTTTTAGAAGATGGAGATTACCGGACCAAGTGAGGTTGTGATCTATAATCAATCCTAGGCATTTGTAACTATCAACCTGTTCAGTGTTTGAATTGTCTATAGTAATGTTTAATGCGGTGGATGGAAGACGAAGGCGTTTCTGATTAGTTGTAATAAACATTGACTTGGTTTATCGGGGTAAATTTCATTTTGTTAAATTTTGTCCAAGTAGCAAGCTGATTGGCACATGTTTGAAGTTTGTAACTGAGTGACTCAGCACTGTCTGCAAAGACATGTAACGAAGTATCATCACTGACCTGCGTCGATATGCAATGCAAGTGTTTTCGTATATTTGAATACACAGATGCACATAAGACTATTGTTCAATTTTTTCCGTTTTCCTAAAGTAACAGAATGTGAACTACTACAAAATATAGTACTGTCTCAATTGAACCTTGTGATATAATAAATAAATATCCAGGAGTAATTTTAAATATTTCTTTTAATATGACATAATAGCACAAACATTAAAAGATAGTAAACAAATCCACTTAATAGCGGTTAAAATAGCTTTGTTGAATTACAACAGAAGCATTTAATATATATAAAATATGCATTTAAGTAGGAATATATATATATATATATATATATATATATATATATATATATATATATATATATATATATATATAATTTTGATTATTATGAACAAGGGAGGCTATTCTCCATGTAAAACCAATAAAAGCTCATAAGTCTTAAAAATGTAATACTGATAAAAAGATAATATCAACACATGTACAATATGATATAACAACACTTAATTTTATCATATAACAGTTTTACAATGATTTATTGATAAGAGAGATTATTCTGAATAAACGTAAGGCATTAAGAACATATTGCACCAAGCTGGTATTAACTACATATACAACTTAGTTTGGGTTCAGGCCACATTTAGCTGTATGTTAGGTGTTATGATTATGGCTAGCTTTGAATGGGTTTGTTAGTAAACTTTATGTACAAGCATTTTTGTTTGTTTAATTTTGCAGAACAATCCCACACATTAATTTGAGTATTTTTAAAATAAATATTGAAAGGCGAATCCCCGATTGATTCATGGGGAGGTTACAGTAATGATATGCGCTAAGTGAAGCTATGATAGGTGCTAGGGAAGGGTATGATAGGTGCTAGTGAAGGGTATGATAGGTGCTAGGGAAGGGTATGATAGGTGCTAGTGAAGGGTACGATAGGTGCTAGGGAAGGGTATGATAGGTGCTAGGGAAGGGTTTGATAGGTGCTAGGGAAGGCGGTGGTAGAATGGATGGTGCTAGAGGAGGCGCAAAACGATTAACAGAAATGTAAACAGGTTTTCTAATTATAAAACAAATAAATGACAGAGTTTCTTCCAGGCATCTCTTCTCGGGCGACCGAACCCCCCCCCCCCCACCCCCCTCCCGCCCATTAACGAAATGGAATTTATATAGAAAATATATACATTTAACAGTGCCCCCCCCCCCCCCGAGGCATACCGTTGTAAAAACTGATTTTAAAATAATATGTATAACCGCTTTTTCTAGCGTCGATATAGATTGCTCAATTTATTTTTATTTGGGATAAAATATACAAAGCGAAATGAAAGGTGTTAACTTAATTATAACATGTAAGTAGAGCTTAGAATTTAACATTATAGGTAAAATTGATATAAATATTTTTTTTAATATTATACTAAAAATCTATAAAAATTTATAGTATAATATTAATACTTAAAATTGATTATAACTGGTTATTTAAGTTGTATACGATTTTAAATGTACAAATTATTTTAAGACTATGGTAAAATTAAAATAGAAACTATTAGCGATATTATAGAAACTATTGTTAGACTTCCCAAAGTTAAATTTTTAAACGTTTTGCAGGCGTTTCATTATGGCGTATAGTTTTTCCAAATACACTTCGTCATATACTTACTAACTCAGTTCACTCCATCTTAATTGTGGAGAAAGCAATTAAAATCAACGATGCGCCCACTACATTACCTCTAGTTAAAGCTGTTGAAGAAGAACCGCCTTACATGTTTGATTTGAGCATAGGCCAAATTTGAAGATTTGCCTACATTTAGCACTGAAATAACACTAGTTATCTGCATGGCTCTGTCCAACCTACGTTTCCGTCATGACCACGCTTACATACTCCCACCCATCTACACAGAGGAGGAGCAAGAAAACAGGCCATCTGGCCAACTATTAAAATCTGGCCAACTATCATCATCTGGCCAACTATCAATATCTGGCCAACTATTAACATCTGGCCAGCTATCAACATCTGGCCAACTATCAACATCTGGCCAACTATCAACATCTGGCCAACTATCAACATCTGGCCAACTATCAACATCTGGCCAACTATCAACACCTGGCCAACTATCAACATCTGGCCAACTATCAACATCTGGCCAACTATCAACATCTGGCCAACTATCAACATCTGGCCAACTATCAACATCTGGCCAACTATCAACATCTGGCCAACTATCAACATCTGGCCATCTGGCCAACTATCAACATCTGGCCAACTATCAACATCTGGCCAACTATTAACATCTGGCCATCTGGCCAACTATCAACATCTGGCCAACTATCAACATCTGGCCATCTGGCCAACTATCAACATCTGGCCAACTATCAACATCTGGCGAACATCAACATCTGGCCAACTATCAACATCTGGCCATCTGGCCAACTATCACCATCTGGCCAACTATCAACATCTGGCCAACTATCAACACCTGGCCAACTATCAACATCTGGCCAACTATCAACATCTGGCCAAATATGGCCATTTATTAACACCTGGCCAACTACCCGACCATGGAATCTGGGCCACCCCCCAACTGGAGCACCCTCCCCCTATCCCCAGCGTTACATCTATCTCTATCAAACTTCCCATAGCACCTCCTCAAGACGTCGCTCATTCCCCTCCCATCCCCCATCCGGTGGTAGCAAAACGCCAACGACGCCAAAACATTCACTTCCGGTGTACCCCGGGCTAGGATGGACTCGAACCTGCGCGCCGCCTTGTAGAAGTTTCCCAGCTGCTTCAGCACCTCGCCTTCGTATTCCGCCATGGTTGTGTTCGTCCCGCCGTACGGAACCTTCCCCACGGCCGCCGCCATCTTGGCCTCGGTTTCAGGATCGTAGTCTCGTTTCAACACCATGACGTCATTAGACCGGAAGACCTCTTTAAAAACCGGAACGTGGAACCGGCTGCCGGACTCGACAATGGCGTAGTTATAGTACCGGGACTCGACAATCCGCTTGAGTAAAAAGTCTCGATTACGTTTGTAGATCAGATCCGATACTTTGGTCACAGAGTAGTACCCCTTGTTTAGCTTAACTTTTGGGGTAGTCGGCTGATCATGATTTACTAGCGAATCGTTATCGAACTCTAGAAACTCCGAGCCCAAGAGGAACAACACTGGAATGTTCTGATGGAGCAGGGAGTAACTTCCGGTTTCGTGCAGGTTCCGGTCCAGGAAGAGACCCGTGACGTCATGTTGTGCGGATAAATACCGGAGACAAATGTTGGTATCGATACTGTGTTCGCTGTACGAATACTGCCAGTCTTTCGCGGCCTGTATGGCGTGTCTCTCGTGTGCCAGGAGGAGAAGGAGGGAGGAGGTCAAGAGGGCGACCTGCCACAGTCTGGACTTGAGTAGGTGGAGTAGAGTTACAGCCGCAGACGCCAGGGCGCCGTAGAAGAGGACGAGGGCGTCGTGGAGGAAACGTGTCTCTTTGTGTCCGGACAGGGAGAAGACAGCCACCAACATGACGACACACAAACAAGGGGCGATCATGCTGGAGTCTTTTACCTCCAGTAACAGCCCCTTACTTTGTTCTACCTCCAGTAACCGCCCCTTACTTTGACAATTAATATCATTATTTGATAAACCCCGCCCTGTGAAGTTCATCTTGCTCAAGATAAAGTAACAGTGCACGCATAGCAAGCAAATAAAGTAGACAACAAATACCAAACTTAAACACATCATCCCGACATTGTGGAGAAAAACTTCCTCTATGTAGAAGAACATACCAGAAGTTCCAAACAGTTTGGGGGCCATGCCAGAGAACACGTTAAACTTCACCCAGTTGACGGGGGACAGGGCGAAACTGCCGTAAAAGTATACGTCATCGCCGACGGCCAACACGAGTCCGACGCAGGCACCAATCAGGTAGAGGAAGAAGAACTGTTGCTTCCAGATAAGCCGGAAGTGATGTGGTTTCATGCTGAGCAGTGTAAGTATGGAGATCATGAGAGCAGAGTCTGGGCGAACATAGACAGACAAAGCTAACGTCAGACCTGTTATAAATTGAACTAATCTCCGATCTTCCTGGGCGGTTTCTGAAATTCTGGAAAAGTTTGTTTTCTGTGTTGACTCCGGGAATGTTACTTGAGTATTCGTGGACTGTAAAGACGCTTCTTTTTTACCATTTCTGAAAACATTGGTCTCTTGTTCACATTCGCTTTCTTCTGTTACGTAAGAACCGTTTTTAGAGTTACCGAAACCTTGTAAACCGTTTAATTTTGATTTCATCGATCCTGAAGGTGTCGCTTCTTGTACGCTCCGCTGATCGTCAGATGAACTTCCAGTTCTGTTGAGGGGTGACGGGGTGACATTCCTCAGCTCGTAGACAACTGAGGCCAGGGCGAGAAAGGTGAAGGTCGAGACAAAGCTGTTGATCAGCGTGTGCGTGCCGAAGACGGTGAGGGAAGCAGACGTGGCCACCAAGATGGCTGCCAGGCTGGACACGTCACGTGATCCGGTCAGTGACAGGAAGTACCTGGATGCGGCCAGGGGTAGGCATGACGTCACGAACACATGCCCGGTTCTCCAAAGCTGGGAACAGGTAAAATTAGGCAGGTGTGAACAGGTGTAAATCAGGTAAATGAAAGATTACAGGTGTAAATAGATATATCAGGTAAGTGAAAGATTACTGGTTTAAGTATACCTTACGTCATGCCTGTAGGTATCACCGCCAATCACAACAACACCATTACCACCACCAACACTATCACCACCACCAACATCAACAACAGCACCATCACCACCACCAACAACAACATCACCACCAACAACAACACCATCACCACTAACAACAACACGATCACCACCGACAACAACTACACCATCACTACCTACAACAGCAACATCAAAACCACCAGCAACAACAACACCATCACCACCCCCAACAACACCATCAAAACCACGACCACCAACACAACATCATACTAACCATATATGGGTTGGGCGAGTACCCTGTAACGGACACGACAGAAGAGAGCAGCATGAAAAACTGGGGAAACAAGGGCGACCTCAGGGCCCTCATGCCAAGCTTGTGTTCTATCTTCTGGTAGTGGGAGAGGTTGTCTCCCCTCACTGGCTGCATGAACTCGTAAGGTCTCAGTCCGTACCCGTACAACTATGTGTGGGCCACTGGAATAACACATGCACGAGTTACTCTAGCATGCTTATGTGTATTATATATATATATATATATATATATATATATATATATATATATAATGTTATATATATATATATATATATATATATATATATATATATATATATATATATATTATGTATGTATATGTATAATTTATGTGTGTATGTGTGTGTGTGTGTGACTGTTATTCATTATCTCCACACTTGAGTTAAATATCCTGCATGAAAAATTTTTGACAAAACTTTGATTGAAAGGTGTTGACAATATTGACTCAGCTACAACTGCCGATGAAGTGAAGAGCTGGGTTTAGTACATCAAATACGCTACACCGCGGTGCTAGAGAATATTTGCATAGTCCGTCGTATACCGCGTAGGTTGAATATAATTCATCTACTTTGTTGTGTAAATATACTCAGCTGAGAATACCGTACTTATCACTGTTAACCGCTACCGTACATGTTGTAATGAACATGTTGTTTTTATCTAAATGCTGTTTCGCTTTTTACATCATTAAAATTACATGAAAATAATACTTATGGGACCAACGCTTTTAAATTTGGCTCTGTTTTGCCTCTGAGTAAAACAATTGAGGCTCTCGGAGAATTGGAGGCCCTTATAGGGCGACCAGGGCATTAGATGAAGAGCCCATGGGCCGCCCGTATATCGTGATCCGTCTCTAGACCTGTGCTGGTATTGTCCAAAGAAATGCTAAGCTCTGCCTTTGGTGTCAATTTTGGTTGTATAAGCTGCCGAAAATTTCATGACCATTTACCTAGTTTAGCTGTACCTGGTTTACTTAATCAGTGTTTCTTCCAGACTTTATTCTCCGTGGGGGGGGGGGGGGGGGGGGGGCACTTGAAATTTTCGGGGGGGGGGGGGCGGACACTGTTAAAAGTTTATATTTTCTATATAAATTATATACATTTCATTTCGAAGAGATGCCTGGAAGAAACTCTGTACTTAATAACGCAGTTTTACATCAACTGTCAAGTTATTTGAAGCGTAATGCGATTTAGTCAGGCATAAAATTGAGGTGTTGATCCGTAGTGTGTTCGCTAATTTTTTTTTCTTCCTGAATGACGATTAAAGATGACATTTCGTCATGGCTGCGACAATTCTGGGACAATCAGACATTTCGTCAGGCTGGTATTCATAGAAAAGCAGACATTTCGTCAGGCTGGTATTCATAGTGAAGCAAACATTTCGTTAGGGTTATGGTTCAGGAAAGTTAGACATTTTGTCAAGCTGGAATTCAGCAGAAACAGGCATAACTTTTTGAGGACCGTTATTCATAAAAAGCAGACATTTTGTCAAGGTCGGGATTCGGGAAAAACAGGCATTTTGTCTGGTTGTGATTCGGGAAAAGCAGACATTTTGTCAAAGTCGGGATTCGGTGTGTAGATGTGTGTGTGTAGATGTGTGTGTAGATGTGTTGTGTGTAGATGTGTGTGTGTAGATGTGTTGTGTGTAGATGTGTTGTGTGTAGATGTGTGTGTGTAGATGTGTTGTGTGTAGATGTGTTGTGTGTAGATGTGTTGTGTGTAGATGTGTGTGTAGATGTGTTGTGTGTAGATGTGTGTGTGTAGATGTGTTGTGTGTAGATGTGTTGTGTGTAGATGTGTTGTGTGTAGATGTGTTGTGTGTAGATGTGTGTGTAGATGTGTTGTGTGTAGATGGGTGTGTGTAGATGTGTTGTGTGTAGATGTGTTGTGTGTAGATGTATTGTGTGTAGATGTGTTGTGTGTAGATGTGTTGTGTGTAGATGTGCTGTGTGTAGATGTGTTGTGTGTAGATGTGTTGTGTGTAGATGTTTGTGTAGATGTGTTGTGTGTAGATGTGTTGTGTGTAGATGTGTTGTGTGTAGATGTGTTGTGTGTAGATGTATTGTGTGTAGATGTGTTGTGTGTAGATGTATTGTGTGTAGATGTGTTGTGTGTAGATGTGTTGTGTGTTGTGTGTAGATGTGTTGTGTGTAGATGTGTTGTGTGTATATGTGTTGTGTGTAGATGTGCTGTGTGTTGATGTGTTGTGTGTAGATGTGCTGTGTGTAGATGTGCTGTGTGTAGATGTGCTGTGTGTAGATGTGCTGTGTGTAGATGTGTTGTGTGTAGATGTGCTGTGTGTGGATGTACTGTGTGTAAATGTGCTGTGTGTGGATGTACTGTGTGTAGATGTGTTGTGTGTGGATGTACTGTGTGTAGATGTGCTGTGTGTAGATGTGTTGTGTGTAGATGTGTTGTGTGTGGATGTACTGTGTGTAGATATGCTGTGTGTGGATGTACTGTGTGTAGATGTGTTGTGTGTAGATGTGCTGTGTCTAGATGGTTACACGTTAGCGCCCCAGGCATATGCAAGGGCGGAACTACAGTGCCGTCAGACCCCGCAATGCGGGGGGTGCACGCCATTTAGGGGCCCACAGCCGACCATAATAATTGTTTTTATAGCTAAAAAAACTTTAATTTTCTTGCATTTTTGACTTGATGGTTGTTTTGTAAAAAAGATAACTGTAGATGCGGTTGGATTATCTTTATTCTATAGACACCACCACACTCTCTTGTATATTCTTTTCCCTTTGATTTTAAATCACTGTGAAAGCCGAGTCCTCTTTCTCCTATAAGCAAACTTATCAAACATAAGCAAACGTTCAAACCACTTCCATGACTTTTTCCCTTTTTTAAATAATGCTCATAAGCTCCTTTTAATAAATTTGTACTAAGCAAATGGAAAAGCAATTATTTCTCTTAATTATTATTTTTTTATAAAGTAATTACTAAAGAATTACATTGTACAATAGGAAATGTATTATGGCAGAGATAAAATAAATCTGATTTTCAATTTTCATAAAACACACTAATGCACTTACACACATGACATGATGTTGTAATTTGTTTTAATTGGAAAAAATCATTTTTTTAAAAACCCGTCAAGTTCAGCAATGAGTATCCTACGTTCGTATTTTGTGTTTGTATATATGTAACTAGGGGAAGTTACCAGAGACATAAGAACGCAGTACAGCGCTGTCAACTTTGACACGACTGATGCAATAACGCAGGTGTTGGCTGATAACGATCAGAAAGCCAAGGCGTAGTATCTTGGGAAGCGATACGATAAGAACGCAATACGGTCTGTCAACTTTGATGTGACAGGATGCAGATGGCTTATTAAATCGGACTGTACGACAGAAGCGGCGTAATTAACATTCTGATGCAACGATTAGAATCGATTACGATTACGATTATGATAGAACCGAATACGATTA
Source organism: Physella acuta (assembly GCF_028476545.2). NCBI lineage: Eukaryota > Metazoa > Mollusca > Gastropoda > Physidae > Physella > Physella acuta. The sequence continues at coordinate 373,644 of NW_026731585.1, forward strand.
CGAATACGAAGGGGATATATAGGAAGGCGACGGCTGAGCTCGCAGTCTCTCTCTCTCGATCAGTCAGTCAGTGAGGCAGTATCAAGTTGGTTATTGAACGGGTTAGCCGTATTGTGTTAAGAAGGACGATAGACATGTGCATTCAGTTATGTGAAGACTAGTGAGGACTGTTGGGGGTCAGTTGATTCAGACTATTATTGTGAAGCATTCCTTTTGATTTATTATATTATTGTGAAGCATTTCTTTGATTCATGTAATAAAAGGATCAATAGCGAACCTGCATCTTCGAGTATCTATACTGTGGTCGATGTTGTGTAGAATGAGTGGTTAGAGTCGGTAACATTTGGCGTTGTCGAGCAGAACTCGTTAACATTTGGCACTACAGGCAAATAGTCTCGTTACATATATATATATATATATATATATATATATATATATATATATATATATATATATATATATATATATATATATATATATATATATATATATATATATATATATATATATATATATAAAAGTATAGGCGTGTATATAAATATATATATATATATATATATATATATATATATATATATATATATATATATATATATATATATATATATATATATATATATATATATATATCTAATATATAAAGCTCACTTCTGTAACGCATATGTTTGTTTGTCGCTGGTTATCGATGGATTTAAGTGTTAGAAAATTATCGTGCGCATTTGTCTAAATTTATGAGTTTAAAAATTACTATTAAAAGTGTTGGGAAATCATTTTCATTTTTCAAATTATAGTAATAATTGTCGGCTTGTTCATTAAACACACGTTTTAAAAAAATATCATCTTTTACAAAAATTCTAATTACGTCTTTTTTTAGTCCTATAGCGCTTACTTCCCTTTGATAAATTAGGCAAAACACAATTACTTCCCTTTATAAAACCATTGCATTAGTTGAAAAGCATTTACTTTTTAATTACTTTGTTTTGGTGTTGGGAAAAAAATAATTGCATAATTAGCGGGGATTGATCAAGTGCAAATGTTGTAGGTATTTTACGGATAAGCTTGGAGTATTATAATTGTTCATTAAATTGAAACAGGCGCGTTCGTTTAAGTGAGTGCAAAAACTATGAATAAGTTGGGGTACTATAGTCGTTCATTAAGCTAAAACAGGTGATTCCGCCCCGGGCGTTTATGTTCGCGTTAGTGTTTTCTTTGTGTTTAGGTGGGTTTGCGTTAGTGGTTGCGTTTTGATTTGGTTCGTTTTTGTTCTTTCTTTTTTCGTTTTTGTTTGTGTTTTTTTTGTTTGGGTTTGTATTTGTGTTTTTGGTTGGTTTTGCGTTTGGATTTGGTTTGTTTTCGTTTGCTTTTTCGTTGTTTTTTTTTTTTGGTATTGGTGTTTGTGGTTGGGTTTGTTGTTAGGTTTTTGTTTTCGTTTGTTTTTTCTTTGTGTTTGTATTGGTGTTTGTGGTTGTGGTTGGGTTTGTTGCTAGGTTTTTGTTTTCGTTTGTATTTGTAATTGTGTTAGCGTTATGTTTGCGTTTTGTTGTTTTGGTTTTGGTTTGGGTGTGCAATGCCGGGTTTATGATGATTACTAAACACACAGGTAATGGTCTTTAACAGAAAGGTTTTTCACAGAAGCCAGAGCAGGGCCTGGCCGGGACGGCTAGTATATATATATATATATATATATATATATATATATATATATATATATATATATATATATATATATATATATATATATATATATATATATATATATATATATATATATGAGAGGGGGGCTAAAGAAAATTTTGCGGGGTGGCCCTTTTTTCAAGTTCCGTAACTCAAGCGAGTCAGCCTGATCTAGCTGGGCGTCAGACGAACCTACCCAGGTTGAAGCAGACGGCATCCTAATTGTATGTGACAATCTAAATTTTACAACTTTAAATGTTCGTGTAACTCGTGTTACTTACATTTATCTCAACCATAATTAAAGTTTGAATCATAATCTTAGCCTACACTCTAAAACTTAACGAAAAATTAAACTATCGTTTAGCCTTAACACTAGAAACCATTTTACACCCAAGTGTAATACCTTGATGTACGTTACTGCTTAACCAAAGCCAACCTAATTTTTATCATAACCTCTAGACTTAAAAAGCGGCCGATTTTTCAACATTTCTTTTATTTCATGTCTTAAGATTTCCCTGGCCTGCTTACCCGCCCTTCCCAATCAAAGGGAATCAACTCACTGAACCCAGTCCTCAAGGGCGACAAAAATCAGGTCACATTTTGCTGTACATTCAGAATATCTTTTTCTTTAACGTCACGGTTGGCCGACTCCCAGCGGGCGAGAAATTGTGACGTTAAGTGAGGTAAATAGCGGCAGTGTCAGGCTAAATCGGGACGGTAAAATGGTCTTAAAGTGACATAACTCAGTGGGCCAAATCTAATTCACGGATCTTACGATAGCTTCAGAGTGGAGTGAATACACTTAGATTTATACAAACACAAGTCTGAAAAAAACTTTAGGGTACACATGCATATATATATATATATATATATATATATATATATATATATATATATATATATATATATATATATATATATATATATATATATATATATATATATATATGCATGTATGTAAATATGTATGTGTGAATGCGTGTCTAAGGTGTGTTTGTTTGTGGACTTAATTTCATTTAGTTATCAGTAAATTAACAGCTCTTGACAAATGCTCACCTTCCATTGACTGATATATTTCATCGGGATGAAGAATCCACATGCTGCTAGGCAACGTGACGTAATACACACGAAACACCAGCGTCACACACACAACCAAATACGGAACAAAATGGGGCAGAATATCCTTCGCATGGTCACCCTCTCCGCCATTTTCTAATAACCTTTTCGCCCTCATATCTTTCGGCTCGCTTGATTTCATTTCCGACTGCCTCGCTTTACGTTTATCGCTCTTCTTCGTCAGTCCCATTCTTTTGCCGTCTGCTGCTAAAGGCACTCGGGAATTCCAGTACCTGAATAAAAATAACGAACGATCGGGATAAATGAATTCATAACAAAGCCATTTAGACCACGTGATATAACGATCAAAAAGGACCGAGACAAAGATAGCCGTACATAATACAGTTTTATATTGATTTCAACAAACTGGATGCCAAAGCTATATACGTAGGTCTGCGTGTTCACTGAAGCGTCGCGTGGTTCAGTGTAATACTGTTCAGTTTGTTCCATTGTGGGCGGGTGATTTGTTCAGATGTTCAAGCTTTTTGTTCTTGTAGGAGATAGGGGTCGCTGATTTAGCATAATCGATGGCAGCGCTGAATACTTGTAAAGGCAGAACATATGCTTGGATGAGTTTTAAGACACAAGTATATGCTGTAAAAAACTGCTTGATACATGATTGAATGAGTTTTAAGAGACAAGTATATGCTGTAGAAAACCGCTTGATGTATGCTTGGATGAGGTTCAAGTATATGCTTGTGGGAAACTATGCTTGGATGAGGTTCAATGCATAAATATATGCCCCTGAGAAACTATGCTTGGATGCGTTTAAAGATATAAATATATGCTTGTAGAAAACCGTTTGATCTATGCTTGAATGAGCTTTAAGAAAAAAAGTATATGCTTGTGGGAAACTATGCTTTGCTGGTTTCAAGACATACGTATCTTTATCATCGTTGATACGTCATCTGCTTGACATTAATATTAAAACAATTTTTCTTTTGTTTTCTTCACATTTACTTTATACATCCTGGTACCTTTAACAAAATCCGAGAGACATATTTTCCTACACACATTCAGACTAATTAATGGCTTGATTAGTCTTGTGAAATTCACCTTAACTAAAATACTATCAATTCAAACGTCACTATTGTATTCAAAATATTTATGGCTTGATGTCTTGTTTCGCATTGCTTTATCTCTGTGTAGCTGATGTAATGCAGAAAACATTTCATCATAACTGTCAAGTATTGCGATTGTTGGCATGAAATATGCTTCCCATTTAGTTTGGCCAAGACTTTGGTAGCTTTAAACTATTTTCGAAAACAATCATTTTGCCCATGAATGTGTCTTTCAGACTTTTTTTCTCCGGGGGTGCATTTGAAATTTTCGGAGGGGGGGGGGGGGGGCGCGGACACTGTCAAAAGTATATATTTTCTATATAAATTCCATTTCGTTCGGGGGGCGGTAGACTTTCTTCGCCCCCCCCCCCCCCCGAAGAGATGCCTTGAAGAAACTATGAATGTGTAGAAGATGAATAGAAATGATATCTTTCTGGAAAGGTTCCTAAAAACGTTGGCAGCAGCTAAGCAACAATCAGTTGCTTAGCTGTGACAACAAGATTTAACAATTGAACAGCACATAGAATACACATTCATACATATATATCGTAATTCTATATAATTTCTTGCATATGCTTGAACTAGTCAGACATATTTGCAGCATTATCATATGACTGGCCTCTACACTTGACAAAACATAAGCTGCACTAATTGTAAGGTAGTTGTAAGGTAGTTGTAAGGTAGTTGTGTGCCATCTTAACTATAACTTCCCCGGGGTGGCTTCACTCATCTAGGAAAGTTCGAGAACGACGAATAGAGACACCTTCATCTGGTGACACATACCTCACAATAACTGTGTGTTTATCAATATGGGACCAACACGGGGTGGAACCTACAGATAAACTACTGTACCCGCAGCTCTTAAATCATCCACCATTAAGTAGATTTCTTTTTTTTTTTGTGGGTACTTTATATAACATCTTTACATATTGTTTTAGAGAGACAAAATTTGACACATAATGCTTTAAGCCAAATTTCTTTTAGACGGCTGCTAGAAGATGACAAAATATTGCTAAAGGTTTGAGTTATTCAAGTTAATAATCTATCATGTGAAGAACCAAAAGTAAGGTAAACCGTCCTTTGACATAATTAGTATAACAGCCACAATCTTTGTACATATTTATAACAGCCACAATCATTGACATAATAATTATAAAAGCCACAACTTTTTACGTAATGATTATAAAAGCCACAACTTTTTACATAATAATTATAAAAGCCACAACTTTTTACATAGTTATAACAGCCACAACGCGTTTAAAAGCACATTTTCCAATACTGCCGTGTATTATTTATCTGTTCTGCTGACGAGTATTCAATTGTTTCTTGCACGACAGATTATCCTATTAGCTAGTATTCAATTGTTTCTTGCACGTTAGATTACCCTTTCAACTAGTATTCAATTGTTTCTTGCACGATAGATTACCCTATTAGCTAGTATTCAATTGTTTCATGCACGATAGATTATCCTATCAACTAGTATTCAATTGTTTCTTGCACGATAGTTTACACTATCAACTAGTATTCAATAGTTTCTTCCACGATAGTTTACACTATCAACTAGTATTCAATTGTTTCTTGCACGATAGTTTACACTATCAACTAGTATTCAATTGTTTCTTGCACGATAGATTATCCTATAAGCTATGCTGGCTAGTATTCAAATGTTTCTTGCACGATAGATTACCTTATTAGCTATGTTGGCTGGCATTTAATTGTTCCTTGCACGATAATTTACTGAAGATGTTCAATTGTCTGCCGATTTTTCAATGGAACATGGTCATAATGAGCCAATTAGCGGTTCACACGGAAACATGTAATTTGGGCAGGTTGCAACAACAAAAAATGTGTGTGTTGTGTGTGTGGGGGGGGGGGGTATATTTATAGCGTTCTGAAACTTATACGTAATCTTGTATAAATAAAACATAATAAAATTTTCAAAATATTATCGTAAATTTTGAATTTAACAAACTTTAATTACTTGCTAACAACTAAGCCATGTAATTTCATTTATACTGCATTCAAACTGCATTTCTAGTTTTGCTATTGCAATCTACTCCTAACAGCATAATCAACACCGACAAAATAAAATTGTACGGTACTCGACTGTGTTATTACAAGAAATAAAAAGATATTTTACAAAACTGTATTGGGTTTAAAAGAAATTGAAATATATTTGAAATAGATATTGTTTTCTTAAACTGTATATATATATATATATATATATATATATATATATATATATATATATATATATATATATATATATATATATATATATATTGCCTAATCAAGCCATATGTTTTGTCTAAAATCTTCTTATAACCGATACGCAACATCAGAAATTAAATTATCCATGATCCAATATTTCATTAAAATATCTCGCTTATAATTAAAGTAAGTAAAGTTCCTTTCGTACCTGACGGTCAGCAGGGCAGGTGAAGTAAATTTCACCTCTTTCTCTTTCTGAGACCTCGGCATATGATGCATATACAATTAACTATGTAGGAAAATTAAATTGTATCGATTGTATCTCGCATTGTTACCTCATGCTGTCAAAGCGACTATTATGTCTATGTAAAATTAAAAAACAAACAACATACGAACCTCTCATAGCCTGCTCCTATCGCTGCCAACACACAATGTATTGGAGCCTATGACTAGAAAAAAACAAGCGTCCGTTGTTATCCTACCCTATCTCTGTCATGCTCGATCTACTTCACGTTCGTCAAGCTACAAGCCTCAGGTAATGCGATCCCCACCCCCCGTTAACCCGGGGTTTAGCGGCCTGGTATATCGACAGGCAAATCTCTCTGCCACTAGTGAGGGGGCGAACTATGTGACCAGGATTACCTACCCCCACTCCCACACATTACCCCTATTGCGATAGAAAACTTGAGTCTATTGGAGTTATACATTTTCTTCCCGGTTCCAAAGAAAAGAATAAATAAGGCATGCATTTAAGTGTATACAAGCGCTGGCGTATAGGGAAAATGTGTTCTGTATTAAAACGAAATATTGCCGAGTTATGTAAGCTACGTGCTGTGACGTGGCTCTGTGAAAAGAATATTTGAATAGATTAGAGATCCACTGAAGCGTTTCTCCTAAAACATTTTAATTTTTAATTTATTCCGTGAACTTTGAACTGCTGGGGGTTGTCTTGATTGGTGGAAATATGAAACAGTTGCAGGCAGGTTGGAGATTTCAGATGTTTGCCTTGTTCTAGTCTGTCATGTTCCTTATATTGTCTGTTAAGTTCCTTCTCTAGTCTGCCATGTTTCTTCTGTTGTTCCTTCTGTTGTCTGTCATGTTCCTTCTGTTGTCTGTCATGTTCCTTCTCTTGTCTGTCATGTTCCTTCTGTTGTTCCTTCTCTTATCTGTCATGTTCGTTCTGTTTTTAGCAAGTTCCTTATCATGTCTGTCATGTTCTATAGTACATACGCCACTGATCATTCTACAGACACCACTGCTTATTGCACACACTTTTGTACAAATACACATAATATACACAAATATATACTTTTGTACACTCACCCACTCACCATTGTACACACACGATTGATGATTGTATACACCACTTATTGTCGTACACACCACATACCATTGTACACAGCATTGTACAGAGGCGTAGCGACCCTTCCTTGCGCCCGGGGACAAACTTTCAATTTGACGACCCCCTCGGGAGCAACCTTTCAATTTTCAATTTGCGCCCCCCCCCCCCATCACCCCTCAAAATTTCAATTTGCACCCTCCCCCATATATTTTTATACTTATAATAAAAAAAATACAGCTAAAATGAGATTTTAATTTGTTTTTCCAATCCATTTAGGCGCCCCCTAAGGTCGGCGCCCGGTGACATATGCACCCCCGCCCCCCCCCCCCTCGCTACGCCTCTGCCATTGTACAAACACCATTGTACACAAACCATTCTACACACACGACTGATGATTGTACACACACCACTTATTGTCGTACACACACCACTGTACACATACCATTGTACACATACCATGGTACACACCCCATTGTATACACACCATTGTACACACACCATTGTACACACACCATCGTACACACACGACCATTGTACAAACACCATTGGACACATACTACTGATAATTCCCAAATGAACATCAACTAATTACATCCATGAAAACGGAAGAATGTGGTAAACTCCACCTTTGTACGTGTGGTTTGTGGTAGCCTCCACTTTTGTACGTGTGGTTTGTGGTAGCCTCAACTTTTGTACGTGTGGTTTGTGGTAGCACGTATCGTCTATTCACGCAATGAACGTGAATTTTTGTGGAAAACTTTGTAAGACGTCTGAAGTGTCTACAGAACAGGCCACTAACATGTATATAGATCAACGTGCCATTTGTGAAGGGGTGTTGGGTTTCGTCATGCTATGATGGGTGGTGTAAGGAGGGCTGCACGGGGTCGGGAAAGGTTTTTCATGGAAGAGTTGTCGTGTTTCTTTTGTGTAGTAGTAGAAGTCGTTTAAGATTTAAACGTCCGTGTTTTGTATAACTCTAAATGTCCGTGTGTGATAAAATTGAAATGTCCGGGTTTGATAAAATTGAAACGTCCCTGTATAATAAGATTGGAATGCCCGTTCTTTGTTAAATCTAAATGTTCGTGCTTTTTAAAAATCTTTTTGTCCAGGTTTAATAAGTTGTACATATCCATTTTTAATTTGTAAATGTCCGTGTTTAATAGTCTAAGTTTCAGTTGTTTGTTTGGTTGTTTTTTTCCGTAAAATAATGATTTTTAATGAAGTGTTGGTCTCTTTTTACCATATATTTATGCCAAGTTTAGTGTCTTAACATATGTGCTCGAATTTCAAAGCGCTCTACATTGTACCTTTCAAATATATGTTTATTAAGTTTACAAGATCCAGCAGGTCCCTGGGATTTACAGATCCTAAAAGTTTCTAACATTATCCAATATAAATCCTAAAAGTTTCTAACATTATCCAATATAAATCCTAAAAGTTTCTAACATTATCCAATATAAATCCTAACTCTCTTTAACAGTAAAGCCCATACAGGATTATCAAGTTCCTGAAATATTTTGATTTACTGTAAAGCTTACTTAAGTGTTAAATGGCGCCCTACCGACTTAAAATTCAGTTTCCAGACAGGTACTCGCAGTTGTGCGTTGACTTGACATGGGTTCGAGCCTGGCAACTTTTCCTGGCTGGCAGTCCCTAATTGTTCCACTCGACCACCCCGCCCCATATCTGGTACCCGAGTAAACAAAACTTGAACAGGTTCAAGTAGCACATGACGGAATTGTTGACTAGCGGAGTTTTGTCTTCAGGTGCGTGACTTTATACTACAACTTCAAATGCAAATTTTGTGCTTAAGTAAGCTACAGGGGTATCGCATCAACTGTTGCGTTAACGTAGGTCTTCAGATTACAGGCAGGGTTTTAGACAAATAAGTATGGTAGCGAAGATCTAAAGATTACACACGATGAAAATTGGTCTGGTGTCTCCGATGTTGTGGTTGTTGTTTTTTTTTTTTTTTGCTTGAAGGACAAGGTCGTATCTCTAAGGACTGTTTTGATGTAGCGTATAACCCTTGACAGCTGCAGGGAAAAAGTAGCACAGGTATATGACGAAACAAAAAGTTACACAGATATATGACGAAACAAAAAGTTACAGAGATATATGACGAAACAAAAAGTTACACAGATATATGACGAAACAAAAAGTTACACAGATATATGACGAAACAAAAAGTTACACAGGTATATAAAGAAACAAAAAGTTACACAGATATATGACGAAACAAAAAGTTACACAGATATATGACGAAACAAAAAGTTACACAGGTATATGACGAAACAAAAAGTTACACAGATATATGACGAAACAAAAAGTTACACAGATATATGACGAAACAAAAAGTTACACAGATATATGACGAAACAAAAAGTTACACAGATATATGACGAAACAAAAAGTTACACAAGTATATGACGAAACAAAAAGTTACACAGGTATATGACGAAACAAAAAGTTACACAGGTATATGACGAAACAAAAAGTTACACAGGTATATGACGAAACAAAAAGTTACACAGGTATATGACGAAACAAAAAGTTACACAGGTATATGACGAAACAAAAAGTTACACAGGTATATGACGAAACAAAAAGTTACACAGATATATGACGAAACAAAAAGTTACACAGGTATATGACGAAACAAAAAGTTACACAGGTATATGGCGGAACAAAAAGTTACACAGGTATATGGCGAAACAAAAAGTTACACAGGTACATGATGGAACAAAAAGTTACACAGGTATATGATGGAACAAAAAGTTACACAGGTATATGGCGGAACGAAAAGTTACACAGGTATATAAAGAAACAAAAAGTTACACAGGTATATGATGGAACAAAAAGTTACACTGGTGTATTACAAAAGAAAACTGCGAATGCATTGTAAAACAAACCACCACTTTCACAGCTATGGTGTACATTACAAGTTGTCATCCATGGGTCGTGGAAGTTAGAGATGATTTAACTTTTAGCGACAATCTGTGACGATATGAGAGGAGGGGGGGGGGGAATAGGAAGGGGGTGACGTCACTTACGGCTGATCGATTAGTACACACTGAGCTAATTTTTCTGTCTCCATGGTCGAATAGTAGAGCAAACGACTACTAACCCAAAAATCTCGAGGACAAATCAGGGTTCGAATCCGTAGAGCGTCCTTCAGTCCAACCAGCTCAGACTGGTACCTAACTTACGTCGAGGGAAGTAAAGACGGCTGGGCTTAGTGACCACAGTATCCCTTCATATGCAGGTCACAAAAAACAGGCGAACTCCGTGGGAACCTTACCAGTGGTCAAACATCTTCCGTCAGATATCCGATGAATACCCCCATTAGTGAACCATCCTTAATGTAATACAATTCAGTTCAAGTCCAAGGTCTTTCGATTTTGGAGTTTTGGGCAAGGTTTGGTGTAACTGCAATCAAATTCAGTCGATACTATTTATTTTCAATAAAACAGAAACAAAATATAAACCATCCTAATATGTAATGACGATAGTAACAGACTGAGTTTCTCGAAAAATTCAAAGACAGAAAAAAGAAAAATGTAGAGCGTTGGGTAAGTTTTCAAAATCACGGTAAAAAATATTTTAGTTGATGACGTCAATCGTTTTAATTAAAGTTTTGTATGTTGTCAGGTTGCGTTATTTAATAGGCCTAAATCAATTATTTTAATTATAAAAGTGTATTCCAACTTCTGATTTATACGCCCGTTTCAATATTGTTTGGTTTTGTTAGTGTAGGTTGGTTTATTTTATTGTCGAAAAACACTTCAAAGTGGACTACTGCTAGACGTATAAACTTTATAGTGGTGTAGGACAAACAGTTATATATATATATATATATATATATATATATATATATATATATATATATATATATATATATATATATATATATATATATAAATATATGTATATATATATATGTATATATATATCTATATATCTATATATATATCTATATATATCTATATCTATATCTATATCTATATCTATATATATATATATATATATATATATATATATATATATATATATATATATATATATATATATATGCCTAAATAAAATCAAATAATAAACAGAATTAAACAATTATATATATAAAAGAATATTGTTTTTACATACCAAATTTTCTTACTAAGAACTGAATGCGGGTCATTTTTATTTGACTAAATGTGTTTTATGCTATTTTAAACCTTAAACATAAACTGCGGAGGACTGCTATAGATACAGATGTTTGAACGGGAATATTGTTTGATTTCATGTGTCTCATCGTACTCAACATAAGATACCGGCTGCTTATAATATTTATATTATTTTTCTTTTATCCCAATTTTTTTTTAGCTCTACGTATAAGCCCAAACCCCCTCAACCAATCATGTCGATTTTAAAAAAAAATCTCTTGAATCACTATTTAATGACACTTTTGCATTATGAGGTTTAAAATTAAAATTGTAATTGGACTTTTGTATTCAATCTATGTATAAGTAAACCATAATATTTGAATGCAAGTAGGCTCTTTAAAATTGTCCAGGCCTTTTGATCCTGTCCATAGAGGCCTATATATTTAAGAACACCTCCCGTTTGTAATGTGAAAACACGTGATGTAATCCGAACGATTGACCTTGACCAACTCACTCCACCATCCAGCACTAACAGCGTCCACAGTGACCTGTGACCTTTTCTTTTCACAGGTGAGACAAGCAGAAGGACAAGATGGTTCACACCTTTAGACGTCTGCTGTTGTTGCTGCTTATCACTGGTGTGTTGGTGCCTTCATTTTACAACTAGCAACGTTACACCACAGCCATGTTTGCAAATATTAACGTTAGAGTTCCTACATTAACAAATGTACTTTGTTACAGTTCCTACATTATCAAATGTACTTTGTTAAAATTCCTACATTAACAAATATACTTTGTTACAGTTCCTACATTAACAAATATACTTTGTTACAGTACCTACATTTACACATGTACTTTGTTACAGTTCCTACAATAACAAATATACAATAACAAATATACTTTGTTACAGTTCCTAAATTAACAAATATACAATAACAAATGTACTTTGTCACAGTTCCTACATTAACAAATGTACTTTGTCACAGTTCCTACATTAACAAATGTACTTTGTCACAGTTCCTACATTAACAAATGTACTTTGTTACAGTTCCTACATTAACAAATGTACTTTGTCACAGTTCCTACATTAACAAATGTACTTTGTTACAGTTCCTACATTAACAAATGTACTTTGTCACAGTTCCTACATTAACAAATGTACTTTGTTACAGTCCCTACATTAACAAATGTACTTTGTCACAGTTCCTACATTAACAAATGTACTTTGTTACAGTTCCTACATTAACAAATGTACTTTGTCACAGTTCCTACATTAACAAATGTACTTTGTTACAGTCCCTACCTTAACAAATTTACTTTGTAACAGTCCCTACCTTAACAAATTTACTTTGTTACAGTCCCTACCTTAACAAATTTACTTTGTTACAGTCCCTACCTTAACAAATTTACTTTGTAACAGTCCCTACCTTAACAAATTTACTTTGTTACAGTCCCTACCTTAACAAATTTACTTTGTTACAGTCCCTACCTTAACAAATTTACTTTGTTACAGTCCCTACCTTAACAAATTTACTTTGTTACAGTCCCTACCCTGCCAAGTGCTGTAGGCGATGATGACGTAGGTGAGTGTGACCTGACCAAATGCTACACACAACACTGTGACCCCTGTCAGTGAGTACACTCTCACCTTCAGTTTTTTATTCTTTGTCTTGCAGGTGAAACATGCATTGCCTCTTTAATAGTACATCCATAACTGGGGAGGGGGGGGGGTCGCTAGACTAGTGTTTTACGTTGATTTCTGCCCCCCCCTCTTCCTTCTTTATTAATAGTTTAATACTAATAATCTTTTGGATAAATTAAATATTTTTGTATAGAGAACATTTGTGTATGCAAGTTTTGAATTTAATATCTATCATTTAAATTCTTACCCTAATTGCTTTTTTTTAATATGTCGCCTTCGTGATTGTCTTAATTAACTAGGGCTACATAAAACAAAAATATTATCGTGTGTTGAATTTTTTTATACTGTTAGCTCTTTAGTCAATATTTGATGGCGGGGTTGGCGGAGTGTTGAGAGGAGAGGTGGGGGGGGGGGGGTGTCAAGTACTCGCTTTTGACAAGTTTGAAACAAGTAAACAGATACCTTATATATTAATGGGGAGAAGGGCGTCCGTAAGTGACGACATAAAGTAGGACGGGGGGGGGGGGTCTAGTCATATGTGACGCCTTGTAACTATTATGTATGATGTAAGAATCTGTTTAACTTGTGGGTCGTTTATGTACGAGATAAAATAACAGCAACATAACTATGAGATAATACTTTTATATTTAAGGAGAAAACGGGACCGTGTGGACTGTTTGAAGACCAGTGTGATCAGCAACCCTAACTGTCTGGAGATGACCCGAACTTTATGGAATAACGCCATTGAGGGGTTGGAAAGGGAATTGGCTGAACAATGTGCAGCCGATTAGCATTACATGAAGAATTATCTCCCTTTCTTTTTTTCAAGATGAAAAACTTCCCCTTCTGACGTACACAAAAATCTATTCGTCACGACGATTTATTAAAATGATTTAATTAAAATATTTTTTATTTGAAGGATTATATCTTTTGAGTTATTTTTTTCCTAAATTGAAAAATATATGTTGTCAAATACATTTATTTAAAAATGTGTTGTTTTTATTACAAGCTTTTATTTAACTCACTTCCTCTGTCTGTCGTCAGTCTGTCTAGACGGAAACGCAGGAGTGAAAATTCGGACAGTTCTACTTGACCGATACGATTCACAGTTGGCACGTGGGTCAAGACATGAAGACAATGCAATCTGAAACTAAATTTGACTTAATTGGATGCCTAATTAATTTTTTATGAATTAATAAAAATTTGGACCGAATTAGTAGGCATGTCTAGCCAACCACACCACACGCGTCATCACCTTCAATAGCTGCGCCATCACGTAATGGCTGCGTTCAAAAACCATTGCGCGCCTACTGAACGTGATGTTCAGTAGGCGCGCAATGGTTTTTAGTCATGTAACTCTATTGTAAATAAAACATGTAAAGTACTGAAAAAAAAACTCATAAAAAACGTTTTAATAACAAGCTTTTATGTAATGATGCACTAAAAAGTAGAAAATAAATTATAGACTACTATTTAAATAACTATAAAGAAAAGCGTGGGTGTCTTCCTTAACATTAGTAAAGGTATCCAATAGATACTAAAGTGACCCACGCTTTTCTTTATAGTTATTTAAATAGTAGTCTATAATTTATTTTCTACTTTTTAGTGCATCATTACATAAAAGCTTGTTATTAAAACGTTTTTTATGAATTTTTTTTAGAAACTGTAAACGTATCAATCATTGTGTATTTCAAAAATGATATTATGATAGTTATAAGCTTTTACTGTATGTCAGAATACATTTTAGATACATTTGTAGGCATACAATACACAGATAGTCATTACAATCTGAGAATTAATTACTTATATTTATAATTCAGTTTTGAAAACTGTTTTCAAATATGCCATTGTACCTCCCTAACACTACGTCGTCAAATAGATCTAAATACTTTCTGCTATTTTTAAGAATCAGTGGAAGGCAAGTGGATAGATGTTCTTATTTATTTACATATTTATAAATAGAAAAACTCCATTTATGGTAATAATTTCGGGGATAGCCCTTTATTCAGAACCAATCAAAATATGATCAATTCAAGTGTGCCAAGTAAAAAAAGCCATTTTGAATAAAAAATATCAAAATTAATAAAAATGATAAACAACCACAGTAATATTTATTACTAATATTTTAATACGTAGCAGTAATTTATTAATGACTTATTTGAATGTATTGGTTTTAAATATTCATAAACTATTTATAGAACATAATTTTTAATCACGTTTTTACTTAACGGTTGTAAAAATACCTGTCCAAAGGAAACCCCTTTTCCTGTGTTACCCGTGACTAATATTAATAATAAGGAAAAGACTACCGGAATCTAGATTGAAAGGAAATAAAACAAGAACGTGTTTTTGACTTTTTCAACACTTTGTAAAACCAAAATGCAGGTATTTTAAGATATGGAGCACAACATGTATTTAGATGTGATTATCACCGTAGACATGGACTAATAAAAAAGTACTAGATTCTAGATCTAGATTCTTGATCTATCCAGAATTAATTGAATTAATAATTCTGGATAGATCAAGAATTCCAGAAGTAGAATCTTTCTAAAATATCAGAAATCTAGATCTAGATCTAGATCTAGATTCTAGATCTAACTCGGAGTTATTAATTTAATTTTGCTTTTTTTTTACAAGCTTTTATTTAACTTACTTCCTCTGTCTGTCGTCAGTTGTCAGTCTAGATCAGGGGTCTCCAAACTTTTGAGTCCGTGGGCCGCATTAACTATCAAATTTCAGTTCGGGGGGCCAGTTTTTTCCAGGCATGTCTTTAATTTCACTGGGCAAAGTTCCTCAGCCATCACCAACCAACGTTTTTTCCGTGGACAAAAAGATCGCAGCGGGCCGGATGAGAGGACCTCGCGGGCCGCATCCGACCCGCGGGCCGTAGTTTGGAGACACCTGGTCTAGATCGAAACGCCGGAGTAAAAATTCGGACACTTCTACTTGACCGATATGATTCACAGTTGGCACGTGGGTCAAGACATGAAGACAATGCAATCTGAAATTAAATTTGACTTAATTGGATGCCTAATTAATTTTTTATGAATTAATTAAAATTTGGACCGAATTAGTAGGCATGTCTATCCAACCACACCACACGCGTCATCACGTTCAATAGCTGCGCCATCACGTTCAGTAGGCGCGCAATGGTTTTTAGTCATGTAGGCCTAACTCTATTGTAAATAAAACGTAAAGTACTAAAAAAATTCATAAAAAACGTTTTAATAACAAGCTTTTATGTAATAATGCACTAAAAAGTAGAAAATAAATTATAGACTACTATTTAAATAACTATAAAGAAAAGCGTGGGTCTCTTTAGTATCTATTGGATACCTTTACTAATGTTAAGGAAGACACCCACGCTTTTCTTTATAGTTATATAAATAGTAGTCTATAATTTATTTTCTACTTTTTAGTGCATTATTACATAAAAGCTTGTTATTAAAGCATTTTTTATGAATTTTTTTTCTATTTTACATTAGGATTAGTGTTAAGATTACGGGTTAGGTTCAGGGTTAGTTATAAGATTAGATATAAAAACATTAGTTCTACATAACAGTTGATATTGCATAATAGGGGAATTCAATTCAATAATCACAGAAAAATGCCTCTGTCTGATTGGTTAGAGTATGAGTGGCCTTATGAGGGCTATTTGTAGTGAACTGACAACCCCTTGGGCACTAGGCCCAACCCAATAGCCAAGGTGCAGACAGCCCCATGGCAACAATTCCATGCTTGCCACTTCTGAAGTGCCGACTTTTTCGAATATTGTTAAATTTAAATGGAAAATGTTATTTTATACCCTAACCATTACAGCGTTACTTAAGTGGCTGAGTAATTGCTTGTGAAGTATAGGCCTAATTTTTATAGGCCCTAATTAAATTTTAACATTTATTTAATCAGGCCCAAAGCTGCTTGATTGCTTTTTTTATCATAACTATTATTACCATAAATATCAAATTCTGCCAGCATTTTTTTTTACCTTTTTACTAATAGCCTAATGTTTAGGCCAAGTAGTTTAAAAAGTTTATAATCTCATTTATAGTGAATGCAACCATTTTTAGCAGACCATATTATAACATTATAATGTATTTTTAGTTTTTATCACAAGTTTAGTGTTTAAAGTTTAATGACTGATAGAAAACATAATTTTTCCATTTCTGATATAACTGTCCATTTCAGAATCCAAATGAAGACAGTGAATGGAATGACGCCTTGCGTCGGTACAACATTATACCTGAAAAAGAAAAGGAGAAAGAAATTACAGAAGAGGATATTGTTAATATGCTTGAACAAACAGTAGAATCTAAACAACAAGGTGTGATCTTTTTAAATTATTCACAAATCCCAGTTTAGTATGGGGCCCCATCTCCACCCTTAGTGAAGCTAAGATAATCAACTGTGAATTATGATTTTTCATTTTTCTAAACTAAACATTTTAAAGCAAATTTTAAAGAAGTATGGGTTTTGGGTTTGTGTTTTTTTAAATAGTGTATTCAATATTCCACTTTAAAAGTTTCAATAGAACAAGTGAAATTCAAAACTTGATATTGATTGGTTGACTTCATCATATTATAGCATGGAGATACAGCCTTATAATTTCTAAACCAAATCATAACAGACAATACTTTCAATGTTGTTTTAGAGTAACATAAACTTGTTTTATTTAAAATATTAGCTGTATTAAACAGTAACAGTGTGAGACTGCTGTAACTGCGATAAAAAATTGATCAAACATATTGTGTTTTTGTCCAAATAAAATTTCCAATTTTTTTTTTCATGGCCTGGTCACATCCCTAAAATTACATAATTAGGTATATAACAAGTGGTTTAATTCCTATTTTTTTTTTCAAAAAGTGAACATAGAACCCAATTATTCTAACATGAAGTGTTAATTGATATGCCAGCCATCTAAAAAAACAGCTACTGTTTGTTGACAAACTCAGGCTTGACAAATATTATAATTATTTGAAATTTAATTTTTTAAATCGACATTTTAAAATGTGTCTTTAAAATTGGATCAGACTTGATCATACCTCAAATATAGTGAGTTACTATTGTTTATCTCAGTTGATATAAAGATTTAACTTCTAATCATGATGTCTTGTACTTGTACAAATCTAAAGAGGAGAAATTTCTCTAAACACTTCACAGGTAAAGGACTAGACGAATTAACACTGGATGAATTAAATGAAATAGAGGATGATCTTGATGAGGAGGATGAAAGAAGATTTGAAGAATACAGGTGTGTAGTGATTGTGTTAAATCGCTAGCTGATATCTTACAGGTATTTGTGATGGACTGTCAGCTGATATTTGTCAGGAAATTCATATTTATTTCAGTAAACAGTTGTATTTTTACTGAAATAAATACTAAATGATAATTAACTGATATCTAGAATTAAGTAGAATGCAGATCGATGTTAATTAAAAATCATGCATTTTAAATTGGTAATTTAAAGTATATTATTTTTGTGTTTTATAACTGAATATAAACCATATACCTACTTACGTATTCAACTAGATGATTTTGAAATGTTACTTTTATTATGGAAGTATTTAATTGACTTTTGTATACATAGACGTCAAAGGCTGGCTGAGTTAATGGCAATCCAGAAAAACGCAAGATTTGGAGATGTTGGAGAGATCAGCAAAGCTGATTATGTTACTCAAGTAAACAATGCAGGAGAAGGTGTCTGGGTTGTTTTACACATTTATAAAGACGGGTAAGTCTTCTGTTGTTGCTGGATCTGTCATGTGGTGTAACTATACTTGCTTTACTAAGTGTCATTTAGGGTAAAGCATCTTATATAATATCAAAAGATAACTAATATGAAGTAGTATATTAATCAATTTATTTAGTATTTTTAAAATCCAAAAATTGATGAGAAATACTTAACATTTTTAATAGAATTATGGTTACCTACTGACAAAATTTCCAGGGGCAGGCTACTCCCTTTTTTTGTAACAATTTAGTTTTGTAAAACAAGGTCAGTTAAAATTGCATCCCCTCATTTATGGAAGACCACAGATAGTGAACTGAAATCACTTTACCACCAACTGTTACAAAAATTATGTTATATCTATCAGTGACTGTTTATTCTAGTTATCAGGTCCTAAGAAGTTTTTAATACCATAACTATGTCTAATATTAATTGATGATTTTGTTCTATGATACCTATTCAGCATTTTATGATAATTTTTTCCCAGAATCCCCATCTGTAAATTGGTAAACAACCACCTGGTCAACTTGGCGAGGAAATTCCCACAGACAAAATTTTTGCGGAGTGTCTCGTCAGTGTGCATACCAAATTACCCCGATAAAAATCTGCCCTCCATTTTTGTTTATTTTGAAGGAGATTTGAAGAAGCAGTGGGTTGGACCATTTGCTTTTGGTGGGATGAATCTAAAACAGGATGGTAGGTTTAATTAACCATTTTCATTAGTCATTGCTGATGTTTTTTTTAAATTATGTTTAGTATCATCTTGTCTTTAGGCCTGTTCCTCTATTTTTTTAAAATATTGTTTGCTTTACTCAAGTTTAAAGCTTTATGTACAGATGCTACATTATATACACATTTTGTAAAGTATAATAAAAAGCTAGTAAGGGGTACAACTCTAGCTAGTGGTTCATAATTCATTGTAAAATATAAAAATAAATTAACATTTAAGAGTGTAAGCTATGTTTAAGTATTGTGAATGGTATTTAAATTATATAAATGGTGTTCATGTTTATTTTTCAAAATTTTACTTTTAAGCTTTATACAAACATTTGACAGTAGCCTATTTAATTTAAGTAAATACCATTGGACTGGGTATAGATGTGATGGAATAACTCAAGAGAGAGAGAGAGAGAGGGGGAGTTATTTCAGTGCTTGTATTAAAGCTATCATAAAATCTTCTCTTTTAAAAATCTTTCAATGTTGCCTATGCAAAAAATTATGATGTGTTCTGAATCCATGCAATTTTGTTAGCAATGACTGTTTCATCCCTTCAACTTTTCAAAGTTAATATGTTTGACCCACTTGAATGTTGCAGAACTTGAGTGGATGCTAGCGCAGGTAGGCGCTATTCAGTCTGACATTGAAAAGCCTGAAAAACCTGAGATTGAGGACGCCATGACAAGTGCAATTAGGCAAAGTCGGATCAACCAAGATGACAGTGATGATGATTGAAAGCAGTGTGTTTGACTGATGGAACAGCTGCCTTTTGTAAACATGTTGGGAATGGTTGATTGAATAGCTGTGAAAACAGATCTTGCCTGTTTTGAATAATGTGTGTGAATATCTTTTAAATAAGAACAAATAGAATTTTGTAGAATTGTTAAAGTATACATTTAAAAAACAACCTAGCAAAAACCTGGAAAAAAATTATTGTTGATGTAATTTTGATATTAATTATAAAATTAACACTGACGCACGCCTTAGTTCGAAACATAACTCATAGAGGGGAAAGCTTGGTTTGTGATTTGGGCATAATTACTATTGCCCATTTCTAATTATACCATCCAATAATAACTGTTGTTGAAAGTTTAAGGAATGTTTTTGTATATAAACATTTTAAATCTTAACTTGACTTAGTTATGTGTGGGTTCTTCTTATACCTGTGTGATTTTTTAAGCAAGGTGAGGGACTTTATTAATGTACATTTGTTGTTTCTGAAAGTTTTCTGTGTGCATTGTGATGTGATAAAATACTTTTACCTGCCAATAAAGAAAATATTTATAAAATACAAACTTGTGTTTCAATTTTTACTAGTAAAGTAATGCTAACCTTTCAGAACTAACAATTGTAACACTCACTCAATGGGGATGCTTATTAACCACTGAGGTAACAATATGTTACACAATCCTTAGAGCAGATGAAGTAAAGTTTATGTTTCTTGGCCTGTGCATGAAGGTGTGGTCAGCATATACCCAGCCACCTTTACTTTCCTCAATGTAAGTCAGGTACCCATCAAAGCTGGGTGGACGTCCATAGTGTGGATCGGGATCCGAACTCGAGACTTTCAGGCTACCAGCCAAACAAATTATAATAGGTGTTCTTGTTATATTCTGTGGCTGTATTTTAAATTAAGGGCATATATGTGGTCCTAGATCTTCCAATACACTGTCTACGTTAATTTTTTTGTATATTTCTACTGTTCTTTCTTTCTGAACTTATTACATATAGTTGGATTTGGTTCAAATACCTTTTTCTCATCCTTACATCTTGTATGGGGAATATATAAGAAAAACATTGAAAAATTTATATTTATGTAACTAAATTATAAGCCTTGTAGAACAATGGATAGCCCACTCGAACAATGTAAATTCATTATCATTTAGTACTAGATTTAGAACATATATTTAAATCGACCTAATACGCCTAGCAATATGTGAATAGTCTAATGGTTTCAAAAATTTATAAAGGGGGGAAAAAAAGCGAAAATCCCGCATCTAACTAGGTCAGCTACCAGACTCAGAGAAAGTTAACTGTGAATAATTTTAATGAGAATTATAAATGCTCTCCCCTGCTAATATGGCGACTTCGGTAACAAAAGCGTACCTTAGTTAGCTTAAGTTACTAAGTTAGATATAAAGTATAAAGAAGTGAAGGCCGACAACTGTAAAAGATAAAATTCAAAATCTTGTACTAGTTGGTATAGTGTTGTTCTTAATCTAAAAATGCTTACGTTCTTAGACTCTTTATCATGCAAATTTTAAAAGTAATTGCAAATCTTGCATTGATCTGCTTGAATTTTGTTTTTGTATGATTGTTTATTTTGTTACTTTCATAACTTTCACACTTTGTTTGTTGGCTGAGTCTGGTGTCTTAAAGTCTCAGACACTCCACTTCAAAATAATTATTAATTACTCCATTAGGCCTACTCATTACTACTGATTACAAAAGTGTGCACTGCCCACTGGTGTACAGTGAGAGTAGATCAGTCTTATCTAGATCTAGATCCTAGATCTAGCTGCCACTCTTTCTGTCAGTGCTTTAGCCAGTAGGCCTCCTACTGTCACTTTGTTTTTTAGTTTTGTTGTGAAATTGTAGTGTAGTCCAAGGTTTGTCTCTGAGTTTCAGTTTAGTTAGGCAAATGGTTAACATTCAGAATAGTTTTATTAGTTGACAAATAAGAAATGTTAGCTGCTATTTTTAAAACTTAAGAACTTAAGATTTTAAATCAGGCACTAGTCTAGATCTAGGCTGAATTTTAAATTAAGCAAAATGTTCGGAGAGCTCAAACTTTTGGAGATGTTGGCTTAAGAGCAAGGCTTAGTTAGGGTTTAGTTATTTACTGCACGCAATTATTGATGCCCATTTTAAAACAATTTAATTTTCAAAATAATTATTTTTTTTAAATGTCCCCAAAATGTTTGAAAAATTGTTGAAATAAAATGATTAGGTTGAAATTAATTCCTCCCCCATCTCTTGCTTATTGCTAGAAAAATAAGCAGTGTATGTGTTGGCCTATGCTGGCTATACAATAACATGATATAAAATGTTTTCTATCACTTTCCTGCAAATTATTTGTTAATATTTAATGTTTCATTTTGAAGTTATACCATTGAGGTCTAGATTTTTTAAAAAAATAGGCCAATTAAAAAATGTATCCTTAGAATTAATGAGGTATTTTTCTATTAACTCCAAAGACTGAAGCAGTTCGCATTATCAACAGTGCTGTTTTAAAGTTGGGGGCTATATATTTGTATTTAGCATCCTGGCTCGCATTTATTTTATGATTATCAGACGAAATTCTGATCTATGTATGGCCTTTTAATTTACATTGATTAAAAACTGACTAAATGCATGAAGTACCAATTATCCATGTTCATTTGTAAAATCAAATTTTAAAATTGCTTTTAATTTTCTTTGTGTAGGAACTGGACATGGTAACTGCTTGAGGGATATTTGAACAAGGCATCATGTTCACTGTGAAAAGGTAAACAATATTAAAATCTGTTTATCTAGAGAGTAAAATAGAAATTAGGCTACAAACAAGTTAATAAAAAGTCTAGTGACAATTTAAGCGCAATTTCTTAATTAATTTTTTGTAACCGAACAAAAGGATATTTTTTGAAAACTTTCTTCGGCAATATTGTTCTAAATTATGACAGGAATCGATTGCTAAATGTTTCAAGTCGCTAAGTGGTCTGGTTGCCGAGATATAGGCCAAAAACTGCTTTTTTTGAGGTTTTTTGGCTTTTCCGGGAAATCCAGGAAGGAATTCCGGGAATTTTTTTGGCCCCCAATCATCCTCGGAACTTGCTTAACATATTTGCTTTTGGAACTAGTCCTCGATATTGCTTCGTTGAGGAGGAGATATGACTTAAAGCTGCGGACACACATCCATTCATCCATCCATCCAGAAATAACGAATTAATAATCGCAATTGTCAGTATGGAAATTGCGCTAAAAAATTTCCTTTTGAGCAAAATAAAACAAAAATTTATTGTAAAGAATTTTACTTTTTAAAGTAATAGACGAGGAAGCTAAATAGCTTTTTCCGAGTCAAATTTTAGAGGACATCTGTCATGATTAGTTTAACACATACATTTTAAAAATCAACAATGGTTAGGCCTATGTTTCTGTGTATGAAATGATATCTTGTGGTCAGCACCATTAATTCCTGCCATCTTTTTTTTCTAGACTATTGTCACTTTCCATATAGTTCAGTAGATTAAAAAATGTGCTATGAACAGTTTTGTTTTGTGTAACCCTTTCTATTTATAAAGAATGTGTCTTAGTAGATCTTTTTCAGTATTTTATGTTGTTGATCATTTTTAATTGATTACATAATGTTCTTCACTTGTATTTTATGTTGTTGATCATTTTTAATTGATTACATAATGTTCTTCACTTGTATTTTATGTTGTTGATCATTTTTAATTGATTACATAATGTTCTTCACTTGTATTATATGTTGTTGATCATTTTTAATTGATTACATAATGTTCTTCACTTCTTTTGTCTGCTTCAGATCTGGGAGACAAGTGAAACCCAATGTTAAATACGCCAGTGAAGATTCAAAATCATCCGAAGGTCCCAAGAAAAAATGTGAGCGTTCAGGTTGCCCAGCAGTTCATCCCATTTGTTTTGCTGGAGCAAGTGAAAGGTTAGCTCATAATATTTTAAACCACTTTTTTTTCATAACGGGTAATGTTATTGAAATGTTGTCTCGCTATATTTTAAATCACTTTTTTAGTAAGCTTATTACATCACATTTCCTGATTTCTCTTCAATCATGATTTTCGGTTCCTTCTGATTACCAGCTTACTAGTGGCCCTATTGAGGTGTCTAATCCTATCAGATTAAGGACCAGGATTAGGTTTAGTTATAATCATCTTTAATCTTTTCTTCTTCTTCGTTCTTAATTATTAGTGTTGAAGGGGATAAAGATTTATCTGCCAGTGGGTTTGAACTCGAGACTTTGTTCGAATTTATCAACCATGAGCTTTTTGCCGACTCGACCGCGCCTCCAACACAATTAAGCGTTACGTGTCAACTGGTTATGCGCCATTGAGGCCATTGACTTCGATTTCAGCCTGCTTTTCTTTTTGGATTTACTTCCATAGCCTTTGTCCAACCAAGAACAAACTACAAGGCAGCAGTTGTTTAATTTTGGAGTTGTCTCTCCTTGAACAGTGGCTGTCCCCAGCTAACGAGCCTTATCTGCCCAAGGGTTCGAACTCGAGACTTTTCGGTTTAGCAACCATGAGCTTTACCGACTCGACCACGCCGACCCCTATCATCTTTAATGATCTTATCAAATAAGTAGTAATGGCCAAGCAATGAGTTCTTTTTGATTAATGCTGTTAAGTAAATATAAATTATCATTTGATTTACCGGATGTTACAATGAGTTTTTCTATTTATCAGATGTTCAGGGGCTAACTGGACTTCAAGATGGGGCCACATAACCTTAGGAGAACATTACTGCAATGAATGTTTTGAATATTACTACAGAAGGTTAGTAGATTTTTTAAGTGCTTTTAAAATAACATTTTATAATTATCTTGAACGTACTAAATTTAAAATATAAATGTATTCAATGTATTTTTTTTAAAATATTTTTTAACTGAATAAAATTCTAAATAAATTTTGTTTTTATTTCAGCACCAAAGGTGGGTACGAGGTGTACGAGAAGTGGAAGAGACACTGGTCATCTAAAGCGAGGACCGAGGCAGCCGTTGCTAATTTTATGGTGGACCAGATCATGCCCTACTGGGTCCAGTGTCAGGCCGAGGGCTGTGGCAAGTGGAGGCAACTCTCAAGAGATTCCGATT
This sequence comes from Physella acuta, assembly GCF_028476545.2. Taxonomy (NCBI): domain Eukaryota; kingdom Metazoa; phylum Mollusca; class Gastropoda; family Physidae; genus Physella; species Physella acuta. Next base: position 399,104 of record NW_026731585.1, read on the forward strand.
TAACGCCAGAGTTCATCGACAGTTTTCAATGTGGCATGACAACCACACAGAACTCAACATCCAAGGTTTCTTATTGTTGTATTCATGTTTCACTTAAACACATTTTTAGAAATCTTTATCTTGATCCTAATACTTAGTCACTTAATAAGTTACTCTAACTTTTTATGATTAATAGTTTTAATACAACTTTGTTAGGAGTTATTTTTTAATAATCATATAATTATTAACTTAATAATTTTTCTGTCAAGTAGTATTTTTCACTTTAATTTTTTTATGTTACTTCAAATGTATTGGCAAAAAATTTAGTATTTTAAAATTGGGAATTATTGTGTTCACAGAAAATGAAACAAAGCGCCTGCAGTGTCCCAGAGGATGAGGCAAGTGCTAAATTGTTTCACTATCCTTTTTTTATGTAAACTGTGATCTGATCAGTCCACTCTGTCACATAATGTTCTCTACCACTGTAGGGACTTTTCCTGCTTAAGTAAAATATATCTATGAAACTCATTAGCGCCAGATGAAGTAGAGTTCCTCTCAACATATGTAGTCACTCTCCTTAACTTTGCCTTCACTCAACTTGCCCTGTGCCAGTATGAGCTCTTCAGACCACATCAACCTTGGGATTTGAGTCTGAAACAGAATTTGAGCCTTTTTTTTAAAATCTTATTTCATCTCAATATTTCCTACCTTATGAAGTCCACTTGTGAAGAAATATTTATTTACATTTTTCAAAGCATAGATATTTTTGAATAATTATATTAATAAAATAAAATTTGCATAGTTTATGTGAAAATTACTGTTATGGATACCATTTTTTTCTCATACACAGAGGGTCCATTATGTACATAGTCCACTGTGGTTGATACAGAACAGATGCACATCTTTCTTGAAAAAATCCCCTGCGGCGCCATTTCTAATCAACTACTACGCTGATGGTGTGGGCTTGAGTCCGACTGAAGAGGTGGCAGAGTTCACCAAAGAACAGAAAAGTTGGTGCATTTTTACAGCCTATTTTTACAGCCTAATTGGGTTTTTTTAAATTTCGTTAATTAAAATTACATTATAGTGAAAAATTAAATAATTTTAAATTTAAACTATTCAAAGTAAGATTCATAAACTTGAGTAATTTCGTTATCTTACAGAAAATCTTTGCCCATATGTTGTCCCCTTCCCCAAGGGAGAGCACCACATGCATGCCCTGGCCGTCACCCCTGACATGATGATGGAGGCAGAGATCGATGCCTTCCCACTGATGGCCCAGGAATGTCCTTACAACTATCTGGCCATCAGAAACCTTATCCTGGCCATTTGGGCGTTCAATCCCAAGGTATGAGTATACAGCAGTTGCCATTGATTTAAGTACCAGATTGAGTGTGTAAATATTTCTCATGTCTCACATTATAAAACAAGATGTTATTCACACTTAAGATTGTTTCATTAAAAAACTACAGCTACCTCCAATCTCCCTTTTTTACTCTTATATAAAACCTGTTACCATTTTTATTTTAAACAAATTTTTTTTTTTTTTTAAATATTCATGATGAACTATGTATTGGACTTTATTGTAATTTTTCAATGATGTTGAGCTTCTTAGTTTGCAGAATGTTTATATCCTCTGATGGTTCTTCTTGTGTATTCTTAATTTTAGTTTTGGAAGAGATTCCATCCAACACAATTAAGTATACATGTCAACTTGTTATGCTGTTGACTCCGATTTCAACCTGCTTTTCTTTGTGGATTTGCTGCCATAGCTTTATTCCAACCAAGAACAAACTACAAGGCAACAGTTGTTGGATTTTGGAGTTGTCTCTCCTTAGGGTTCGAACTCGAGACTTCGGTTTAGCACCCATGAGCTTTACCATCTCAACCATGCCAACCCCATCTGATGGATCAAAGTGAACTGTTCAAATTAATTGTAATTAATGTTCATTAATGATTATTTAATTTGTTCCAGGAGTGGGTGACCAAAGAAAAATGTATGCGCCAGATAATTTGCCGAGGCCTGACCAGGGTCAGCTGTATAGAGTTTTTGCCACAGATTTTAGCCTTCCTCACGTACCATAATTTTATAAACCAAGGACTAGTTACTCCTCCTGCATCTGTCTTGTCCTATTTAAATATTCCAGTAAGTTTTTTCAACCTCATTATTTTTTTCGCTTGTCTGGTGATTAGTTATACATGAAAGTATCATTATTTCTTATACTAATTTAGTAACTTTTGAAACTTTAAAGAAACCTTCATTTATAAGTAACAATATAAGCCAGTATTGAAAATGAATACATGTTCGCTCAAGAAACAATAAGTTACGATACCAACCTAACACCATAAATTTAATAATTATTTTTATACGTTTTTTACATCATTTCAATGTTATTAACTATTGACTATTTCGGGATTCTGTGTTTGTGGACAACCACATAAAATATGATCGTGTTTTGTTTCAGGGTTCCGTAATTGTTGTAGGGGCTGGCATTAGTGGTCTGGCTGCTGCCTACCTGTTAAAGTCTCATGGCTGCAAGGTAAGCTTTGATTGCAATTAGCCTACCTGTTAAAGTCTCATGGCTGCAAGGTAAGCTTTGATTGCAATTAGCCTACCTGTTAAAGTCTCATGGCTGCCTGCAAGGTAAGCTTTGATTGCAATTAACTTGCCTCATTCCCACAGTCTATGTTGTTGGAGAATCTTTTTTTCTCTCTAAGAGTTTACCTCTTTTTTTATTTCGGCATATGAAATCAAGCTGTATCATTTCCATCTGCAGGTGACTGTAGTAGAGTCCAAGTCTAGGTTGGGTGGTCATATACATGACGTAACAAATTTTGTTTCTATCTGCAGGTGACTGTAGTAGAGTCTAAGTCTAGGTTGGGTGGTCGTATACATGACGTAACAAATTTTGTTTCTATCATCAGGTGACTGTAGTAGAGTCTAAGTCTAGGTTGGGTGGTCGTATACATGACGTAACAAATTTTGTTTCTATCCTCAGGTGACTGTAGTAGAGTCTAAGTCTAGGTTGGGTGGTCGTATACATGACGTAACAAATTTTGTTTCTATCCTCAGGTGACTGTAGTAGAGTCTAAGTCTAGGTTGGGTGGTCGTATACATGACGTAACAAATTTTGTTTCTATCCTCAGGTGACTGTAGTAGAGTCTAAGTCTAGGTTGGGTGGTCGTATACATGACGTAACAAATTTTGTTTCTATCTGCAGGTGACTGTAGTAGAGTCCAAGTCTAGGTTGGGTGGTCGTATACATGACGTAACAAATTTTGTTTCCATCTGCAGGTGACTGTAGTAGAGTCCAAGTCTAGGTTGGGTGGTCGTATACATGACGTAACAAATTTTGTTTCCATCTGCAGGTGACTGTAGTAGAGTCTAGGTTGGGTGGTCGTATACATGACGTAACAAATTTTGTTTCTATCTGCAGGTGACTGTAGTAGAGTCCAAGTCTAGGTTGGGTGGCCGTATACATGACGTAACAAATTTTGTTTCTATCTGCAGGTGACTGTAGTAGAGTCTAAGTCTAGGTTGGGTGGCCGTATACATGACGTAACAAATTTTGTTTCTATCCTCAGGTGACTGTAGTAGAGTCTAGGTTGGGTGGCCGTATACATGACGTAACAAATTTTGTTTCTATCCTCAGGTGACTGTAGTAGAGTCTAGGTTGGGTGGCCGTATACATGACGTAACAAATTTTGTTTCTATCCTCAGGTGACTGTAGTAGAGTCTAGGTTGGGTGGTCGTGTACATGACGTAACAAATTTTGTTTCTATCTGTAGGTGACTGTAGTAGAGTCCAAATCTAGGTTGGGTTGTCGTATACATGATGTAACAAATTTTGTTTCTATCCTCAGGTGACTGTAGTAGAGTCTAAGTCTAGGTTGGGTGGTCGTATACATGATGTTGAGATGAACGGCTCACACGTCATCACCAGTGGTAATGTGATGAACGGCTCACACATCATCACCAGTGGTAATGTGATGAACGGCTGCATCAACAACCCCATAGCCATCATGGCGTATCAGGTCAGTCTAGTCTTGTCTGATTGGTTTAATTTTCAATTGTGTAAGGATGATTTTGACTGGTCAATTTAGTTGGATGGCTTTTGGTGCTAAATCTTGTTTGATTTGCACTTTTTTATTATAATTTTAAAAATTCCTAAAAATAAATTACCTTGATTAAAGAACACCCTAATTGAAACAAACCACTCTGCTAAATGTGTATTGAGTCAGCCATACCTCACTAAGACTACACCAGAACTAACTTTGGTTTTGTAATATTTGCATAACAGCCTCTTTATTTTTTTATTTGTCGTTAAGCCTTAATATAGTGTTGATTTGAGCAGAAGTGAATAATATTTGAGCTGAAGTGAATAATTTTTTAGCAGAAGTTAATAATACTTTAACAGAAATTAATAATATTTTAACAGAAATGCATAACATAGCAGAAGTGAATGTTTTAAGCTAAGCTTTAGAACTGACTTGCAGATTTCAACAAAAATATAAAAAGCACTAGAAAGGACCTTCTAACATGTGGCTGCTAACATGATCCAAAGTTTTAATCTACTTAGTTTATAAAACAACATACAGCTTCCGTTTTATTTAAATTTATAGTGTTCTAAATGGGAAAAATACAATTTTGTGTGGAAAAAAATATTTCTCATTGCGAATTATTGTATTATTTAGAGTGTATCTGTATGTTTTTGTCAAACTTTGTGTCAAGCGCTGTTATGATTTATCAGTTAGGTATTGAATTGAAAGAACAGAGTGACAACTGTCAACTTATCACTGCCACTGGACAATGCCTTGATGAAAAACTGGATCGAAGGATTGAATTTCACTACAACGCTATCTTGGATATTGTCTCGGAGTGGAGAAAGAACAAAGCCCCATCCTCAGACATCCCACTGATTCGTGAGTTGTCTTCAACTTATCAGTTTATAGGTTGGCAGGGTTAGGCTGGTAACTTTAAAACATTAGTTCTTAACCTGGGTCCCAGAGGTTTGGTGTGTCTGTCTCAGGGATTCGCTGAGGTCAAGACACACACCTGACTCGTATGATAAGTGATCAGATTTTATCATTGCAGACACTATTTGATACCTTTATAAAGACTAAGAACCATTGCTTTAAAAGCTCAAGTTGAGATCCTGAGTCCACCCTACTCTGATGGGTATCAGACTCACGTTAAGTAAACAGAGGCTTAGCACTAACCACATTATTGATGTATATGCAGAACTCATAAAGCCAGATGAACTACTTCATCTGCTCTATTGTGTGCCTGCTCTATTGAGTGCCTGCTCAGGAATGATAACTTTAACTTGCCCCACCTGAAATTCCTCTGTATTTGTTTCTTTGTCTTACAACCTACAATAATTATAGAATAATTTGTGTAAGTCATTAAAACTTAACTTAACCTCAACTGGCCACATATTGAAAGAGAAGATTTACTGTATTTTTTTTATTCAGATAAATTTAAAGAACTTCATGGAGAATTTGTGAATGAAACTCAAGGTTTCTTTACTGAAGTAAGATTTTTCCCTATCATTTTCTTGAAGTTTTTCTTTAGTTTTTGCTTTATGTGCAAGTATGGTACAAAGTGCTGCCACAATCAAATATTATCCAACCATTTTGTTTTGCACGTAGTCTCACCTGGACACTTTACCTGGGCTAAGTTATTAGTAAAAGATTTGTCACTTTTTTAAAGATCTTCTCAAGTGGCGCAAGATTGCCTTTTACTCACACACAACTATCACAAACACCATTGTAAATTCCTATGGAAAGATTTAAACACAGCCATCCACCATAAATTGCACTTGTCTGTGTGCATCTGTACCCAGCTATTTACCACAAAATTGCACTTGAGTTTTTGAACTGCTAGACTCTGTACAGTTCTACATAACTACTCATGATAAATTGCACCTATTTTTTATAAACTGCTAGTCTATGTACAGTTCTACATTATCCACCATAAATCGCATTCTAGTTTTTAAACTGCTAGTGTGTCTACAGTTCTACACAACTATCCACCATAAATTGCACTATAGTTTTTAAACTGCTAGTCTATGTACAGTTCTACACAGCTATTCACCATAAATTGCACTATAGTTTTTAAACTGCTAGTCTATATACAGTTCTACACAGCTATTCACCATAAATTGCACTACAGTTTTTAAACTGCTAGTCTATGTACAGTTCTACACTATCCACCATATATTGCACTTGTTTTTAAACTGCTAGTCTATGTACAGTTCTACACAGCTATTCACCATAAATCACACTAGTTTTTAAACTGCTAGACTGTGCACAGTTCTACACAGCTATTCACCATAAATAGCACTATAGTTTTTAAACTGCTAGTCTACAGTTCTACACTATCCACCATAAATAGCACTATAGTTTTTAAACTGCTAGACTGTGCACAGTTCTACACAGCTATTCACCATAAATCACACTAGTTTTTAAACTGCTAGACTGTGCACAGTTCTACACAGCTATTCACCATAAATAGCACTATAGTTTTTAAACTGCTAGTCTACAGTTCTACACTATCCACCATAAATAGCACTATAGTTTTTAAACTGCTAGACTGTGCACAGTTCTACACAGCTATTCACCATATTCCTACTGTCATCTGATCGCAGCTTGCACCAAACAAGGCCCCATCCTACCACTATTTTCAGAGATTTTGGAGTGAATTAAAGTTGTTACACCAAAATTACTCCACTCTCTTCACTCAGGTTCATTAAAAAAATTCTTTAATGAGTTTTTTCAAATTTTGCAGTGTTTTTATTGTACTTTTTGTTAAGCAATGCACTGCTTTGTTAGAATTTTTTTTAAATTTCATGGTATCTGACAAGCTTACATTGAAATTCTGATTAAAATTTGATGGTTTCTGACAAGCTTACATAAACTTACATAAAAAGATAACTTACATAAATAGATCAACTTAAACAAACACATTAATTTAGATAGACATATAAACTTATATAAACACATACATTTGCATAAACCAAAAATTCTTATTAACCAGTACATAATCCTCATTTTATATGTATATTATAAAATATTGGACAAGTGTTCTTAAATTTTAATGTCAGATTTTAACCAACATAATGAGACCATTGTTTGATTTTTTATTTTTTAAATGTATACATTGATTCACATTATGAAGTTCATTATAAAGTTGGAATTCAATTTTTTAAAATAATTATGTTCATGCTTCAGTTGTTAATTTTAAATAGAAAAACATATTTTTTAATCTGTAATGATCTCTCATAACCTCTTGTTAATGGAAAGTAAAAGAGAAGTAGATTTAAATTGTAACTGTTACAAACAATTTTGTGGCTAATTAAATTCAAATTTTATTATTTTTATTCTCTATTCTGGAATTTGGGCAATTTATTTCACCTTTTTTTTGTGCAACTTATTTTCGCCTGTTGTTATTGTGCCTAGTATAGTTTATAACACTTTTGTTTGCTTGGCTTTACCTGTTATTTCTCCCACCTGCCCGTGTGTAAAGGGTGTCTTCTCACAGGTGGAGGAGGCGGTCATGGAGTTCCACCACAGCAGCCTGGAGTTCGCCTGCGGTGCCTGTCTGGAGCAGGTGTCCGCACTGCACTGGGACCAGAACGAGGCCCTGCCCCAGTTTGGGGGCCCCCATGTGTTGTTTCCTAATGGCTTCAGCCCTATTGTCAACAAATTAAGTCAAGGTTTGGATGTACGGTTAAACTCACAGGTAAAAATATAACACCTTAAGTGAGACTAAGGCTTTCTTTAGCTATACTTATAAATCCAGAACTGAAATATCTAAACTCCATACTTCTACTTCTATGCAAATAATTACATTTTAGAAAGACAGGAACATAGATTTTTTTTACATAATAGATGATAGAAAAGAATATAAATAAAAGTATATTAGTTGTAAAAGTAAGTTACTTTTAACTGTAATCCGATGTTCTGATGTAATTGTAGGTAACAGAAATAGATTACTCTGGCTCTGATGTGCTTGTAAAAACAAACAACGAATCTCTCTCAGCTGACAAGGTAACATTAGTTTCTACATTCATTCGTTTATTCTATTAATTAATAAATTAATTCATTTTTATTTGTTCATTAATTCATTAAACCAGTTGTAACTAACATAGTTGTTGATTTGTGTCTAGCAAACATACTAGCAACATAGATTAAGCAAAGAGTAGCAGTAGATTTTGCTTGTAGTCCATTCAAGGCTGTGCGTTATTACAATTTTACAAATGTTATTCTACAAGTATCTAACGCTGGTTGTAATGTAGATACATTTGTTCAAACATTTATTATTACTGCTGTTACACAACTTATTTTTTATAAAAAATAGCCTGATAATTTTGTTGGTGTCAGGTGATAGTCACGCTGCCTTTAGCTGTTCTCAAGAAAGAGGCCGTGAACTTCAAGCCTGCCCTACCTGAACCCAAGCTCAGTGCAATAAGGTCACTTGGTGCAGGAACTGTTGAAAAGGTGAGGGGCTGGCTTTACTTTTTGTACAGGACAATATTCCGGCAAGTAGTAGTTGAAAGAGGAGGGGGGGGGGGGGGGGGGGGGTGAGGGGCTGGCTTTACTTTTGTACAGGACAATATTCCGGCAAGTAGTAGTTGAAAGAGGAGGGGGGGGGTGAGGGGCTGGCTTTACTTTTTGTACAGGACAATATTCCAGCAAGTGGAAGAAATACTGGACCTTGAAGTATAGGTCGAGATTACATCGGAAACCCTAGCTATGCCATAACAAACAGAATTTTGTAAATTTAAAGTAATGCTTGAGTCTAAATGGTGTGGTTATAATGTAGAGCTTTTGACTGCTAACTCAAATGTCTAGATTTTGGATCTTGGGCTTGAGTTGGTAGGACCTCGCTGAGTCCACCTAGCTCTCTCAGGTGCCTAACTCACGTTAGGGAAACGAAGGTGGCTTGGCATAGTGCTGACCACATTATCCTCTTAAATGTTGAGCTCATTGAAACAGATAAACTTAACTTTATCTGCCCCATGTGTCTTGGGCACAAACAGGAAAATGATTATTATCATTACTTGTTTTAAGTGGTCAATGAATGGTTGACTGTTTCCTCAGGTGGTGCTACATTTTGATGTCAACTTTTGGTCGCAACAAGTTCAAGGTCAGGCTGTCTTTGGACATCTACCTTGTGAGGGGTCACCCAGAGGACACTTCAGTGTCTTCTACTCCCATGTCTGTTCAAAGGTGTGTTTAGATCAGGTGTATTTAGGTGTGTCCACACACAGGTGTGTTGTCAGGTGTGTCCACACACAGGGGTGTTGAGGTCAGGTGTGTCCACACACAGGTGTGTTTAGATCAGGAGTGTCCACACACAGGTGTGTTGAGGTCACTTGTTTTACACGTGGGTATGTTAAGCACTGTTTTGTTTGTCTATGAGTGTGCCACTGGTGACATGTTAGGGTTAGTTTCATAAAATTTCAGTTGTTTATTCCCATCCCTAACCCAACATTTTGCAACATCCTACCAATTGCCCCCAAGAAATGTAATGTAGCTACCTCCCCTTCCTACTGCAAGAAATGTAATGTAGTTACCTCCCCTTCCTACTGCAAGAAATGTAATGTAGTTACCTCCCCTTCCTACTGCAAGAAATGTAATGTAGTTACCTCCCCTTCCTGTTGACAGACAGGTCAGCATGTCTTGTCCAGCTACCTGTTCAGTCAAGGTTTGACACTGCTGGGAGATAACTCTGATGACAAGATTGTCCAGGCTTGTCTGCAGGTGTTGACAGTTATGTTTCCTGACCAGGTCAGTAGTGTTTTTATTGATTGTTGTTGTAGTTGGTAACAGATGGTGATGCTGTACTGCTAGGGCAACTGACCTCTTAGTGTTGTCTACTCATTAAATTTAATTTAAAAAATGTCAATAAGGTGTTTGTGTTGTTTGTTGAAAAAATAAAATGAAGACAAACAATCTCTGAGTCAGACAAAGCTATTATCAAGATTAATGGAAAACATGAATTTTTACATAGTACGAGCCGGCCCGCGGCATAACATACGCCGCTATTTAGTTGTTGTTTTTTCTACTTTTCAGTAATTCATAATTTGTGAATTTGACCGTACCAACGCTGACACTGAAATATTTCTTTAAAACACTATAAGTAGCTCGTTAAGGACCATAACCTCCCCCCCCTTCTTCCCCCCCCCCCCCCCCCCCCAACGTTTAAAATCATTTCAAACTAAATTATCTGCCCCTAATAGCCGTCACTAAATCCGACTCCACAAAGGTAAACATAGCGTGAACCACAGCTCACTAAGACCATGTAGGGGTGGGGATGGTAGGGAGCGCGTTTACAGCTTGTTTTCTAGCGGATCCCAGAAGAGAATTATATATATAGATACCAGAAGATATTCAAATATCTAATCCTAAATTTATGTTCCAAAATATACTAAAACATACAAGTGTCTTGTATACCCAAATCTACTAGAAAATGTACTTATACAATGTATACCCAAATATACTAAAACATGTACTAGTACCCTGTGTACCCAAAGTGCTAGAATATGTATATCAAAATATACTAAAACATGTAAATACACTAAAACATGTAATATTGACACTCCACCAGGATATCCCCACCCCCTTATGGAGTCATGTGACCCACTGGGGCAGGGACCCTGACATTGGCATGGCTTACAGCTATATCCCTGTGGGCTGTGATGGTGAGGCTTATGACTTGCTGGCAGAGACTGTGGAGGAGAAACTCTACTTCGCAGGGGAGGTAAGAACACTTAGCTTAACCTACCTTTCATTGCACCTGATTTTGTTTTTACATTTTGTTCATTTCTATAGGGATAAATAAGGGATTGCTGTAAAAGTTAATCAAAGTACAAAATCACCTAATTTAAAAAATAGGATTATCAATGGAATGATTGACAGCCAATTATAATAAACATTAGATGGACAAATTTATTTAAGAAACTAGGCAATTTATCTTTTAACCTTTTGAACCCGAGGTATTACTTTATCTGTCTGAGCCTTAAATATCAAATGCTCTGAGGTATTAGCTTATCACAGTCCGTACATTAAATTGTGATTGGGAATTTTAAGTTACGGAGCTAAGGGTTCAAAGGGTTGAATCCTGATGTTTAAATTTTCATTAAATGTTGGGTTTTATATTTCTTTTTAAAACTGGGCTTTTCACTAATTTCCAGAAAATATCATCTAAATTTATAGAATCTATGACTGGTTATTCAATAATTTGTATAATAATACAAAATTTGTATGAAATTATTTTTAAAAAGTGAGAAGAATTTTCTTTTTTTATAATTCAGAAAGTGAGTTGTATAAAAGTAAATTGTCTTGCCGTACACATAAACTGTTCCATGTTGTATAAAAGTAAATTGTCTTGCCGTACACATAAACTGTTCTATGTTGTATAAAAGTAAATTGTCTTGCCGTACACATAAACTGTTCCATGTTGTATAAAAGTAAATTGTCTTGCCGTACACATAAACTGTTCCATGTTGTATAAAAGTAAATTGTCTTGCTGTACACTTCAACTGTTCCATGTTGTATAAAAGTAAATTGTCTTGCCGTACACATAAACTGTTCCATGTTGTATAAAAGTAAATTGTCTTGCCGTACACATAAACTGTTCCATGTTGTATAAAAGTAAATTGTCTTGCCGTACACATAAACTGTTCCACGTTGTATAAAAGTAAATTGTCTTGCCGTACACATAAACTGTTCCATGTTGTATAAAAGTAAATTGTCTTGCCGTACACATAAACTGTTCCATGTTGTATAAAAGTAAATTGTCTTGCCGTACACATAAACTGTTCCATGTTGTATAAAAGTAAATTGTCTTGCCATACACATAAACTGTTCCATGTTGTATAAAAGTAAATTGTCTTGCCGTACACATAAACTGTTCCATGTTGTATAAAAGTAAATTGTCTTGCCGTACACATAAACTGTTCCATGTTGTATAAAAGTAAATTGTCTTGCCGTACACATAAACTGTTCCATGTTGTATAAAAGTAAATTGTCTTGCCATACACATAAACTGTTCCATGTTGTATAAAAGTAAATTGTCTTGCCGTACACATAAACTGTTCCATGTTGTATAAAAGTAAATTGTCTTGCCATACACATAAACTGTTCCATGTTGTATAAAAGTAAATTGTCTTGCCGTACACATAAACTGTTCCCTCCACAGGCCACAAACAGACATTTTCCACAGACAGTCAGCGGTGCCCACCTCAGTGGCATTAGAGAGGCCAGAAAAATTTTAGACTCCTTCACATAAACTTTTTGGTGGCAAGACCTCGACTAGGGCAGAGATGCCAGACAAATTCTAGACTCCTTCTCATAAACTCTTTGGTGGCAAGACCTCAGAAGGGCCAGAAAAATTCTAGACTCCTCAGTAACTCTTTGGTGTGAGTCTTGAGATTGTTATCAAACCACAAGGCAGCAAGACCATAATTTATCTCACCTTTTTACGTTATAGTGCTTCTATACAATGTGTCATGTTTTAGGCTATTTGTGTCACGCTAGGTCAGGGGGCGGGCATATGAAGACTGTTAATGGAGTACAGGAAATTTAGGGCTGGGCAATGAAGACTTAATGGAGTACAGGAAATTTCATGTGAATACATTAAAACGATTGTGGCAGTTTATGGAAATGTTAATCCCCAAAGATTATTTGAAAAAGTGAGTCATTTGTAGCATTTTTTTAAAATAATGAATGCCCCATTTTATAAGTCCTATAGTTATTATTATACCTCAAACCAATCTAGTGTAAGTTGATTACCTAAAGGGGAATGGGTAAAAAATTTCAAGAATGTAAAGCTACTAAGCCCTCTCCAGCCAATAACAGCATTCAGTCAATTAACTAAATAATATCACATTGCACAGTTAACATTTCATTGAAAAAATCGTGACATTATTTATAGAAGTGATCTCACTTTGTTTGCTCAAGATGTTTTGAAGTCCTGCAGTTGATTTATGTTTTTTGTTGAGTATTCAAGGCATAGTTAAGAAAGATTGTCAATAATATGCTAACAAATGTGTTATGGATGGTCATTATGAGTGCTGTATATAGGTTAACGCACCTAAGGTTATCGTATGTATGAACTCACATAGTGTGTTGTGTCATTTGTGAGATTTGCATTAAGACAAATAATTCATGTGTTTATTTGCATTGATTGTATGAGTGCAAATTATACAAATAATTCCTATGTATATAGATTGTATGAGGCTTACCATACAATCATTATTTGATGTATTGTTATTCAATGGTGATACCACTACGTTTGTAGTTGAAGATATTTTTCTACTGTTATGATGTAAGATTCTTATAAAATTATTAATGTACTATTAATTAACCTTTTGTTCTGAAGGAAATATAACCAACCATAATGGTATTATATCAGTCATTGCACTTTCCTCAAACTAATTTTTTATGATGTCATGTGGGTACATTTGAAGCAACTCAGCAAATTGTGTGTCTGTCATGTGGGTACATTTGAAGCAACTCAGCAAATTGTGTGTCTGTCATGTGGGTACATTTGAAGCAACTCAGCAAATTGTGTGTCTGTCATGTGGGTACATTTGAAGCAACTCAGCAAATTGTGTGTCTGTCATGTGGGTACATTTGAAGCAACTTAGCAAATTGTGTGTCTGTCATGTGGGTACATTTGAAGCAACTCAACAAATTGTGTGTCTGTCATGTGGGTACATTTGAAGCAACTCAACAAATTGTGTGTCTGTCATGTGGGTACATTTGAAGCAACTCAACAAATTGTGTGTCTGTCATGTGGGTACATTTGAAGCAACTCAACAAATTGTGTGTCTGTCATGTGGGTACATTTGAAGCAACTCAACAAATTGTGTGTCTGTCATGTGGGTACATTTGAAGCAACTCAACAAATTGTGTGTCTGTCACGACTGAAGAGAAACAAATTTTTTTTAAAATGTTAGGCTTATCATTTCAATGTTTGTGTCAATAAACATTTACAGTGATCAGTGTTTAGGCATTTTATCTGTTTCTGAATCACTGACTCCTAACAGTTATTTCTGAATCACTGAGTTGTTTCTTAGTCACTTACTCCTGGATATTTGTTTTCCTGAGTTACTATGTAGGGATCTACGGTGGGGTTATTGAGTATTTGACTTAACTACTTACGTCTTTAAAAAGAGAGGGAACCTAAGATTAGTCCTGATTTAATTAATCTCTTGCTAATCCCATATATTCATGCAATGCTCACCTACTACCATAAACTCTATTGGCAGCCATGTGTCACTTTGTTTACTTTATAAAAATGTGAAAGGTTTTTTCTGTTAAATTTTGGTGCAATGTTATGATTTTTTTAGCTTCATGCTATTTGTTTTTACATGAACACTTTGTACTGAGGAAAGTTTTCAATTTATTGTAACATGAGATCAGTTTTAAAAATTCAGATGAGAAAACTTTAAAAAATAAATTTCTTAGTCATAACATTTATTTTCCAGTTTGAGAATGCAAAAGTGAAAGATTGTAGAAACTATGACTTTGATCCATGATAGCTTTCTTTTTACAAATAGGTGATCTAGAAAAGAAAAATAAATTAACAAACTTTGACAGATATTAAAACTAGATTGAATGTTGCCGAAAAAATTGGTAGTTACAACTTCCCCAACTCCTGTAGATTGAATGTTGCAGAATGAATTGGTATTTACAACTCCCCCAAAAGTTTACTCAGGAGAAGTAGTGTTGGTACATTCTGTGGTAAACTTTTTGTTGCTCCCCTTAGTTTCACTGGGGTTATCTTTACATTCCATTCAAAACACAGGGGTAACAATTGTTTTCAGGAAATTCTTTAGCTCAGGTGTTTGTTTCTACAATGAATTTTCCCAATGTATCTATGCAATTAAAACTGTTTTTATAATTGTTTTTTAAAGACATTAATTTACACTTTTGCTTAATGGAGTTTGTTAAAAAATGTGGTTTGATTTTTGTTTAGTAAATCTTTTGTTAAATTGCATTATTGTAACTACTGTATTTTATTTTTTCTATTGCATTATTATAACTATTATGTTTTGCTAATTTGTATTGCATTATTATAACAACTGTATTTTATTAATTTGTATTGCATTATTATAACTACCAAATTGTTATTTTTAGCACCTGGTTTGCATGTTTTTCGTCTACTGTTTTTTATTGTTGCACATTTTGAATTTGATTTGTTGGCTTTGTATTTATGATGAGTATAAACTTCATTCATCATGCAAGATGTTTTGATATATATAAAGATAATGGTAAACCACAAAGTTATTGTTTGTGTTGTTTCATTTTTAATGCTGTTTTCATTTAGAGGGATGTTTGAGTTTTTACACATTTCAATTCAAGTTGATGTAAAAAAAAATACTCAACAAATCCACACAGATAAGTCTACAAGATAAGTCTACAAGATAGGTCTACACTGCCTGAATATTTTGTAATGCTGAATCTCAGAAACATGGGCAAACTGCTTTTGGGTAAATATCTGGTAATGTGTTGATACTGACACCTATTTTTGTCTTTATCTGGGTGAACAATTTTAAAAATAGTGGCACCACAACCCATCTCTGTCCCACCATCTTCAATGTCTAGATGGGAACATATAGCTTAAAAAATGGTGGCACCACTACCATCTTCAATGTCTAGCTGGGAACATATAGCTTAAAAAATTGTGGCACCACTACCATCTTCAATGTCTAGCTGGGAACATATAGCTTAAAAAATTGTGGCACCACTACCATCTTCAATGTCTAGCTGGGAACATATAGCTTAAAAAGTAATGGCACCACTACCATCTTCAATGTCTAGCTAGGAACATACAACTTAAAAAATTGTGACACCACAAACTAGCACGAACTTCAATGTGTAGCTGGGAACATATAGCTTAAAAAATTGTGGCACCACTACCATCTTCAATGTCTAGCTGGGAACATATAGCTTAAAAAATTGAAACAATTCCTGAACACAAGTTTTGCAGTGTGACTGAAGTAAGCAATAGATCCTCCAACATGTTTATCCTGTCTGGATCACACTAGAGGTGGTCAGTATGTGTAATTTACAGGTGGTCAGTATGTGTAATTTAGAGGTGGTCAGTATGTGTAATTTAGAGGTGGTCAGTATGTGTAATTTAGAGGGGGTCAGTATGTGTAATTTAGAGGTGGTCAGTATGTGTAATTTACACACTGCTGATGTAGTAATTTTAATCAAACAATTTTATAATATGCAGCAGGTGTGAATTAAACAAAAAAAATATCGAACAAAATTTATTACCATTTTAATTATTTCCAAACCTAGTTTTTTATCAAATATTTTTTTAGGCATGTTGTTTTCCTAAAAGTTCATACACCATTATTTCGAAGTCTTCTTTAACTGCTTAGGATAATTTTTCCTAGTTGCCAACCCTGCACCTACACCGCCAGGGATTGTCAAAGTTCATTACAATGTCCAAGATGCACCTTGGTACACACTCTACGCACCGCCCATATTCGATACAGGCAGTTTCGTCCCTGTGTGGATGGTAAAGTAGCGTGTACGTTAAAATGTCCGGTAATCTGTCGTTTTAGGTAAAATCGCCCGCGACTAGTAATGTGAAAAACAGGTGACTCCTCACATTTTAATAATTATTTCACATTTTGAGGAGGATTTATGTTTTGAAAAATACAAAATGTTTCCTTGTTTCATTTATGTACCTTTTTTTAAACAACCGAATTAAAACTTTTCAGTAATAAATGAATACCAGCGATGTTTCCAACAGATGCAACCATGCTCATTTAGTACATTTACTATTATAGCAGCCATCTTGTTAAAGTTTTATTTTTATAGACTTATAGCGAGAGATGCAGGCGGAAGTCACTCTATTTTACAAATGGCTGCTGTTTATAGCAAATCTTGCTTGCAGACACTGCTGCTTAAATTTAATTTCTGGCCTATATCGATATATTAAGCCATTGATTTAGGTTGATTATTAATATATCTATAATATTTGACACAAACATATCACAATATACTTCTATTAAAGCCTTGATAATGAGGTAACATTTTTGTACATTACTAGCCGCGGGCGATTATACGTACCCAAAACGATAGATTACCAAATGTCTAAATATTCATTCAACTAAAAAGTCAAGTAAGTAAAAAATATCAAATTGCAAAAACGTATAACTTAATTACTTGTAAGTCTAAATGCCTATTATACAGAGTTTCTTCCAGGCATCCCTTGAATTTTTTACCGCCCCCCCCCCCCCCGAACGAAATGAAATTTATATAATTTATATAGAAAATATATACTTTTAACAGTGTCCGCCCCCCCCCCCCCCCCCCGAAGAAAGTTTACCGCCCCCCCGAAGATTTCAAGTGCCCCCCCCCCCCCGGAGAAAAAAGTCTGGAAGAAACACTGCTATTATATATATATATATATATATATATATATATATATATATATATATATATATATATATATATATATATATATATAAAATTCTTTACGTGGGGACCATGCGAGACACCACCACGTAAGGTCTAACCCGCTCTCTAGGCATATCGCTACCCCCCACCCTCCCCTCCCACCAGTCTGGTGAGCTGTGGTTCACTCCTGAATGTTTACAATGTGACGGCTATTAGGGGCAAATAATTTAGCTTTTAAACAATTTGAAACTAATGAGAGGTAAGAAATTCTGCTTGATCTTTTCATTGTCGTCTGTAAACTGTCGTCACAGACAGCTGCTTTCACGGTGGGGAGGGGGGGTGTGGTCGTGGGTAGTGTCAAATCCATAAAATTATGAATTACTGAAAAGTAGAAAATAAAACAACTAAATAGCGGCGTATGCTTACGGCGCGGGTCAGCTCGTAAAGATAAATTCCATAGGGCACGAAAACTTCTTTCACGTTAAATAGAGACTAGAGTAAAATTAACTCCTAAAATTTTAAAACACGATTTACAAGATTTCAGACCTCATGAAACGGGAGTCTACGCCTTAAATATTTGTATTCGAAGTTCACATAGAAATCCGATTCTTAAGGTCAGATGAAAATAACAAATGAATACCTGAAAAATTCGTATTCGAAGTGCACGAAGTAATTCGGGTCTCGGATGACTGGGCTGGGGTCGGTGGGTCCGACACGGCCCGAGCTTCCGTCAACTACCCTTAAAGCAACTTCCGGCTCAGAGTCCCGAGGGTGGCTGTCTTGGCCAGGCAGATCATGTGTCGGGGGACCTTCAGAGTCCCGTGGGTGGCTGTCTTGGCCAGGCAGATCCTGTGTCGGGTTACCATCAGAGTTCTGTACCCTTGGTGCTGGGGAAACCAAGTCGTCAGATACCCTTCGTGTGTGCTCTAATCTATCGGATTGGTCTGCGGGTGTAGACAATGTCATATCAGTACTCGTTTGCTCCAAATTTAGCCCCGTGTCTTCAGTTTGTCCACCAACTTGACCCACTCCACCGGTAGAGATTGTCTGGTCGAGAGGCTCTTGTGTTGACGCCACATCCGAACTGTTTCTAAAATCTATGACGTTAGACAAACCGAAAACCGAGTCTGAATCTTCCGAGAGTAAAGAGTTCGATGTTCCGTTTGGACTGCTCAAGTTGGTATCGTTTGGTTGTGCCTGTGGTGTTACAACCAAACACAGGACGACAGCCGCCACGGTGAGGCAGCAGACGGCACCGCCAGACATCTTGTCTGGAGATCAAGATCGAAATTATTAGGCAACATAGTATTATATATATATATATATATATATATATATATATATATATATATATATATATATATATATATATATATATATATATATATATATATTTATATATATATAAATATATATATATATATATATATATATATATATATATTTATATATATATACCTTTTTTAAAACTTCGTTGTATAATTGCATCTCAAAAATTTAATAATATTACAGTAAACATCTAGTACTCTTAAAAAAACTCTTACCACTTCTACAGGAGAAGAAAAAACAACTTGTTCGGTAACTTAAAAAATCAGCAGATAATTTTATACTGTGAAACACCTGGCTCCGAAATTAAGTTAATTAAGTCTCCCAATTAGCGCCAGGTAAATGAGCACATGTACTGTCTGCGTATTTGCGTGTGCGGTAAAATTGAAATATGGACACTGGAATACTTACAAAGTCTAAGATATCAGCAATAGAGATACTGAATACTGGTCAGGTCCATTTTTTCCTCCAGACTTTTTTCTCCGGGGGAGGGGGGCATTCGAAATTTTCGGAATGGGGGAGGGGGGCGGACACTGTTATGTAAATTCCTTTTCGTTCGGCGAGGCTGTAAACATTCCCCACCCCCGAAGAGATGCCTAGAAGAAACTCAATTTCACTAAATTGTAGCCTTTATATTTTATTTTTACTTCCTGCAATGAATAACATTTTCTCTACACAGAAAGGTAAAAATAAAGAGTAAATTCAGGTCTATTTTTAGTTGTAATTAGGCTACAGGCAAGGGACAGTAATTAAGTCATCGATATTGAAGTAAAGATACAAAATTTTAATCAGACGTTGTTCGATTATTTTCTTAAGTTTCTCTCAACTCTAAAATTCAGTATCAGACTGTCTCGAGCTGATTCATTGGAAATTTAGTATGGGGTCTTTGTGGAGGAGGGGGGGGGGGGGAGAGGCGAGACATGCAGCTTCATTACGTGACTCAGAAAAATGGCTCAAAATGTTGGTAGTCACATGACATGAAAACGCGGATAACTTGAGCTCAATTGTCATCACATTTTTTGTGTGGGTTTAGCTAAGTTAAATTATTTGATTGTGTTTTCTAATGAGTTTGGTCAATTAGTTGATTGTGTACCAAAGTGTTGACACGTCGACATATTGTGGCAAACTCCCGACTTGCCCAGTGTCTCTAATGTGTCTCTAATGAAAAGACGCTAGATTAGCATTTTACTCCTGACTCTCCTGACTCTCCTGACTCTCCTGACTCTCCGTCTATGAGATGTGTCATCAGCTAGATCAGCATATTACTCTTGACTCTCCGTCTATCTGATGTATCATCAAGTGCAGTACAATAATTCTCGAGCTTTGATATTTCAATTCAAAGCTGGTTAAATTACACGCTTTCTTGATGCGACACACACGCACACACACGGACACACGCACACTCATACTCACAAACAAACACATACACACACACGCACACTTATACACACATATACACACACTCACACATACAAACACACACGCACACATACAAGCACACACTGTTACTGCAGCCCAACCTCCAACAAATACCTCACACAACAGAAGACAGGAATCAGAATGTAACTCTCTCAACAGTCTCCACACTGATTTAATCAGCAAAAACCGAAGGCAACGATGCGACAGTCTACATGAAGTCTTGTAGAGACCTCTGTTATGAAGTCAGTCTACGGAAGAGGCGAAGTTTCGACAAGTCCGCGTCAGGTTCCGTGGTGTGGGGGGTGTGGGGGGTGGTGAAGGGCGTGGGTTTGATCTTCCTACAGCAGGGTGCGGCTACCGAAAGACACCACATCACCGCCATCATACAGAAGAGGAGGACCAACCTCACAGGATTCATGTCTGCAGAATAATTATAAAAAATTGTCACCTTGTTCAATATTCAACACCGCTGTGCAGTTTGTTTAGAAATAAGTTGAAATAAAAGTGCCACATTAGTTGTGTTTGTGTGATGCGTAGTTTTAGAAATTTAATTACGCCATTCAAACTTTACAAAGAAATTGATTATTTATAAATACATACGTGTAATATTTTCTAATGTATTTGTTATATCAGCAAATAGACTATACTATTGACTATAATTTAACAGCCCTGTTTTCAAGTGGTAGGCTTACTACCTGTTGAGATTTTCAAATCATCTTAATAATTTATTTAAGTGCCAATACGTGTTGTAAATTTAAATACGCTACAGAAATAGAGAAAAAAGTTTTCCTACAAATACAATTTTTTTTTTATTTAAGTAAGATTAGATTTCAAATAGGCGCCACTTTGCAGATAATGGCGATAGTCATGCTTCTGATCCTGCTCCCCCCCCCCCCCATCCCCCTTGCGCACGCTACTCTATCAAGCACATACCCCAAGAGAAACATGTCCGTAAAGAAGCCTGTGTATTATAATGCCCGAACTTATGTTGTAAGTTGTAATATCATTGGTCGTTCAGAGACTTTAAACTCTTTTTACAAGATTTAGGCCTAATTTGGTTCATTAAAAAGTCTAAACTGCTGTTGTAGTTGTAACATTATGGACTTCCTTTTAAACACGAAATAAATAGTTTTATGAATAGACAAACTACTTTAATTTCTGTACCCGGTAGTCTATAAATGACGACCGCTTTTCTAATCCATTTTACCCCCCCCCCTAGGTGAAGCAGAGTTTATCTTACATCAGTTTTTGCTATAAAGTGGTTCCAGCCATCTCACACGGATGTTCCACAACTACCCATAAAACGTGTTGCCAAGTAATCGAACAACTTCACCTTTATCGTAAAGATAACTACAAATTTTCATCGTAACTGTTTTACCTCGTTAGGAGCTCCATTGTATCCTATATCAACTGTTGTTCTTTAAATATAGCAACAACCCTTAACTTGTTTTATTGTGGCTGATCATAATGAAAACAAACCACTATTTAAATTAACGCAAACAGTAAACTAACGAATTAGGATTAAGTCTAAAGACATTCTTCACGTTACCTGATTGGAAATTGGCTAAACGAAATCCCTAGAAAAGAAAACTGTACTCCGGACTGATGTAGTGTGCGCATGAAAATGCTTGTTTAATTAATATATCCAGTCAAGTGAAAGTTACCTCATTTAATCAATACCTTACTAATTAATTTTCAACTGTGTTTAATTTCACGTAAGACAGGGGAGACTAGACATGGGCCCATACATGCTTTGTTTGATCTTACATTCCACTGTCTATATGGAAGTACGTATAGTCAGGTGACCCGAACTTTCTAAACTGTGTAAACAATTAGCAAAGTGCTAGCGTCAGCCTCCGTTCATAACAACAACAGTAAGCGACATCAACCTCCACATCAACAACAGTATGAAAGTCCCAACATCAACCTCCATATCAACAACATTATGAAAGTCCCAGCATCAACCTCCACAACAACAACAGTTTGAAAGTCCCAGCATCAACCTCCATATCAACAACATTATGAAAGTCCCAGCATCAACCTCCACATCAACAGTATGAAAGTCCCAGCAACAACCTCCACAACAACAATATGCAAAGTCCTTGCAAATCGATCTTTTAGAAGGAGCTCCAATCCCGGTCTGGAACTTAGCAAATCAGAATGGAGAAAACAGGTAATGAGGAAATCAGAATGGAGAAAACAGGTGATAAGAAGATAAGTATGCTTTTAGTGCATTAGTACATAAAAGCTTGTTATTAAAACGTTTTTTATGAATGTTTTTATTGCTTATGGTGTCCGTTATTCATTTTTGTATTTGAATTTTTTTTTAAATTAAAATTATTTACAATGGATCAATACATTTCAAAAGTTGTGTTATTTTCTAACACGCACTTTCAAAGAGCATTTAAAAACAAAAAGTTTACATTTAACTTATAACATATTGAAAAATTTATGACAATGACTCAAACCCTCGAAATATATAACTACATTGATTTTAGCTATATATCACACAAGTTTTATTAGAATAGAAAAATTACGCATTAAACATATCACAAGTCATGTATAACAAATCAATAAAAGAAAATGTAAGAACATCGACACATGGCTACATTATTTAATCACTATTAAATGTACAATTACTATTGTTCTATTGACGTCACACACACACACACACACACACACACAAACATACATACACACACATACACAACACAAAAACACACTCTCACACACACACAAACACACACATACACCCACACAGACGTACAACATACAATCTTGTAGGATGTTGTATAATACTTTGATTGATCGAATTATATGTCGTGCAGAAAGCAAGCGACACACTTTGATTGTTTCTATTGGTTTCATTTAGAACATTCAAATGTACTGCCGATGGTCTTGTAAACTGTTGTACAGAGTACATTTTTACTGCTGTGAGAGTATGTACTATTAGCAATCATTACATAAATCGATGACAGTTAATTTTATCAGAGGCGTAGAGACCCTTCCCGGCGCCCGGGGACAAACTTTTCGATTTGCACCCCCCCCCCTCGAGATTTCGATTTGCACCCCCCCTTCAAACTTTCGATTTGCACCCCCCCTCGAGATTATTTTGATTTGCAGCCCCCCTCAAACTTTCGATTTGCACCCCCCCCCTCCTCGAGATTAGGATTTGCAGCCCCCCTCAAACTTTCGATTTGCACCCCCCCCTCGAGATTTTGATTTGCACCCCCCCTCAAACTTTCAATTTGCACCCCCCTCAACCTTTCAATTTATTTTTCCAACCCATTTTGGCGCCCCCTAAGCTCGGCGCCCGGGGACATATGTCCCCCCCTACCGCCCCCCCCCCCCCGCTACGCTACTGAATTTTATAGGTAGCAGATTTTCAGTTATTCTGTAAAAGGTACTAATATTTAATAATAATGATGTAAAATATCTAACCAGAATATATTTCTACTATAGTTGCGGCACGTTTTATATGTAACTATTAAAAATAATTGATGGTATTTCATTTGAACAGAACATATATTTAGTTGTTTTTTATTTAAATAGTATACTCAAAAGAAGAAAATAAATAAAGACTGCATTATAACTGGGTTTTAACCGACGTGTCTAGTTTAAATAAGTCGGTCCGTCAGAGGTGGTCGAAATTTCGCTGGTATGTTTCAACACATAATGAAAAAACACAGACAAAAGAACTAGGAATCAAGTAGAAGCTTTTGATTTTTTTTTTTTTTGGGATTTTTCAACAATTCTGACATGTCTAGGGTATGTACATGTACTTGATGAATCTATTGAACACAATATTTATTTGCTAATTACTTGAAATCCCAGGTGAGATTCTAGGTTTTTTTCTCATTTTCATCTCAGCTCTATCAAGTGTCTTAAAACCACCCACAGACTTCCAGTGTATTCCTGACTGATACTGCGTCATAGGGTGCTCACCATTCAAGTTTACTGTCAGGCAATTCTGGAACCACCACCCCGTTCTAAATTTGGCAGCGCAGCCCATTTCGTCCGGATAATCTGGAGTGGCAAAGCTGGCGTCATTGTGATATTTTAAGTCGTCGGAAACATTTCCTGAAAAGCCAGAAATGCGAAGGGGAAAATACTCTGACTCACTTCCGATTTTGAACGATTTGTATTGGGCGTAGTAGTCGACCTTCCTGAATGTCATTTCAACTCTTAGTTCCCATCGCCCCATCTGGTGATTCAAAAAAAGTAAAGTGGATGAAATAAGCAAACATTACAAATAAAGAAATAGGTCCCACCCTTTTCAAAACACTGCTGGCTAACATCCGAAATCGTAGAACGTTCGGACATACTTCGGTCAATACGAAATTTTGGCCGGCAATTTTTTTTTTTTGAAGTGTAGGTGTCCTACACAATAAGTCAGAGGTACTACACGATTCAACTCCCCAACAGCATAATACGACTCACCTGTTGACGGTAGATCAAGAGCACCACGCGCTTGTTTGTTTTAAAGAGCGCCTAAAACTTTGGATATAATGGGTTACGATAGTGGTTCAATAATTCAAATTAGACGCGTCTGAAGGTGGCACGGCGATGGGGTAACCGGAAATGCTAAGGGCTCCCTATATATATATATATATATATATATATATATATATATATATATATATATAAAGAAAATAATATAACATTTTTTACCGATGTTAATTTGTACATATGTTTAAGTCCAAGCCAATAGTCGCCAGCATATGTACCAAAACCATCTCTGTAGTCCTCCCAATTTCTTCTAAAGTCAACATCCAGTTTGTTACGTCGCTGAAATATAAAGGCAGTAACTGTACGTACATGATGAGTGACTACAATCATACTTGATGAGTGACTACAATCATACATGATGAGTGACTACAATCATATATGATGAGTGACTACAATCATACATGATGAGTGACTACATTCATACATGATGAGTGACTACAATCATACATGATGAGTGACTACAATCATACATGATGAATTGCTACAATCATACATGATGAGTGACTACAATCATACATGATGAGTGACTACAATCATACATGATGAGTGACTACAATCATACATGATGAGTGAATACAATCATACATGATGAGTGACTACAATCATACATGATGAGTGACTACAATCATACATGATGAGTGACTACAATCATACATGATGAGTGTCTACAATGTCTTTTAATTAAAAAAAAATTGACCTATAATTAGGCGAAGAATAATAATCGTAAACATCACCACATTTACCTACGTGATTGCTGGATTGTCTAACGTTACTTTTTAGTTAATCTAAAATATTTCCTCAAAAGAACAACAGGCAAACTAGTTACTGTGTTCAGTTTTTATCTTACTGTAGCTAGCTTTCTGTTCACAAGTTAACGAATCAAATATGAAATAGTTACCTGAAGCACAATCCACCCTCCGCCATCAGTTTTGGTATCACACATCACATCTACCCCTATTTCGGATTTCATGATCGCCCTTTCTGGTAAATCATCAGACATAGAATTCCTGTCACAAGTTTTCTGTCCAACAAATTATATATTTTTTTCAGAACAATTTAATTATAAAGATATATATATATATATATAATGTCATTGGAATACATAGAGATTTATGAAACTTTAATTTTAAACTTTTTAAACTTTTTAAACCGTATTTAAAAAACCATATCCTACCTGATATGTTTGAAAGTTATCTGTAATTTTGACTTCACGCCGAGCGATAACTTCAGCCGAGAAGTTGACTCCACCCACAGTTCTAATTGAATTTTTTCCGTGTAAAACTGAAAAAAAAAGAAGTTTCTGTAACTTATAGTAGGTAAGTTGGTGGAAGTATGTATGATATCATTCATATCTTTATAGGCCTACTGCTAAAATTGACCCAGAAAATCTGCAATAGGAGTAGAATTTCGAAATAATTATGCAGATTTAAAACAAACGAAATATACTAATAAATGATCTTTTTAGATTCAGAAAAAATAATATATTATCATATATTATTATTAGATGTTGAAATTTTCATTAATTTAATTTAATTTGTTCCAAATGACATACTTAAAGGCATTCTTTTAGCATAGCTAAATTTTGAATCTGTAGCTAAACATTTAGATAATACTAAACAAGTGTATTTTTCTCAGATTCTGTTTTCAGCTACTTAAACAGGTTTGGCAAGTTGACTTTTTAGACAAGGGTACATTTATATTATTAAGGATCCTACACGGAGTTATTTTAACGTGGATGGCATTATTATTATTTTTTGCTTTAACTGGTGAGGTATTGTGAAAATTATTATTTTAAAAAACCGTTTCGGACATAATTCTCTTCACTACAATTTAACGATTAATTTTCCATCATATTTCTCTGAGCGAGAGTAGGTTGATAATTAGCTTATAAAAGATTCGCACATATTTATTCCCACTTTGGAGTTGGCTGCAGAATTGCTTCCAAATTCGATGCAACATGCACATTTTATAATAAGCAGATTTAGAAAAAAATAACTAAATCAATATTTTAATGTACAATTAACTTTACAGTAGGCGCATAAGGCTTGATAAAGTCATTCACGTATGCTGAATATAAATGACTGTTTTACATAAAACATCTGTGTTTATAAAATAGTTCATTTACTGTATGTTTAAAACCCAGAAAAGAATGTCAGTAAATTATCCTAGCATATCAGCTAGCTAAAGCGTGAGTAAATGTTCTTTCATCTAATGTTAATTTACAGTAATCTGCAAATCTTTGCAGTAATAAAATCTGCGCAGGCAATTGTGCGGAATAAACTTCACATACCTGGAGCATCGTCTGAGAAAACGAAGTGAGTTTGTAAAGTCAGCAGCACGATGATGCCCAGCCAGATGTTGATGTCCATGGTGGATGAACTTGTCAAACTAGGCCGACTGACGATGGGATTTTAGCCAGGTTGTGAACAACTGACCAGCCACGTAGTGAGACAGTGCAGACTCTGATGTTTATAGGTGGAGATATAGAGGCTGTCATCAACGGATCAATTGGCTTATGTGTTGTAAGAAATCTACTGGTTGGTTTTGCTTAAGGTTCATTAAAACATGTCACATAACTCCGTCACATACAGCCATAAAATATATTTACACGAAATAACCAGGGGTAATTATAATTTCTTATCTGATGTTTTAAACTATTGTGTTTTCAAGTGTGCAGATTGTTAATATATATATATATATATATATATATATATATATATATATATATATATATATATATATATATGCATATATGCATATATGCATATATGCATATATGCATAATACAAGAGTAGAAGAGCAGCAATAACTACTACCAAGACATCACTTAACAGTCGTTTACTTAAAAATATATAGGATTGTATTAATTTAAAAGATTTGTCACAAGGCTCAAGAAAAGTTTAACCCGAACCCTAACCCTAACACGGTGCCTAGCCATACCTTTAGCTAACAACATAACATCACCTTATTTTCACGGTTAAGTTTCAAGTTACCTTAAACCCTAAAATCAGCTAAGCTTTACGGTTACGTTTTAGGTTGAGATTAAAATATATACATGTACAACAACTAAAGTCCTTAGTCCTACTACTCTACTTTCAACTAAAGTCCTTAGTCCTACTACTCTACTTTCAACTAAAGTCCTTAGTCCTACTACTCTACTTTCAACTAAAGTCCTTAGTCCTACTACTCTACTTTCAACTAAAGTCCTTAGTCCTACTACTCTACTTTCAACTAAAGTCCTTAGTCCTAATACTCTACTTTCAACTAAAGTCCTTAGTCCTACTACTCTACTTTGTCCCTAACGGTCTCTTCTAGCCTATGTCTAATACTAGACTAATACAGTACAGACATCTCGTGGCTTGCCACCGGCTCACAGAGGCGTCCCTTGAATCTCCTCACTTTAGCCACCCGAGTGTGTGTGTCTCCCTAGTCTAATCTTACCGTCTCAAACCCCTCCTTAAATAACTGTCTCACTAAACTCCAGGTGCTGGGGTAATTATGCACCAACACTAGTGTCAAAATCTTATTAGACCGACTGCCAAGCTTCACACGGTCAATGCTGACGTCCATGAACATGCCTCCGCATTTCATTTTAATTACCTGGCCGGCTGATCAAACGCTGGTCACCCGTCTCATTTGTTTATGGGCGGCGGCTTACTTACTCTTTAATAGGGCTAACATAAGTACAATTACCTTGGAATCGTAACTACACACACACACACACACACACACACACATATATATATATATATATATATATATATATATATATATATATATATATATATATATATATATATATATATATATATATATATATATATATATATATATATATATATATGATGTCTACACAGTGTAAATATTTGATTAATATTTTGATATTTTAATTTTTTTTTTCAGCTGGTTGTTAGATAAAACAAGAGTCTTAAGTGTTTCAACCTAAAGTTCAGGCAAATATTATCAAATCAGAAAATAAAAATCTAAATAAACAGTCAAAATTGAAAATCATTTTTTTTATATATTTAACTAGAACTCGAGTTGTTTACAACTTAGTAGATCTATATTTAATTTTTTTTGTTTGTCTGTTCGGTTACACAAGGGCATCTGCACTATGTGTAGAACTGTAAAATACTTATTTAAGTAGAAAATAATTTTTTTTTTACCAAAATGTTAAACACAAATTCATTTAAAGACGTTAATTAATTTATTGATAATTTTCTTCGTAGAAACACCACATTAATTATAAAAGTTCAGAACAATTATTTTAATTTTTTCCACAACAAACCAGGTGCCAATATGATACGCTGGGCAGTTCTTCTTATTTAACTGTACAATAAATTTATCTAGCCTAGAACTAGAGATTCTATGCTCAACCAAAATCGCTGTTTTAAATTACAAAAACATGTTGTCTGAGGTGTGACGTCTTTTTAATGTATGGTCTGGCTTTTTCTGATGAGATGTGACAGTAGGGAGGCAAAGGGAAAGATAAAAATCGTCACATGTATGTGACGTTCTTTATGTAGGCATATGACCCCCGAAACCCACAGTTTTCCAAGGAAAACGATTATCCTACTTTTGACTAAAAAGTATTTAAGTGGTTGTGTAAGTAATATCATTTTACAATTACTACCCTATATATAAAATATTTTGAAAATGTCTAGACCTAAATTGACAATGTCCATAAAATATTTATCTTCTGTTGTTTAAGGAGCTAAAAATAATATCGGGATGTTGCTTTTAGTTGGAGATTTAATTTATTTGATTACGGTTAAAGCATTTTATTTTTATGTTTCAGTATATGTTTAGAGCATTCAAGTTTACTGATGATATTCATGTTAAATCTCATAATCTTAATACATTTGTTTGCAGCTGAAGTAAGCTATACATTTAACCACTATAATAAAATATATTAAATCACCATTATAAAAAAAATACATTGTTTTAAGGGGGCAGTATCACCCAGACTAAGGGAGGGAAACAAAAACTATCACCAAAAAAAAAACTATTTGTCATACACATGTCAAATTTTTACAGCAATAGTAACGTTTCTTCTGCTATAATACAGTATATAAATTGTAGGGTATATGTATGGCAATAAATTGTCAAAAAATTATTTTGTTAATATTTTGTCACATTTTTAATTTTTTGTAAACATTTTTTCGAAACCATAAGTAAAGTACTTAAAATTTGGTATAAACCTTCCTTGCGTTTATGGCTATGTCCAGGACTAAGAGAATAGTATTCTATTGAGAGATAAATTTTTTATGAAATTTCAAAGTTCAATTATTTTGGTCTGACTTTGAAAAATTCTAAAATTTTCAAAATTTGTCACAATGGATATCTCCTAGCCCCGGACATAGGCAACCCTGTTAAGCATCTCCCAGAGTATTCTCAGAAGGAAGGGCCTAAATGTTGGAAAACCGCAGCCAAAAATTACTTAGTAAACATTTTTTGGTAAAATTATTTATAAAAAATGTTTGCATCATACGTTAACTTTCTTTTATGTGCTGTTTTATAGCTCCTTGCTATTTACTATTATGGTAAAAGATTTATGTGTGTATGTATAATAGTTTTTTTTTGGCAAATTTTTTCGTCAATTTTCAAATTTCTGGGTGATACTGCCCCCTTAAAAAGAGGTTCAATTAAACTTTATGCCCGAGTGTTTGAACTATCTGAATGCTATATAATTTATTTTCTCACTACTGTTTTCTTATTTTCATCTCCACTGACTGAAGATTGCTGTTGTCGCCAGTCAATGAGTACCAGTGTATGCCGCCTGCCATTCTCCTTCTTGGCTGCTCTCCATTCAGGAACACGTCATGACAATTGTGGAACCACCATCCCGCTAAATAATAAGCAGCGCATCGGGTTAACCCAGGGTAATCTATCGTGTAAAACCGATATCCATTGTGTCTCTTCAACTCGTCTTTCACGTTGCCCGAGAAGCCAGAAACTCGAAGGGGAAAGTACTCTGATTCGCTTCCTATTTTGAAAGATCTGTATTGAGCGTAGTAGTTGACGTTGTTGTATCTCATATCGATTCTTAGTTCCCATTTACCACTCTGGCGATTGTAATAGGTAAACATTGCTTTCAAATATGCCTATAATATAAACACATACTTAACTATAATTTTTTTCAAAATTATCAGTTTAATTAAAGTCACTCTGGACTGAAAAAAATTAAAGAAAATGTATCACTCTTGACAAAAATTCTAATTGTGTCTGAAAATTACTTCCCTTCGTCTCTTAGCACCAATTACTTTCCTTGATAAATCGATAAATTACAAAAAAAAAAACGAAAAACACAATTACTTCCCTTTAAAAAAATTACTTTGGGAAAAAAGTACTTTTATTACTCTGTTTGTGTTGGAAAAAATATATACATAAGTAGCATGAATTTATATGTAACTAGTGGAGTTACCAGGGACGATAAGAACGTATTACAGTCTGTCAACTTTGACATGACCAAGGCCAAACTGGGCTGACGCAACAGTGCAGGTGGTCTAATAATCGGATTGTACGACAGAGCTGCGCAATTAATATTCTGATGCAACGATTAGAATCGATTACGAATACGATTACGAATACGATTACGAATACGATTACGAATACGATTACGAATACGAGGAGATAAAATAGGAAGGCGACAGTTGAGAACCGGGGAGTATCAAGTAGGAGACTGAACTGTGTAGACGTGTGGTTAGTTGTGAGAATAGGAACGCGGGACACGTGCATTCTGATATGTGAGGACTAGTGAGGACAGTGGGGGTCAGTTGGTTCATTTTATTCTTGTGGAACATTGATGCATTGTTATGTGGAGCATTTCTATTGATTCATGTAATAAAGAGATCAATGTAAACCTGCATTTCCGAGTATCTATATTGTGGTCGATGCTGTGTGCTGGTCAAAGGTAGCACGAGTAAATACACTCGGTAACATTTGGCTCTGTCAGCAGTGAAATCGGTAACATTTGGCACTACAAGCAAATAGACTCGGTAACATTTGGCGTTGTCGAGCAGAAGAATTCAACTAGATCAGCCGCTTTAGGCACCCATTATCAACCTAGTTAATAACTGTGTTTCGTGTGTGTGAATTCGGACATTCAGAAACAGGGAAAAGTATTCTTACATACACGGTAGGAAAGGTCTTTTTTTTTTTTTTACTCAAAGAATTAAAATTAGAATGTCTACTCTGGACGAGAAGCAGACCCATATTGTGGTCCTGCCTAGAGAGTCCCACATCAACAAATTTTACGGGGACGGTGATCCAACCTTAACCAACAGGTTCAGTGAAGAGGTCAAAGCTGCCTGGGCCTCGAGATACATGGCACCAGAGGAAAGATTAAGATTGTTGATGGGCAGTATAGGAGAGACGGTTAGGGCAGAGGTCAAATGCCACGATAAAACCATCCAAACAGATCCAGATAAGGTGCTAGATCTAATTATGGAGACCTTTGGGGAGAGACGGTCGGGATCGCAACTGCTATCGGGGTTCGTAGGCTTAAAGCAGAGAATGGCGGAGAGTGTGATGGAGTATTCACACCGAATGAACAGGGCCTTTGATGCGGTAAAGGGCAAAACACCCGACATTGATGTGCGCCTGTTGAGGGACCATTTCATCGAGGGGCTAGCAACCCCTATCTTAAGGAGAGATTTGAGAGAAGAGGTCTACAAAGACCCACAGTTGACCTTCCTTCAGGTCAGGAACTCAGCGATCCGCAGGTCCGAGGATGAGGACCAATCGAACTGTTCGGTAGACAAAGTCTCTGTGCCGGAACAGAAACAATCCCCACCCACAGGGACCGGCACGATGGAAACCATGATGGCTCAACTGTTGGCCCACCTGGATAAGGTGGACCAACGATTGGAGAGGTTAGAAAGCAGGTCAACAGCAGAGAATCAGGGCAAAAACGGGACAAAACATAGACAGGTTGGACAGCCGCGACCCGCTGGTCCATCACTCCAGTGGACAGCTGACGGTCGACCAATCTGCCTGTCCTGCTCACAACCCGGACATATGGCCCGGTACTGTCAGGGAAACGGTCGTCCTCTGTAAGGCAGGGTCAGGCTACAGAGGGGCGAGGTTATGGCCCAAGAAACAAAATGATGGGAGTCTGTCCCGAAATGGTGATTACGATCGGGGACATCGCGGTGAAGGCAATTGTGGATACAGGCTCCCAGGTGACGACAATTACGGAACAATTTTACACCAAATGAATGAAAGGAAAAGACCATAGTTTAAGGTCTGACACATGCATGCGCCTGACGGCAGCTAATGGACTAACCATTCCATACTGTGGTTATTTTCTGGCGGATGTAGTGGTGGCAGGACATAGGTTGAAGCAGGTTGGGGTGTTCGTTACGAAACACAACCTAGAGACAAATGTGTCAAATATACCTTGCCTGTTGGGCATGAATATTCTTGGCCAGTTGCCAGAATTTCTTACAAATATTGTCGGATCGTCCACACCAGGTCGGGGATCCAAGTTGGCCAGGTTTGCCAAGACCAGAGGAAGGACATCAGTCCCGGCAAACACGGTCAAGGCAATCACATTACAAATTGGTGATAGAAGCGTGAATGGTGATGTGATGATAGAACCATGTGGCGCCGCACTGAGGGCAGGCGTCGTGTTACTGCGGACATACACATCAGCGGAAAATGGACTGGTTCTAGGGTTGGTGGCAAATGTATTGGATGAGGAAATTTTTATACCACCTAACACTCTGGTAGGAGTACCACAGAACGTCGAGGTACAAAAGTCGACACAGTGCATCGAACTGATCAATACCAGCAGCAATGAAGTAACAATTAGGTCGGTCAATGTGACGGCCGAGGTGAAGAAAGAGGATGGCCGATCATATACATTCCCGGAAACTGAGGACCCAAAATTAAATGAATTACTGAATAAGTACAGGGATATATTTGCCTCGTACGAGGGTGATTTGGGGTACACGGAAGTAATAAAACACCAGATACCCTTACTACAAGACAAGCCTGTGGCGCAACCTTATCGAAGATTACCACCAAGTCACTACTCGGCGGTGAAAGCACACCTGAACGATCTACTAAAAAAGGGAATTATTACAACCAGCACAAGCCCGTATGCGGCACCGATAGTAGTGGTAAAAAAGAAGTCAGGGGAGATAAGACTGTGTTGTGATTACCGGAAATTGAACAATATCACAAGAAGGGATGCATTCCCCTTGCCTCGTATTGATGAATGTCTTGATGCGTTGGGGGGAGCAAGATTTTTTTCTACCTTGGATTTGGCTAGTGGCTACCACCAAGTGGCCATGCACCCCAACGATCAACATAAGACTGCATTTATTTCTCCACTGGGACTGTACGAGTGGACCCGTATGCCGTTTGGTCTAACTAATGCGCCTGCTACATTCCAGCGAGTAATGCAGAGTGCTATGAGTGACTTTCTATTTCAAATAATGTTGGTGTACTTGGACGATATACTAGTTTACTCAAAAACTTGGGAGGACCATCTAGAAAGATTAGAACAAGTGTTTCTCCGTCTTAGAGAGATAGGAGTAAAGCTGAACCCAGACAAATGCGGCTTCGGTCTGAAATCGGTACGTTTTTTGGGTTATATGATTTCGTCGGATGGCATCGCTACTGACCCAGATAAAATTGCAGCTGTTAAAGAATGGAAACAGCCAACAACCACAGTAGAGGTCAGATCATTCTTGGGCTTTGCTTCCTATTATAGAAAATTTGTACCTGGTTTTGCAAAAATTGCCGCACCGTTGCATGACTTGGTAAACAAAATGACAAAGAAACAGTATAAGGAGAAAAAGAAAGGCAAAACACAACTGATAGGTGAATTATGGACTGAGGAATGCCTGAACTCGTTTAAGCTACTGAAAAATGCTTTGACAGAGGCGCCGATATTAGGATACGCAGACTTTGACAAACCATTTCGGCTAGAAATTGACGCCAGCTCTAAAGGTCTGGGAGCTGTGCTATCACAACAACAGGAGCAAGGTTTCAGGGTTATTGCGTATGCCAGTCGAGCTCTGAAGGAATCAGAGAAGAACATGACAAATTACAGCGCCATGAAACTAGAACTTTTGACATTAAAATGGGCTGTGACTGAAACATTCAGGGACTATCTATTAGGTGCTAAATGTGTGGTATACACTGACAATAACCCCCTGAGTCACCTACAGACATCAAAGTTGGGATCCATCGAACAGCGATGGGCAGCAGAATTGGCACTCTTTGACCTGGAGATAAAATATCGCCCGGGGCGGTCCAATGGCAATGCGGACGCTTTATCAAGGAATCCTTACGAGAGACCGGGCGATGAGGAAGAAACGCTGACAGGAATATGTGAGGTCAGAGCGTCAACAGATATCCCTCACGGGGTGCAAGTGATGCAAAACGGGCAGACTGTGGTGGAGCACATATCCACAGAGCCCCGACATATGGACATCAGTGATTTTAATTGCCTTAATCATAAAGAGATACGAGATGCCCAGAGAACGGATAGTGGGTTACAGCCGCTATTGAAACACGTTCAGGAACAAAAATTCCCAAGAAGAAGGGAAAGAAAACAGTTTGGTCGGGAAACAAAGAAACTACTGATTCAGTGGGACCGTCTCAGTATAAAGGATGGTGTTCTCATGCGGAGAATTCATGACCAAATAGATGGGACAATACACCAGGTGGTGGTGCCTGGACAGTTACGAGAAGAAGTGCTAAAGTTGGCACATGACAGGGCGGGACACCAGGGTCAGGACAGGACGCACAAAATATTACGACGGCGGTGCTACTGGCCCAATATGGAGATGGAGGTCAAACGCCATTGTGAGGCTTGTGTGAGGTGTCAGCATGCGAAAATGCCAGCTGTCAAAATGAGACAGCCATCAGGACACTTACTGGCGACAAAACCACTAGAAATTGTGGCAATGGACTTTACGTCGTTGGAACAATCATCGGATGGGACGGAACAGGTGTTGGTGATGACTGATGTATTCACCAAATGGACTGTCGCGGTGCCCACACGAGATCAGACGGCCAAAACAGTGGCAAAGGTCTTAATAGAACATTGGTTCACCAAATATGGCATACCAATACAATTACACTCTGACCAAGGAAGGGCCTTCGAGTCAGAAGTAATTAACCAACTGTGCAGCCACTAAGGTATCAACAAATCTAGAACAACCACATATAATCCTAAAGGAAACGGACAGTGCGAGCGGTTCAACCGCAGCATGCATGATTTGCTGCGTACTCTAGAACCTGAACAGAAAAAACGTTGGCCTGATTTTCTCCCATAGTTGGTATATCTATACAACTGCACCCCCCATGCCACAACCGGCTTTTCGCCACACATGTTACTGTTCGGACGGGAGGCTCGACTCCCTCTTGACTTGTTCCTAGGAAAAAAGGAAAGTATGACTGGCTCATACACCGCACTGGAATATGCGAATGAACATATGAGACGAATAAGAGAAATGTACAGGGTAGTACAAGGAAGACTAGAATATGAAGCACGGCGAAGAGAACCGCGGGTACAGTCAAAAGACCCGCCACTCCAACTAAACGACAAAGTATTACTGCGTAGCCACCCTTTAGGCAGAAACGAAATCCACGACCTCTGGGGACAGGAGATATGGCAAGTCGTGGAGATGCCTAAAGTAGCAGGTGGCCCCTTTAAAATAAGACCCACCAATCACACCAAACCGGATCGGTGGGCGAATATTACTCAATTAAAGAAATATTGGCATAGTCAAGAAGAGCATTTACATACAAAGAAACCTAAGACAATTAGGGAACCGAAAACTTACACGGAAATTCACATACCCATCCCGGAACCATGTCACCATAAACAGCACAACAGCGATACACAAGTGGAGGATAACTGCAACAATGAGGATCCCGGTCCTCCCAGAAGCAGAGAGACAGTAGACCATCAGATAAGTGGTCCGCGGAAAAGTTTGAGAAACAGAAAGAATACGAAATTTTTCGTCAGCAACCATCAATTCTTTCATGGTCGCGCTGGGATGAGAGCAGACTGTTCAAAAGCTATAAAAATGAACTGGTGAAGACACCAAACGAAAAAAGGTGGATGTGAATTCTAGAACTGCTTTGTGTCTGAGGAATATGATGTAGACACATTTGATATGTGAAATAGGGATAACTGTCAATCTTTTACGAATGTGACGACATTGACAGTGAGTGGAACAATAATTTTTTTTTTACGGCGGTGCGTTTGACATTGAAGGAGTGCACCTGCCAAGCGTTGTTTGTGGTTGAAAACACACAAAAAAAGGCGGGGTGGATGTAACTAGTGGAGTTACCAGGGACGATAAGAACGTATTACAGTCTGTCAACTTTGACATGACCAAGGCCAAACTGGGCTGACGCAACAGTGCAGGTGGTCTAATAATCGGATTGTACGACAGAGCTGCGCAATTTATATTCTGATGCAACGATTAGAATCGATTACGAATACGATTACGAATACGATTACGAATACGATTACGAATACGAGGAGATAAAATAGGAAGGCGACAGTTGAGAACCGGGGAGTATCAAGTAGGAGACTGAACTGTGTAGACGTGTGGTTAGCTGTGAGAATAGGAACGCGGGACACGTGCATTCTGATATGTGAGGACTAGTGAGGACAGTGGGGGTCAGTTGGTTCATTTTATTCTTGTGGAACATTGTGGAGCATTTCTATTGATTCATGTAATAAAGAGATCAATGTAAACCTGCATTTCCGAGTATCTATATTGTGGTCGATGTTGTGTGCTGGTCAAAGGTAGCACGAGTAAATACACTCGGTAACATTTGGCTCTGTCAGCAGTGAAATCGGTAACATTTGGCACTACAAGCAAATAGACTCGGTAACATATATAATAAATATAAGTTTAAAAGCCGCTCCTAAATGTTCTCTGTTTACTTTTATCTTTCCGTTTGCGGACAAGCTAGGGATATTATAGTTGCTCACTAAATTGAAGCAGGCGCGTCCGCAGGTGACCGGACACATTGCTATTTGGCGCCCCTGGCCTTTGCGTGAGCGCTATGGCGCCTACGTGTGTTTTAAACAGTGCAATAGACTATGAATTAGAAGGGTTACTATTGCGCCTACGTTCGTTTCAGTGAATATGAATATGTTGGGGTACTATAGTCGTTTACTAAGTTGAATCAGGCGGCTCCACTGGCGCCCCGGCAGAGTGCGATTTTGGCATCCTGTGCAAGACTGTGAACAGTGTGCATTTATATTTGCATTCAAGTTTGTGTGTTTATGTTTTGCTCTACTGTTTGCGTTTAGGTTTGCATTTGTGCTAGCGTTTGTATTTGTGTTTGTGTTTGCTTTTATAATTGCTTTACTGTTTAGCTTGTTTGTTTTTGTTTACGTTTGTGTTTGCGTCTTTGTGTTTGTTTGCGTTTGCTTTTGTATTTGATTTTGTGTCAGTGTAATGTTTGCTTTTGTGTTTGAGTTTGTGTTTTGGATTTGGTTTGTTGTGGTTATGGTTAATTCGAAAGTAATATATTTCTTAAACCCGCGCAATGCCGAGTATATGCTGCATCTTAAACACAAAAGTCATGGTCGTTTACAGAAAAGTCTTTCTCAGAGGCCAATATATATATATATATATATATATATATATATATATATATATATATATAGCAAAGTAGTCAGGATGCAACTGTTGGTGCCGATTTCGATTCACATTTGACAGGCACCCGCATTGGGCGATTTAGTCGCCGTTTATCTGATGCTGGCTGTACGCTTGCGAATGGTGTTTTTGTTCTTGTTTCTCCGAGGCTCAACCCTTTGCTATCTTTCTGTACCTTGGCCTTGTTAACTTGAATCGTGTGCGAGTAATGTAGATGTGTAGATGATTGATTATTAAGAATTGTTTATAAAGATTATCACGAATATCACAAAAATCAACTTTTTTTGTATCGTCAAGTATATATATATATATATATATATATATATATATATATATATATATATATATATATATATATATATATATATATATATATATATATATATATTTAAAATTCGGACTTCAGAATACTGCTTTTCAAAGATTTCATTCTTTTTTTCTGTAATACTATTGTTTGTTTAGATTTGAAGATGGCTTCATTATTTTAGTTTAATACTGGTATTTGTTTATGTTTGTCGGTGGTTTACAAAGGTTATTTAAACATCCTTGTCCCAACAAAGATGCAAGCAAAATTAGCATACAGCCACTTTGTCCTTCTCAAAATGTTTACTTACTTTGGTTAAGTTATGCATATGTTTGAGTCCAAGCCAAAAGTCCCCAGCAGATGTACCAAAACCATTTCTGTAGTGGAGCCAACGTTTATTAAAATTCACGTCGAACCTGATACGTCGCTTAAACATAAAGGCGGTATTAGTACAAGTATGATGAGGGATTATAATATTTTTTTTAATTTAATTAAACGATCACCCAAATTTAGTCTCAGGACCAACCCTTAACTTTACCAACGAGATGAATAAATTTCCATAGACAAAAGTCATTAATGGGTTTAATTTCCACATAAATGTATTCATTGCTGTAATCCATTATTTGCTAATTACTTGTATCACAATCCACCCTCCGCCATCAGTTTTGGTGTCACACATCACATCTACACCAATTTCGGATTTCATGATCGCCCTTTCTGGTAAATCATCAGACATCAATTTCCTGTCACAAGTTTTCTGACCAACAAATTTATATTTATTTCAGAACAACTTAATTATAAATATCTATATATCTCTATCTCTATCTCTATCTCTATCTCTATCTCTATCTCTATCTCTATCTCTATCTCTATCTCTATCTCTATCTCTATCTCTATCTCTATCTCTATCTCTATCTCTATCTCTATCTCTATCTCTATCTCTATCTCTATCTCTATCTCTATCTCTATCTCTATCTCTATCTCTATCTCTATCTCTATCTCTATCTCTATCTCTATCTCTATCTCTATCTCTATCTCTATCTCTATCTCTATCTCTATCTCTATCTCTATCTCTATCTCTATCTCTATCTCTATCTCTATCTCTATCTCTATCTCTATCTCTATCTCTATCTCTATCTCTATCTCTATCTCTATCTCTATCTCTATCTCTATCTCTATCTCTATCTCTATCTCTATCTCTATCTCTATCTCTATCTCTATCTCTATCTCTATCTCTATCTCTATCTCTATCTCTATCTCTATCTCTATCTCTATCTCTATCTCTATCTCTATCTCTATCTCTATCTCTATCTCTATCTCTATCTCTATCTCTATCTCTATCTCTATCTCTATCTCTATCTCTATCTCTATCTCTATCTCTATCTCTATCTCTATCTCTATCTCTATCTCTATCTCTATCTCTATCTCTATCTCTATCTCTATCTCTATCTCTATCTCTATCTCTATCTCTATCTCTATCTCTATCTCTATCTCTATCTCTATCTCTATCTCTATCTCTATCTCTATCTCTATCTCTATCTCTATCTCTATCTCTATCTCTATCTCTATCTCTATCTCTATCTCTATCTCTATCTCTATCTCTATCTCTATCTCTATCTCTATCTCTATCTCTATCTCTATCTCTATCTCTATCTCTATCTCTATCTCTATCTCTATCTCTATCTCTATCTCTATCTCTATCTCTATCTCTATCTCTATCTCTATCTCTATCTCTATCTCTATCTCTATCTCTATCTCTATCTCTATCTCTATCTCTATCTCTATCTCTATCTCTATCTCTATCTCTATCTCTATCTCTATCTCTATCTCTATCTCTATCTCTATCTCTATCTCTATCTCTATCTCTATCTCTATCTCTATCTCTATCTCTATCTCTATCTCTATCTCTATCTCTATCTCTATCTCTATCTCTATCTCTATCTCTATCTCTATCTCTATCTCTATCTCTATCTCTATCTCTATCTCTATCTCTATCTCTATCTCTATCTCTATCTCTATCTCTATCTCTATCTCTATCTCTATCTCTATCTCTATCTCTATCTCTATCTCTATCTCTATCTCTATCTCTATCTCTATCTCTATCTCTATCTCTATCTCTATCTCTATCTCTATCTCTATCTCTATCTCTATCTCTATCTCTATCTCTATCTCTATCTCTATCTCTATCTCTATCTCTATCTCTATCTCTATCTCTATCTCTATCTCTATCTCTATCTCTATCTCTATCTCTATCTCTATCTCTATCTCTATCTCTATCTCTATCTCTATCTCTATCTCTATCTCTATCTCTATCTCTATCTCTATCTCTATCTCTATCTCTATCTCTATCTCTATCTCTATCTCTATCTCTATCTCTATCTCTATCTCTATCTCTATCTCTATCTCTATCTCTATCTCTATCTCTATCTCTATCTCTATCTCTATCTCTATCTCTATCTCTATCTCTATCTCTATCTCTATCTCTATCTCTATCTCTATCTCTATCTCTATCTCTATCTCTATCTCTATCTCTATCTCTATCTCTATCTCTATCTCTATCTCTATCTCTATCTCTATCTCTATCTCTATCTCTATCTCTATCTCTATCTCTATCTCTATCTCTATCTCTATCTCTATCTCTATCTCTATCTCTATCTCTATCTCTATCTCTATCTCTATCTCTATCTCTATCTCTATCTCTATCTCTATCTCTATCTCTATCTCTATCTCTATCTCTATCTCTATCTCTATCTCTATCTCTATCTCTATCTCTATCTCTATCTCTATCTCTATCTCTATCTCTATCTCTATCTCTATCTCTATCTCTATCTCTATCTCTATCTCTATCTCTATCTCTACTCTATCTCTATCTCTATCTCTATCTCTATCTCTATCTCTATCTCTATCTCTATCTCTATCTCTATCTCTATCTCTATCTCTATCTCTATCTCTATCTCTATCTCTATCTCTATCTCTATCTCTATCTCTATCTCTATCTCTATCTCTATCTCTATCTCTATCTCTATCTCTATCTCTATCTCTATCTCTATCTCTATCTCTATCTCTATCTCTATCTCTATCTCTATCTCTATCTCTATCTCTATCTCTATCTCTATCTCTATCTCTATCTCTATCTCTATCTCTATCTCTATCTCTATCTCTATCTCTATCTCTATCTCTATCTCTATCTCTATCTCTATCTCTATCTCTATCTCTATCTCTATCTCTATCTCTATCTCTATCTCTATCTCTATCTCTATCTCTATCTCTATCTCTATCTCTATCTCTATCTCTATCTCTATCTCTATCTCTATCTCTATCTCTATCTCTATCTCTATCTCTATCTCTATCTCTATCTCTATCTCTATCTCTATCTCTATCTCTATCTCTATCTCTATCTCTATCTCTATCTCTATCTCTATCTCTATCTCTATCTCTATCTCTATCTCTATCTCTATCTCTATCTCTATCTCTATCTCTATCTCTATCTCTATCTCTATCTCTCTCTCTATCTCTATCTCTATCTCTATCTCTATCTCTATCTCTATCTCTATCTCTATCTCTATCTCTATCTCTATCTCTATCTCTATCTCTATCTCTATCTCTATCTCTATCTCTATCTCTATCTCTATCTCTATCTCTATCTCTCTATCTCTATCTCTATCTCTATCTCTATCTCTATCTCTATCTCTATCTCTATCTCTATCTCTATCTCTATCTCTATCTCTATCTCTATCTCTATCTCTATCTCTATCTCTATCTCTATCTCTATCTCTATCTCTATCTCTATCTCTATCTCTATCTCTATCTCTATCTCTATCTCTATCTCTATCTCTATCTCTATCTCTATCTCTATCTCTATCTCTATCTCTATCTCTATCTCTATCTCTATCTCTATCTCTATCTCTATCTCTATCTCTATCTCTATCTCTATCTCTATCTCTATCTCTATCTCTATCTCTATCTCTATCTCTATCTCTATCTCTATCTCTATCTCTATCTCTATCTCTATCTCTATCTCTATCTCTATCTCTATCTCTATCTCTATCTCTATCTCTATCTCTATCTCTATCTCTATCTCTATCTCTATCTCTATCTCTATCTCTA
Organism: Physella acuta; assembly: GCF_028476545.2. Classification (NCBI taxonomy): domain Eukaryota; kingdom Metazoa; phylum Mollusca; class Gastropoda; family Physidae; genus Physella; species Physella acuta. The sequence continues at coordinate 441,823 of NW_026731585.1, forward strand.
TCTCTATCTCTATCTCTATCTCTATCTCTATCTCTATCTCTATCTCTATCTCTATCTCTATCTCTATCTCTATCTCTATCTCTATCTCTATCTCTATCTCTATCTCTATCTCTATCTCTATCTCTATCTCTATCTCTATCTCTATCTCTATCTCTATCTCTATCTCTATCTCTATCTCTATCTCTATCTCTATCTCTATCTCTATCTCTATCTCTATCTCTATTATCTCTATCTCTATCTCTATCTCTATCTCTATCTCTATCTCTATCTCTATCTCTATCTCTATCTCTATCTCTATCTCTATCTCTATCTCTATCTCTATCTCTATCTCTATCTCTATCTCTATCTCTATCTCTATCTCTATCTCTATCTCTATCTCTATCTCTATCTCTATCTCTATCTCTATCTCTATCTCTATCTCTATCTCTATCTCTATCTCTATCTCTATCTCTCTCTCTATCTCTATCTCTATCTCTATCTCTCTCTCTCTCTCTATCTCTATCTCTATCTCTCTCTCTCTCTCTCTCTCTCTCTCTCTCTCTCTCTCTCTCTCTCTCTCTCTCTCTCTCTCTCTCTCTCTCTCTCTCTTATATATATAATGTCATTAGAATACATAGAGATTTATGAAACTTTAATATTAAACTTTATGTGTACCGCTTTTACACGCGGTAAACCATATCCTACCTGATATGTTTGTAAGTTATCGGTAATTTTGAATTCACGCCGAGTGAGAGCTTGAGCCGAGATGTTGACTCCATCCACAGTTCTAAGTAAATTTTTTCCGTGTAAAACTGGAAAACAAAGTTTTCTGTAGCTTATTGGTGTGTTTGTCGAACTACGTATGGGATCATTCATATCTTTATAGGCCTACTGCTTAAATTGACCCATAAGTTGTATGTTTTCTTATATAAATAAAAGAAATAAAAATAAAATAAAATTAATGAAAAATTAAAAATAAAGACTTAAATTAACCGGGAGTGATCTCCCCTAAACTTTCTCGAATATTCTAATATAAAACTACGATGGATGGCAACTCAGGACATAGACAATACTAGCCATCCCGGCCAGGCCCTGCTCTGGCTTCTGTGAAAAACCTTTCTGTTAAAGACCATTACCTGTGTGTTTAGTAATCATCATAAACCCGGCATTGCCCGCCCAAACCACAACCAACTAAAAAAACAAAACGCAAAACATAACGCTAGCATAATTACAAATACAAACGAAAACAAAAACCTAACAACAAACCCAAACCCAACCACAATCACAAACACCAATACAAACACAAAGAAAAAACAAACAAAAAGCAAACGAAAACAAAAACCTAACAACAAACCCAACCACAACCACAAACACCAATACGAACACAAAGAAAAAAACTAACGAAAAAGCAAACGAAAACAAACCAAATCCAAACGCAAAACCAACCACAAACACAAATACAAACACAAACCCAATGAAAAAAACACAAACGAAAACGAAAAAAGAACGAACAAAAGCGAACCAAATCAAAACGCAACCACTAACGCAAACCCAACCTAAACACAAAGAAAACACTAACGCGAACATAAACGCAAAGTGCTCACAGTCTAGCCCGGGGCAGAATCGCCTGTTTCAGCTTAATAATCGACTACAGTACCCCAACTTATTCATAGTCTTTTGCACCAAACCAAACCAAATGAACAATTATAATACTCCAAACTTATTCGTAAAATACCTACAATAATCGACTACAATACCCCAACTTATTCATAGTCTTTTGCACTCTCTTAAACGAACATAGGTGCCAAACCAAACCAAATGAACAATTATAATACTCCAAGCTTATTCGTAAAATACCTACAACATTTGCACTTGATCAATCCCCGCTAATTATGTAATTATTTTTTTTCCAACACCAAAACAAAGTAATAAAAAGTAAAATTTTTTCCACTAATGCAATGTTTTATAAAGGGAAGTAATTGTGTTTTCCTAATATATCAAAGGGAAGTAAGTGCTAAAGGACTAAATATAAATAATTTTCAGACATAATTAGAATTTTTGTTATTTTTTTTTTAAATTATGTTTAATGAACATGCCGACAATTATTACTTTCAGTTTGAAAAATGAAAATTATTTCCCAACACTTTCAATAGTAATTTTTTAACTCATAAATTTAGACTATGAGCACGATAATAGTCTAACACTAAAACCCATCGACAATCAAACTTATTTTTACATACAGAATTGAGCTTTATATATTAGTTTGTAATCCATTATTAATTACTTAACCTTTTTAGAATAGACTATTAGAAGCTCGTAAAAAAAAGAATTGCACACCAAATGAACGCCTAATAAAATGTGCATTATAGTGCGGGATATTATAAGTACTTTATAAATTTACGTGCGTTTTTTGAGAAATCGAAAATAGCGTAAATTAGTACTTCCGATCAACGGAAATTACTCAAAATTTGCCAGAAGGTAGAAAATTAAACCATTTACGTACATGTGAATATTCATTCATCTATCTGAAATAGAACTCAAGTTAGAGGCTTATTGAAAAATTAAAAGTAGAAAAAGTACCACTTTCGGTTATCGGAAATCGCTTAAAAGTTTATCAGGATCTACGATTTTGATTAAATACTTTTATACGAAGTTTCATCAACCTAGCTGTAACGGTACACAAGTTATCGTGTTTACACACGGACACACAGACAACGGACAGAATTTTACGACTCGATAACGCATAAAACGCCAAAATGTTTATATTTTGTATTTATAATTTTTGCCGGATGTGAAGAAGGACTGAGGAGTAAAACGGTGAAAACTGTCAAAATTTCATGTTATTTTTGTGCCTGATTACAATACTTTCTCTGTACTTCGTATACACGAGAAAGTAAAAAATAAGTATAAAAAAAAATTGAAAGTTAAAAATAATCAATTATAAAAATTAATAAATAAATAAAATAAATACATCAACAAACAAATAAACAAAAAAACAAAAACAAACAAACTAACACCCAAAAAATAAGTAAAAATAATAAATAAAATAAATAAATAAATAAATAAATAAATAAATAAATAAATAAATAAATAAATATATATATATATATATATATATATATATATATATATATATATATATATATATATATATATATATATATATATATATATATATATATATATATATATATATATATATATAAATACATTAATACAATTATACATTAATGTATTAATACATTAATACATTAATACATTAATACATTAATACATTAATACATTAATACATTAATACATTAATACATTAATACATTAATACATTAATACATTAATACATTAATACATTAATACATTAATACATTAATACATTAATACATTAATACATTAATACATTAATACATTAATACATTAATACATTAATACATTAATACATTAATACATTAATACATTAATACATTAATACATTAATACATTAATACATTAATACATTAATACATTAATACATCAATACATTAATACATCAATACATCAATACATTAATACATCAATACATTAATACATTAATACATTAATACATTAATGCATTGATGCATTAATGCATTAATACATTAATACATTAATACATTAATACATTAATACATTAATACATTAATACATTAATACATTAATACATTAATACATTAATACATTAATACATAAATACATAAATACATAAATACATAATTACATTAATACATTAATACATTAATACATTAATACATTAATACATTAATACATTAATACATTAATACATTAATACATTAATACATTAATACATTAATACATTAATACATTAATACATTAATACATTAATACATTAATACATTAATACATTAATACATAAATACATTAATACATTAATACATTAATACATTAATACATTAATACATTAATACATTAATACATTAATACATTAATACATTAATACATTAATACATAAATACATAAATACATTAATACATTAATACATTAATACATTAATACATTAATACATTAATACATTAATACATAATTACATTAATACATTAATACATTAATACATTAATACATTAATACATTAATACATTAATACATTAATACATTAATACATTAATACATTAATACATTAATACATTAATACATTAATACATTAATACATTAATACATTAATACATTAATACATTAATACATTAATACATTGATACATTGATACATTGATACATTGATACATTGATACATTGATACATTGATACATTGATACATTGATACATTGATACATTGATACATTGATACATTGATACATTGATACATTAATACATTAATACATTAATACATTGATACATTGATACATTGATACATTGATACATTGATACATTGATACATTGATACATTGATACATTGATACATTAATACATTAATACATTAATACATTAATACATTAATACATTAATACATTAATACATTAATACATTAATACATTAATACATTAATACATTAATACATTAATACATTAATACATTAATACATTAATACATTAATACATTAATACATTAATACATTAATACATTAATACATTAATACATTAATACATTAATACATTAATACATTAATACATTAATACATTAATACATTAATACATTAATACATTAATACATTAATACATTAATACATTAATACATTAATACATTAATACATTAATACATTAATACATTAATACATTAATACATTAATACATTAATACATTAATACATTAATACATTAATACATTAATACATTAATACATTAATACATTAATACATTAATACATTAATACATTAATACATTAATACATTAATACATTAATACATTAATACATTAATACATTAATACATTAATACATTAATACATTAATACATTAATACATTAATACATTAATACATTAATACATTAATACATTAATACATTAATACATTAATACATTAATACATTAATACATTAATACATTAATACATTAATACATTAATACATTAATACATTAATACATTAACACGTTAATACGTTAATACGTTAATACGTTAATACATTAATACTTTAATACATTAATACATTAATATATTAGTAAATACATAAATAAATACATTATATATATATATATATATATATATATATATATATATATATATATATATATATATATATATATATATATATATATATATATATATATATATATATATATATATATATATATTTCGAAATAATTATGTAACTTAAAAAAACCGGAATATAGAAATAAATGACCTTTTTGGATTCAGAAAAAAATTTCATAAAAAACGTTTTAATAACAAGCTTTTATGTACTAATGCACTAAAAAGTAGAAAAGAAATTATACACTACTATTTAAATTACTATAAAGAAAAGCGTGGGCCACTTCAGTATCTATTGGATACCTTTACTAATGTTAAGGAAGACACCCAGGCTTTTCTTTATAGTAATTTACATAGTAGTGCATAATTTATTTTCTACTTTTTAATGCAGTAGTACATAAAAACTTGTTATTAAAACGTTTTTACTGAAATTTTTTTTAGTACTTTACATGTTTTTATTTACAATAGTTTCATGACTAAAAACCATTGCGCGCCTACTGAACGTGATGGCGCGCCTACTGAACGTGATGGCGAAGCTATTGAACTTGATGACGGGTATGGTGCGGTTGGATAGACATGCCTACTAATTCGGTCCAAATTTTAATTAATTCATAAAAAATTAATTAGGCATCCAATTAAGTCAAATTTAATGTCACTATGCATTGTCTTCATGTCTTGACCCACGTGCTAATTGTGAATCGTATCGGTCAAGTAGAAGTGTCCGAATTTTCTCTCCTGCGTTTCGATCTAGACTGACGACAGAGGAAGCAAGTTAAATAAAAGCTTGTAAAAATAATATATAATCACATATTATTATCATATGTTGAAATTTTAAAAATTTAATTTAATTTGTTCCAAATGACATAATAATAGGCATTCTCTTAGCATAGCTAAATCTTGAATCTGTAGTTTAACATTTAGTGATGATACTAAACAAGTGTATTTTTCTCAGATTCTGTCTTCAGCTACTTAACAGGTTTGGCAAGTGGACGTTTTTTACAAGGGTAAGTTTATATTATTCAGGATCCTACACAGAGTTATTTAAAGGTGGATGGCATCTATATACTACTAAAACTCAAGTTTGTTAACATGTTTGAACATTTATTTTTTTGTTTTTTTTGTTTGTCTGATCGAGCATTGTCGATACTTCTATTCATCGTGGACATCTGTAGAATAGTATGTAGGTAGAGAATAATTTTTTATTGCAGACAGACTGATAATCACAAATTTATTTAAAGAAGTTAATTAATTTATTGATTTATTCATAGGTAGATTAACCACAATTTTTTAAAAAGATTTGAAAAGCCACTAGACTCGACGGAAACAGTGACGTCACATGATGTGTTTATTTTTTTTACATCAATAATGGCGGCCTATCAAAGAAGATTGTGTTCCCATTCCAATGTTTAACGCGTTCTAAAGCTAATTTTCTGTCGGCTTTATCTTTAACAATACGTCAGTTTGCTGTATTTATTACGTTCCAACACTTATATCAATTTTCAACTGTCTTTTTCATTTAGATCTATTTTTACGATAAATTTCTCTAGATCTACAATCTGTCCAAGAAAGTTATTTATAGATCTAGATCTAGAATCTAGGTCAAATAAAAGATTTATTAGTTATAGATCTAAATACAATCCAAAAAAGAAACGAGACTTAAGCAAACCAGTCGTAGATCTAGAATATAGATAATTCTATCTAGATTTAGATAATAATGAGTTTCTATATACTAAAATATTTTAGACCTTTATTATTTTGTATAAATCTTTGTTTCGACTATGCAAATTTTGAAATGCTGGCTCCAGGGCCTATTTGCATAGCTTAAGATTCATACGCGGCTTCGATACCGGTAATTTTGCTAAATTATAAACATAAATTCTAAATCTAGCTCAGTCGTAGATCTAAAATATAGATAACGAGCCGACCCGCGATGTATCATACGCGCTATTTAGTTGTTTTTTTCTACTTTTCAGTAATTCATAATTTGTGAATTCGACTGTACCAATGCTGCCACTGAAAATATTTGCTTTAAAACACTAAACCCCCATTCCCCCCCCCCCCCCCGTGAAAGCAGCCTCCTCTTAGTTACCTCCTCTAAGTTTAAAATAGTTTCAAACTGAATTATCTGCCCCTAATAGCCGTCACCAACTAAACATTTATCGTGAACTACAACTCACCTGACCATGTGAGGGGGGTGGGGGGGGGGGGGTTGGGTGGGGGGTGGTGGTAGCGATAGAGAAGAAAGGAGGGGACTGCAAGGCGGCTGCTTGCAGCTTGTTTTCTAACGGCTCCCAGAAGAGAATTATATATATATAGATTCTATCTAGATTTAGATAATAGTGATTTTCTATATACTAAACTATTTTAGACCTTTATTATTTTATATAAATCTTTGTTTGGAATATTCTAATTTTGAAATGCTTGCTCCATGGTCTATTAGCGTACCTAATGATTAGATCTAGATTCTAGATCTAATCATTAGCTACGCAAAAACTAAGCTTAAGACTTAAGCAAACGAGTCGTAGAATCTAGATCTAGATAATTCTATCTAGATCTAGATAATTTCAGACCTTCTTTATTTTATATAAATCTTTGTTTGGCTAATTTAAGATAAAATTTAATTTGAAAGTTACTACTATGTAACACATATGGTTACCAGCCACGGGGGATAAAAATATGAAGTTTTTATTCATTGGGTTGCGGCCCCTGTGGGACTGCAACTGAACTGTTGACGTTGTTTTTTTATGCTTTTTTGAGCGATGTTACCTGTGTTCCATGTCATGTGACATGGGACTGTGGGTAGTTTCATGCCTAGCCGTGTCGCACACGCAAGGCTGCTGTCTGTGGACATGGTGACCAAGGTGTAGACCTAATGAAGGTAGTTATATAAATTATGTTTGTTAAAATACTTATGTATTCCTGCTAGTGTTGCATGTGCACACTAGTTAGGGTGAGTATTAATATAAGTATTTATTTGAAGTACTACGTATTGGTACTTGTTGGCAGTACTGTGTACTGGCCAAAACATATTTTATTGTTACCCGTGTATATTGTAGCCTACACATGGTGTTGTCAGGAATGTAACTTTTTTATTTACATTTGTTTTAGGGCTACAGCTTTTGGTTTTGGTTTTTGGATCTTTTGGTCTTTTGGTTTTGGCTTTTGGATTGTTTGGATTTTTTGGATCTTTTGGTTTATCTTGGCTAGTTTGTTTTGTACTACTGTGTTGCATCGCCGTCATGGCTCGATGCTGTAAATAAAGCGAGTACTGGACAACTACTGTCGCTGTCGGTGTGTACTTAATCTCAGGGTCAGCCCGTCTTAACCACAACACCTCAGTGGGTAAAAGCATCCCCACTGAGTGAGGGTTACATTTGGCGCCCAACGTGGGGCTTGACCTTGGGAGGTAGGATGGAAAACAGTGACCCGACGTTGGAGAAGTTGTCGCAGGAGCTGGCCAAGTTGACGGCTAAGATGGCGGCGATGCAGGCAGATGCGCAGCGGCCCGTGACGGTGGAGTTGTGTGCTCCAGCACACAACAGCAAGCTGAGTGTGTTCACCGGCCTTCCACCCACTGGAGGAGGGGAGGTGAGTTTCCCGGAATGGGAAACCCAAGTGCAATGCTTGCTGTGGAACACCAGCGTTCCGAACCCGTTGCCACGCGTCTTAGGCAGCCTGAGAGGGATTGCCTATGAGCGGGTGAAGCAAGCTGCGAGTCCAGAGGAAGTGCTATGCCTCCTACAAAGCACTTTTGGCGACACCAGATGTGCCGAAGACAGGTATCTGCAGTTCAGCCGACTCACTCCACATCCAAGGGAGTCAGCGTCGGAATTTCTCTGCCGACTGTGGTCAGAGATGACGAAGCTAAACCAGCAGCGTATCTTTACTGAGGCCGATGCCCAGAAGAAGGTGTATCACACTTTCTGCAAGGGGGTTTCACCTCTTCTGGCACTCGAACTTCGCGGCACATTTGGTTTCGCAGGGGAAGCCAGTCCGAAGGTTGAGGACGTCCTTAAAGCTGTTAAAAGGCTGGACGGGACAACTGAGTCCCCAGTCGTAGCCACGGCAGCAGCTAACAGGACTATCCAGGTCGACGCAGTAACGGCAGCTGTTCACCAAGAGACGACGCCGCCGCTGATGCTCACGGAGGAGCAACTCGACCGTCTGGCGGAGAAGGTCGACGCAGTAACGGTAGCTGGTCGCCAGGAGACGACGCCGCTGATGCTCACGGAGGAACAACTCGACCGTCTGGTGGAGAAGGTGGCAGATATCCTAGCCCGGAAACAACAGCCCTCCAGAGGAGCTTGTTACGGGTGCGGGTCTACGAAGCACTTCGTCCGCGACTGTCCGAGAAAAGAAGCTAGGCAACGGGGTCAGCAGCAGGGAAACGCCAGTCCATCAGCCTAGGGGAGCGGATGCTGATGCGTGTTCTGCCAAGCTCCCAGCCCAAGTTTACGCCACCGAGATCATCACAGTGTCGAGCAACCACAGCTCAGGTTACCTCGCCTAGCGGCTGGAGGTACGGCTGTCGGGTGTTCCGCCGTGGAGGAGGGTTGCAGCCGGAGGGTGCGCGTGATGAGGGTAGACAGCCACACTATGCATGTCAGTCTCAGCGCGAGCAAGATCGTCGCTTGGGAGACAGACATAACACAAGCAGAGGTCGGAGACGCCGCCGGAAGAGAGGCCGACGACGTGGTGGACGCCGCCGTGGTTGGCAGCGACCCGACTATACAATGTCGAGTGCTGAACCCACTGTGGCGGAGGGGGAGCGACGGAGAGAGATCATCCCAACCAGTGAGGCAGATGAAGGTGAGGAACTGACAATCAAGGTAGTGGTCCCAACCAGACTTCGGCCGGAGGCAACGCCTTTCGTGCCCGAGGTGGTCGCCCAGGACGGACAAGAAAAGGTGATGGTCAGGCCAGCCGCCCCACATCTGGACGAGGTGAATGCGAGGGACGAGGCATCGGACGAGGAAGACTCTTGGATCAACCCAGAACCACCAGCGGAGCTGCGGATGTCAACCCGTCAACGACGACCCGTCGAGCGACTCAACCTGGCGCATCAAGTGGTGACCAGTACCAGCACTGGAGCCTCTACCGGTTTGCCGGGAATAATGTATTTAAGTTGAAAGGACTTAATGTCTGTGTACTAGTGTACTGAACTTTTTTAAAGTACTATTATGTATGAGTTGTAAATGTAAATGTAAATGTGAATTCCATTGTACATTTATTTGTGAGGGGGGGCTGTGTAACACATATGGTTACCAGCCAAGGGGGATAAAAATATGAAGTTTTTATTCATTGGGTTGCGGCCCCTGTGGGACTGCAACTGAACTGTTGACGTTGTTTTTTTATGCTTTTGTGTGCGATGTTACCTGTGTTCCATGTCATGTGACATGGGACTGTGGGTAGTTTCATGCCTAGCCGTGTCGCACACGCAAGGCTGCTGTCTGTGGACATGGTGACCAAGGTGAAGACCTAATGAAGGTAGTTATATAAATTATGTTTGTAAAAATACTTATGTATTCCTGCTAGTGTTGCATGTGCACACTAGTTAGGGTGAGTATTAATATAAGTATTTATTTGAAGTACTACGTATTGGTACTTGTTGGCAGTACTGTGTACTGGCTAAAACATATTTTATTGTTACCCGTGTATATTGTAGCCTACACATGGTGTTGTCAGGAATGTAACTTTTTTTATTTACATTTGTTTTAGGGCTATAGCTTTTGGTTTTGGTTTTTGTATCTTTTGGTCTTTTGGTTTTGGCTTTTGGATTGTTTGGATTTTTTGGATCTTTTGGTTTATCTTGGCTAGTTTGTTTTGTACTACTGTGTTGCATCGCCGTCATGGCTCGATGCTGTAAATAAAGCGAGTACTGGACAACTACTGTCGCTGTCGGTGTGTACTTAATCTCAGGGTCAGCCCGTCTTAACCACAACACCTCAGTGGGTAAAAGCATCCCCACTGAGTGAGGGTTACAACTACTAGACTTAGATCTAGATCTATGCGCGTAAATCAAGTTGAATAAGGAGACTCAAAGTATAGTATAAAAATTCACTTGTGACGTCACCAGTAAATAGCTACGTTGGCAGTGTAATCGGCTCTCATGCGGGTGGCACAGGTTCTAGACCAATACGTCAATGATATTTTTTTTTCAATTTTTTTTTTTTTTAGATGTGAATGATAAAGTTGCCTATCTGAACTTAACGGGATACAGGGCAGGTGAAGTAGAGTTCATCTGTTTCTTTGTCCTAAGCATATGGAGAGATAGTGTGGTCAGAGACACGCTCGGCTGGAATCGTTTTTAAACAATAAAAACATGTTGTCTGAGACTTGGCGGGACACTGGGCAGGTGAAGTAGAGTTGAGTAGGTCACCTGTGACGTCAGTATATGAAGGGATAGTCCGAAATCGGTGTTTTCGGTGTTTTTAAATGATAAAAAACATATTTTTGAATGTGGGGTCTGTTTTTTTGTGACGATAAGTGACACTGCAGTAGCGTAGCGAGGGGGGGGGGACATATGTCCCCGGGCGCCGAACTTAGGGGGCGCCAAAATGGGTTGGAAAAATAAATTGAAAGGTTGAGGGGGGGGGGGGGTGCAAATCGAAATCTTGAGGGGGGGGGGGTGCACATCAAAAGTTTGAGGGGGGGGGGGGGGGGGTTCAAATGGAAAAGTTTGTCCCCGGGCGCCGGGAAGGGTTACTACGCATCTGAGTGACAGACGTGATGTTTTTTGATGGATGACCCCCGAAACCCACAGTTATCCAACGGATGATGGGTAGTCTAGTTATTATTATTTTTGTTTTAACTGGTGATGTATTGTAAAAATAGAAATTAAAAATTATTATTTTAAAAATCCGTTCCGGACATAATTCTTTTCACTACAATTTAACGATTAATTTTCCATCATATTTCTCTGAGCGAGAGTAGATTGATAATTAGCTTATAAAAGATTCGCACATATTTAATCCCACTTTGGAGTTGGCTGCAGAAGTGCTTCCAAATTCGATGCAACATTTACATTTTATAATAAGCAGATTTAGAAATAACTTTACAGTAGGCGCATAATATAAATGGCTGTTTGACATGAAACATTTGTGTTTATAAAATAGTTCATTAACTGTATGTTTAAAATCTAGAAAAGAATGTCAGTAAATTATCCAAGCACATCTGCTAGCTAAAGCGTGAGTAAATGTTCTTTCATCTAATGTTAATTTACAGTAATCTGCACATCTTTGCAGTAATAAAATCTGCGCATGAAATAGTGCGAAATACACGACACTTACCTGAAGCATTGTCTGAGAAAACGAAGTGAGTTTGTAAGATCAGCAGCAGGATGATGCCCAGCCAGATGTTGATGTCCATGGTGGATGAAGTTGTTAAACAAGGCAGACTGACGCTGGGATTTTAGCCAGGTTGTTGACAACTGACCAACCACGTAGTGAGACAGAGCAGACTGTGATGTTTATAGGTGGAGATATAGAGGCTGTTATCAACGGATTAGTTGGCTTATGTGTTGTAAGAAATCTACTGGTTAGTTTTGCGTAAGGTTCATTAAAACAAGTCACATAACTCCGTCACATACAGCCATAAAATATATTTACACGAAATAACCAGGGGTAATTATAATTTCTTATCTTATGTTTTAAACTACTGTGTTTTCAATTGTGCAGATTATTAATATATATATATATATATATATATATATATATATATATATATATATATATATATATATATATACATATATATGCATATACATAATACAAGAGTACAAGAGCAGCAATAACTACTACCAAGACATCACTTTACAGTCGTTTACTTAAAAATAATAAGATTGCATTAATTTAAAAGATTAATTTAAAACAACTGCTGCCTTGTAGTTTGTTCTTGGTTGGACAAAGGCTATGGAAGCAAATCCAAAAAGAAAAGCAGGCTGAAATCGGAGTCAATGGCCTCAATGGCGCATAACCAGTTGACACGTAACGCTTAATTGTGTTGGAGGCGTGGTCGAGTCGGCAAAAAGCTCATGGTTGATTAATTCGAACAAAGTCTCGATAAAACTCACTGGCAGATAAATCTCGATCCGCCTCAACACTAATAATTAAGAACGAAGAAGAAGAAAGAAGAAGTCACAAGGCTCAAGGAAAGTTTAACCTGAACCCTAACCTAACCCGAACCCTAATTCTTACCCTAACACGGACCCTAGCCATACCTTTAGCTTACATCACCTTATTTTCACGGTTAAGTTTTAAGTTACCTTAAACCCAAAAATCAGCTAAGCTTTACAGTTACGTTTTCCGGTGAGATTAAAATATATACATGTACAACAACTAAAGTCCTTAGTCCTACTACTTTACTTTCAACTAAAGTCCTTAGTCCCACTACTCTACTTTGTCCCTAACGGTCTCTCGAAGCCTATGTCTAATACTAGACTAATACAGTACAGACATCTCGTGCCACCGGCTCACAGAGGCGTCCCTTGAACCTCCTCACTTTAGCCACCCGAGTGTGTGTGTCTCCCTAGTCTAATCTTACCGTCTCAAACCCCTCCTTAAATAACTGTCTCACTAAACTCCAGGTGCTGGGGTAATTATGCACCAACACTAGTGTCAAAATCTTATTAGACCGACTGCCAAGCTTCACACGGTCAATGCTGACGTCCATGAACATGCCTCCGCATTTCATTTTAATTACCTGGCCGGCTGATCAAACGCTGGTCACCCGTCTCATTTGTTTATGGGCGGCGTCTCACTTACTCTTTAATAGGGCTAACATAAGTACAATTACCTTGGAATCGTAACTACACACACACACACACACACACACACACACATATATATATATATATATATATATATATATATATATATATATATATATATATATATATATATATATATATATATATATATATATGTGATGTCTACACAGTGTAAATATTTGATTAATATTTTGATATTTTAATTTTTTTTCAGCTGGTTGTTAGATAAAAAAAGAGTCCTAAGTGTTTTAACCTAAAGTTCAGGCAAATATTATCAAAACAGAAAATAAAAATCTAAATAAACAGTCAAAATTGAAAAACATCTTTTTATATATTTAACTAGAACTCGAGTTGTAGTAGATCTATATTTAATGTTTTGTTTGTTTGTCTGTTCGGTTACATGAGAGCTTCTGCACTATGTGTAGAACTGTAAAATACTTATTTAAGTAGAAAATAATTTTTTTTTACCAAAATGTTAAACACAAATCCATTTAGACGTTAATTAATTTATTGATAAATTTATTGGTAGAAACACCACATTAATTATAAAAGTTCAGAACAATTATTTTAATTTTTTCCACAACAAACCAGGTGCCAATATGATACGCTGGGCAGTTCTTCTAATTTAACTATACAATAAATTTATCTAGCCTAGAACTAGAGATTCTATGCTCAACCAAAATCGCTGTTTTAAATTACAAAAACATGTTGTCTGAGGTGTGACGTCTTTTTAATGTATGGTCTGGCTTTTTCTGACGAGATGTGACAGTAGGGAGGCAAAGGGAAAGATAAAAATCGTCAAATGTATGTGAAGTTCTTTATGTATGACCCACGAAACCCACAGTTATCCAAGGAAAACGATTATCCTACTTTTGACTAAAAAGTATTTAAGTGGTTGTGTAAGTAATATCATTTACAATTACTACCTTATATATAAAATATTTTGAAAATGTCTAGACCTAAATTGAAAATGTTCAGAAAACATTTATCTTCTAATGTATAAGGAGCTAAAAATAATATCGGGATGTTGCTATTAGTTGGAGATTTAATTTATTTGATTACGGTTAGAGCATTTTATTTTTATGTTTCAATATATGTTTAGAGCATTAAAGTTTACTGATGATATTCATATTAAATCTCATAATCTTAATACATTTGTTTGAAGCTGAAGTAAGCTATACATTTAACCAGTATAATAAAATATATTAAATCACCCCATTATAAAAAAAATACATTGTTTTAAAAAGAGGTTCAATTAAACTTTATGCACTAGTGTTTGAACTATCTCAATGATGTATATTTTATTTTCTCATTACTGTTTTCTTATTTTCATCTCCACTGACTGAAGATTGCTGTTGTCGTCAGTCAATGAGTACCAGTGTATGCCGCGAGCCCATTTCCTTCTTGGCTGCTCTCCATTCAGAAATACGTCATGACAATTGTGGAACCACCATCCTGCTAAATACTTAGCAGCGCATTGGGTTGTCCCAGGGTAATCTATCGTGTAAAACCGATATCCATTGTGTCTCTTCAACTCGTCTTTCACGTTGCCCGAGAAGCCAGAAACTCGAAGGGGAAAGTACTCTGATTCGCTTCCTATTTTGAAAGATCTGTATTGAGCGTAGTAGTTGACGTTCTTGTATCTCATATCGATTCTTAGTTCCCACGTACCATTCTGGCGATTGTAATAGGTAAACATTGCTTTCAAATATGCATATAATTTAAACACATACTTAACTATATTTTTATTTAAATAAATATATAAATATATGTTCTATTATATCAAGCCCAAACGGATTCTGTGGCCATGCATGAGGCGAACGGACCTAGGGAAGACATGAATACTGTTAAAAAAACTCGACTTCATCACCAAAGTGTACAGTTCTTTAAGTGTTTAATTTTTTCTTTTAATTAATGAATTTATAAAAAAATTAATATGCACGGTTTTGTAAAAACAAGTTTTCATTTGTCAAAATTATCGGTTTAATTAAAGCCACTTTGGACTTTAAAAAATTAAAGAAAATGTATCACTCTTCACAAAAATTCTAATTGTGTCTGAAAATCACTTCCCTTCGTCTCTTAGCACCAATTACTTTCCTTGATAAATTGATAAATTACAACAACAAAAAATAAATAAATAAATCAATAAATAAATAAATAAATAAAAACGAAATCACAATTACTTCGTTTTAAAAAAAAAATTACTTTGGGATAAAAAGTACTTTTTTTACATAAGCAGCATAAATTTATAAAATAAATATAAGTTTAAAAGCCGCTCCTAAATGTTCTCTGTTTGCAGACAAGCTAGGGGTATTATAGTTGCTCACTAAATTGAAGCAGGCGCGTCCTCAGGTGACCGGACTCAGTGCTATTTGGCGCCTCGGGTCTTTGCGTGAGCGCTATGGCACCTACGTGTGTTATAATGAATTAGAAGGGTTACTATAGCGCCTACGTTCGTTTCAGTGAATATGAATATGTTGGGGTATTATAGTCGTTTACTAAGTTGAATCTGGCGGCTCCACTGGCGCCCCGGCAGAGTGCGATTTTGGCATCCTGGGCTAGATTGAGAACAGTATGCATTTATATTTGCATTTAAGTTTGTGTTTATGTTCTGCGCTATTGTTTGCGTTTGTGTTAGCGTTTGTGTTTGTGTTTGCTTTTATAATTGCTTTACTGTTTAGCTTGTTTGTTTTTGTTTACGTTTGTGTTTGCGTCTTTGTGTTTGTTTGCGTTTGCTTTTGTGTTTGATTTTGTGTCAGTGTAATGTTTACATTTGTTTTTTAATTTGTTTTGGATTTGATTTGTTGTGGTTATGGTTAATTCGAAAAGTAATATATTTCTTAAACCCGTGCAATGCCGGGTATATGCTGCATCTTAAACACACAAAACATGGTCGTTTAGAAAAACGTCTTTCTCAGAGGCCAGTATATATAAATATATATATATATATATATATATATATATATATATATATATATATATATATATATATATATATATATATATATATATATATATACAGCAAAGTAGTCAGGATGCATCTGTTGGTGCCGATTGCGATTCACATTTGACAGGCACCTGCATTTGGCGATTTAGTCGCCGTTTATCTGATGCTGTCCCGTACGCTTGCAAATGGTGTTTTTGTTCTTGTTTCTCCGAGGCTCAACCCTTTGCTATGTTTCTGTACCTTGGCCTTGTTAACTTGAATCGCGTGCGAGTAATGTAGATGTGTAGATGGTTGATTATTAAGAATTGTTTATAAATATTACCACGAATATCACACAACTTTTTTTTGTTTCGTCAAGTACATATATATATATTTAAAATTCGGATTTCAGAATACTGCTTTTCAAAAGTTCCATTCTTTTTCTGTAATACTATTGTTTGTTTAGATTTGAAGATGGCTTCATTATTTTAGTTTACTACTGGTGTTTGTTTATGTTTGTCGGTGGTTTACAAAGGTTATTTAAACATCCTTGTCCCAACAAGGATGCACGCAAAATTAGCATACATCCACTTTGTCCGTCTCAAAATGTTTACTTACTTTGGTTAAGTTATGCATATGTTTGAGTCCAAGCCAAAAGTCCCCAGCAGATGAGCCAAAACCATTTCTGTAGTGGAGCCAACGTTTATTAAAATCCACGTCGAAGCTGATACGTCGCTGAAATATAAAGGCGGTATTAGTACAAGCATGATGAGGGATTATAATATTTTTTTTGATTTAATTAAACGATGACCCAAATTTAGTCTCAGGACAAACCCTTAATTTTACCAACGAGATGAATAAATTTCCATAGACAAAAGTCATTAATGGGTTTGATTTCAACGTAAATGTATACATTGTTGTAATCCATTATTTGCTAATTACTTGTATCATAATCCACCCTCCGCCATCAGTTTTGGTATCACATATCACATCTACACCAATTTCGGATTTCATGATCGCCCTTTCTGGTAAATCATTAGACATCGATCTCCTGTCACAAGTTTTCTGTCCAACAAATTTATAATTATTTCAGAACAATTTAATTATATATATATATATATATATATATATATATATATATATATATATATATATATATATATATATATATATATATATATATATATATATATATATATATATATATATATATATATATGTGTGTGTGTGTGTGTGTGTGTGTGTGTGTGTGTTACGGTCAAAGTCCCAAGTCGGCCAATGCGCGGATTGGCCTGCCAATGCGCCCATTGGCCAATATCGCCTCCCATTAACCGGTCAAATTCCGAAACTTTGCTTGATTTTGGCCTTTGGTCGGCCAATCCGCGGACTGGCCATGGTGGACCGGCCAAAGTCTTAATTAGAAGATCATCTGGCTAGGGACGACCGGCCAAAGTCCGAATTAGAAGATCATGAGCAGATTTTGAGTTTTTTTTATACCGTAAGGATCATGAAATTAAGTCCTTATTGATTATTAATTAAAGTAAATGACAGAAACATTCAAATTTTTTATTGTACTATAATCTCAATCAATCAATATTATCATTTGTTACAACACGTTGAGCTTTTATGGCATTTAGAATTACACAGTAGCTTGTTATGTTTACAGTTGTAGCGATTTTTTGTGTACTTGGTTGTGCAATTGCAGCGGGTGTAGCGTTCAATGATTGTGATGATGCGATTGTTCATAGTGATTTTTCCTCAGTGCCAAATGACGACAATAAGAGCAGTTTTTCGTGAAGAATTGAAAACTCACTGCTAGCATACAGCTGTTTTAGAACACCATGTTCCGTTCCTAACTTGTAGAAAGCGCCCTCGACGCTCATGACAGCTGCAATGACGCTTCGGGGATCACCACGACCTCTGTCAACATCTGGTATACGGATGCGTACATTGTCACCCACTTTACCATCTTTAAATTTTGTATTTGATGTTTTAAGCATCTTAGCATCTTGAGTTTGCAAGCTAGTATTAGGTGTTGTACATGATTTCTTGTTTGTTGTGACATAATCTGCAGGTAATATTTCCTCCGTACCCTTTGTCTGCTTCATTGGGTATTCAGCAAATAGCATGGACATCGTTGCCACAGGATCAACAAGCATGGGCTGCACTACAATATTTTTAACAACCTACACATAATCTATAGGCCGTATTATTGTCACTCAACTGGTCAGGACTTTCCGCCACCGCAGCCTATGTGTTAGCTGAGGATGTCGTTGCATTTAGGGCAACCTCCATTTCTTGTTCAATGTTCTCAAGATCTTCCTCAGTAACTAAATTATCGAGATCCTCCTTTGGTAGATTTGATGTGCTAAGCCCCTCTTTTGCTTTGCATCCAAACAATCTTCGTATGGCGATTGTTGGATTCCTTGATGAAAAGAACGATGTTTTATAAATTGAATGAATATGAGACTCTCAGCCCGATGAGCTAATTGTTTGCATCCATGTAATCATCATGTTTTGAACATCTTGGTTGGCAAGTTCGACTGAACCTTGGCTTTGGCTATGCCTTGGTCTTCGCAATAGTCGTGAAGATATCCAGCAGCTGGTAAGCAACTTCTTCTGATCTTTTGGTTTCCAAAGCTCGCAATGATATGAACTTGGTTAAATGATCCTGGTAAATGAGTATAAACTTGTATTTGCCGTCTTGGTTACTTTGCATTTCAATAAGACGCCAACTGTGTTTGAATTTGTTCTTTGATGATTGTCTCACCTCATCGTCATCATGGAGGAGGCTGTCACATACAGTTGTAGCCCATATATGGAAACTAACATGGTTTTACATTTTTCTTTCTTTTGACAGCCATCTGCTACGTCTGTCTCATGGTCTGACGGTCCTTTTGATCTATGCCGCATTGCATATATAATGCTATACAAACAAGAGCTAAACAATACATTACTCACAATGAAACCGCACCCAGAATAATGAAAACGCAATCACAACTTAGTCTAGATAGAATATTGGCCAAGAAAGCCGGCCAATGCGGGCTTTGGCCGCACTTCGGGCTTTGACCGTAACACACACACACACACATACATACATATATATATATATGTATATATATATATATATATATATATATATATATATATATATATATATATATATATATATATATATATATATATATATATATTGGAAGGCATAGAAATGAATGAAACTTTAACTATATTTGTACAGCTTTTACACGTGGTAAATTGGTAAACCTGATATGTTTGAAAATTATCTTTCATAATGACTTGACGGCGAGCGAGAGCTTCAGCCGAGCTGTTGACTCCATCCACTGTTTTAAGTGAGTTTTTTCCGTGTAAAACTGGAAAAAATAAGTTTCTGTAGCTTATTGGTGTTTGTCGAACTATGTATGAAATTATTCATATCTTTATAGGCTACTGCTTAAATTGACCCATAAGTTGTATGTTTTCTTATATAAATAAAAAAAATAAAATAAAATAATTTAATGAAAAATAAAAAATTAAGAATTTTAAAAAAAGTAAAAAAATAAAATAATTGAAAGTTAAAAATTAACAATTATAAAAATTACTAAATAAATAAAATAATATAAAGAAATAAAGAAACAAACAAGCAAATCAACAAACAAACAAACAATATAAATAATATAATAATAAAAATAATATATAATAATATATTATTATCAAAGACTGAAATTTTCTTTTCTTTAATTGTGTTTGTTCCAAATGACAAACTCAAAGGCATTCTTTTAGCATAACTAAATCCCGAATCTGAAGCTAAACATTTAGTGATGATACTAAACAAATATATTTTTCTCAAAATCTGTCTTCAGCTACCGAGCAGGTTTTGCAAGTGGACTTTTTTTGACAAGGGTAAGTTTATATTATTTAGGATCCTACACACAGTTCTTTAAAGGTTATTTTTTTTTACTGATGAGGTATTGTAAAAATAGAAATTAAAAATTATTATTATTATTAAAAAACCGTTCGGACATAATTGTCTTCACTACAATTTAACGATTAATTTTCCATCATATTTCTCCGAGCGAGAGTAGATTGATAATTAGCTTATAAAAGATTTGCACATATTTAATCCCACTTTGGAGTTGGCTGCAGAAGTGCTTCCAAATTTGATGCAACATTTACAAACATGAGTCAATATTCTTACATCTATTGTTAATTTACAGTAATCAAGCTTTAAATATTATCTGCAAATCTTTGCAGTAAGACTGGAATTTGAGTCCGATAAACTGGACGCTTGCAGTGAACAGCTCTATGTCATCGGCTGGACACGTGATTAGCTAGAGTACCCCTTGAAACCTATACACACGCAGTAAAAAAACAAGATTTGTTCATGTCAGTGTCTTCTGCTGGCACAAATAAATAAAATCTGTGCAAGAAATGTGTGCGGAATAAATGTCACATACCTGCTGTAAATACGAAGTGAGTTTGTAAAGTCAGCAGCAGGATTATGGCAAGCCAGTTGTTGATGTCCATGATAGTTGAAGTTGATAAACAAGGCAGACAGTGACGATGTGGGTTTAGCCGCTTAGGTTTTGGAAAACTGACCAGTCAAGTACTTACACAGTGCAGACTGATGTTTGTAGGTGGAGGTATAGAGGCTGTAATCAACTGATAAGTTGGCTGATGTGTTTCAAGAAATCTACTGGTTGGTTTTGCTTAAGTTTCATTAAAACATGTCACATAACTCAGTCACACACAACCATAAAATGTATTTACACGAAATAGCCAGGGGTAATTATAATTTGTTATCTGATGTTTTAAACTATTGTGTTTTCAATTGTGTTTATATACATAATACAAGAGACAACAATAACTACCAAGACGTAACTTAACATTCGTTTACTTAAAATAAAACGGATTTTACTAATTTAAAATATTTGTCACAAAACCCCAAGATTCAAGCAAAGTTTAACCCGAACCCTAACCCGAACCCTAACCTAACTTTTAGCTTACAACACACCATCAACTTATTTACACGGTTACGTTTCAGGTTATCTTAAACCAGGGGTTCCCAACCTTTTTTAACTCTAGAGCACATTCTAAAATATCGGTAGGGTGACGGGCACCACCAATTTTAAATCGACAAACTCCTTCCATAACTTGTCATTTTCCCATAATTTATTTTCTTATTTTCTTATGTTCTAATTGTAATAATGTATTAATAAATATACATTAATATAAATATATATTAATATATATATATATATATATATATATATATATATATATATATATATATATCGTTGAAAATTCTTTATGTATGTAATTATGTTTGTCGTGGATTACAAAGGAATATAAGAAAAAAAAATAATTACATAATTAGCGGGGATTGATCAAGTGCAATGTTGTAGGTATTTTTAATACTGCTTTTTATTTATTCACTACACTGAAATTACAGTTTACTAATTATTTTAAAAAAAAATCATTAACAGTTAATAAGCCAGGTCCTACATGTCCTATACGTTTATTTCTTTCCGTTTACGGATAAGCTTGGAGTATTATAATTGTTCATTAAATTGAAATAGACGCGTCCGCCGGCGCCCACCAGGGCTAAATTTGGCGCACTGGGCTATATTATGAGCGCTATGGTGCATAATTTCGCTTTGTACAGTGCCATAGAGTATGGATAAGAAAGGTTAGAATCGTCTTTAAGTGAATCGAATCCGTGAATCCGTTTTTGTTTGTGTTGTGTTTTATTTGTGTTGTATTTTGTTTGTGTTGTTTTGTGAATGTGTTGTGGTTGTTTTGTGTTTGTGTTATGTTCGCGGTTCTTTTTTGTGTGTGTTTTGGTTATGGCTGGTTGTGATTAGGGTGGGCAATGCTGATTACAAAACACAAATGTCATGGTCTTTTACAGATAGGTTTTTCACAGAGGCCAGAGCAGGGCCTGGCCGTGACGGCTAATATATATATATATATATATATATATATATATATATATATATATATATATATATATATATATATATATATATATATATATGTGTGTGTGTGTGTATAGTCCTATATAATATGCATACACACATAATAACACATAAATGTTTTGGAGTCTATAAGACTTTAATAACAGATGTTAACCTCTCCCACGTTTTAACCCAATGTTCTTAGTTTTTTTTTCCTTGCTAAGATATTAAATCACTTTTGACAGTTATGTAATTCATACCAAATCACTTAAGAAAATTCAATTACGTGCCAAATAATTAGGAAAATAAAGTTGTTTAAATTGTCTTTTGATGACTAATTTTTAATATAAAAGCAGGGGCGTAGCGAGGGGGGGGGGGGTTGCAGACCGCACCGGGTGACACCATTTAGGGGGGGGGGGGGTGACACCAAGGCAAAAAAAAAGCAAAACATATACAAAAAATGATTGTTTCACTCTAAGAAGTGGTTAATTAGAGTGTTAATAGTCAAATTTAATAGCAAATTTGATAAATCCCGACAAGGGTGGAGGGGGGGGGGGAGGGGGTGGTGACACCATGACGTTAACCTGCTAATGATAGAGGAACCATGCTACATCAACACTTTTAACTTTCTTCCAAAAAAAAAGAATAATAAATCACTCTGTCTAATGCCCCTTGATATAGATCCTAAGGGCCTCGTCGCCCTCTTCCCACCCTCTGCACGCAACTGAATGTTAATTTTGTTATACCAAGACAAGTAGGCCTACATATACGACATCTACAACAAGCAAGTCAGGACTAGCGTTCATCAGGTCACCAACTGTATACTACAGGCATCCAGTCCTCTCACCAATAGGACGTCTTCATCGGTATCATTTTACGTGTTTCCCAAATTTACATTCCATGTCAGGTCGGGGGCTGATTCGCGTCCAACTATCTCCAGTCAGCTCAGGTCAAATGCGAGGCGACCGTACCCAGCACACAGCGAGGTGTGACACTGTTTTTTTTTTATCGAATTACGGCCTGTCCCAGTTTAGGGGGGTGATAACTCACTAACATCAACCGGGGCCTCAGTTATAACAATCAACAACTTCGGCATTCGACCATTTAGTTTTTCCCAATTGAATTCAGCAACAATTTATTTAAGTTTACAAACTTATTCAGATAACAATGACAGTGCTGCAGCGCGGGGCCCCTTCAAGCGCGGGGTCTAGGGCGACCGCCCCGTTAGCCACCCCCTAACGCCGGCTCTGGTTACGGTTACCTTTTAGGTTGAGATTAAAGTTAAAATAAACTTTTGGACGATTTTATATTCCCCCCCCCCCCCCCATTCCCTAAGTGAACAAAACGCCAGAACCCTAAATCTAAAAAGACGTCAAACCTCAGCTTATATTGATTTCTTTCTAAATAGTTTTCAGCCGAGTCAACGTTGAGCATATGAATCAATTTATTTTTTAATTTAAACGAAAAATAAAAATAAATAAATGAAAAAGCAAAATATCAGCCTTTATTTTCCCCTAGTGTAGTGTGTCGTCGTTTTAGGACGATCCTTTTTAAAAAATGTGTTCGAATATTTTGAATCAGTTTTATTTTCATCACACTGCTTTAAAAAAACATTATGTACTGTACTGTTAGTAAGTGCACCTTACAATAGAGCAAAGTTTTGTACCGTTGTTGGCATAGACTACATTACACAGTCAGATTGAAATAAGTAGTTAACTAATAGTGTGTTTCTACAAATGAATATACCGCTAATTTAATTTAAATCTTCACATACATTTGTGTATAAAGTAATTTATAAATTCTCTACATAAAAAAGTATTTTTAAGTTCTATACCTAGTTTGGATGCTCTGATCAAGCATAAACGACAAATAACCAAAATTTAAAAAAATAATTTTTTAAAGTAAACAAACTCCTGAGTATATAGAATATAGATTATAGATAAACAAGGCTAATCCACTCTAGATTTATTAGCAGTGTAATATCGAAATAGGAAGGAGGTATGGGGGGGGGGCACAGTAATTTTGTTTTAAGCCAAATTGAATTACTATCCACCTAGTTTAAGGTATAGTTAGGGTTACGGTTAGGGCTAGGGTTTGTGTTAGATATTGGTTTAAGGCTAAGGTTAAGACTAAGGTTAGGGCTAGGGTTAGTTTTATGGTTAGGGTTAGTGTTAGGATTATGGTTAGCACTAATTACACATCTCAACCTATCAAGTTATCGTGTTTACAGTCACACAGGCACACACACACACACACACACACACACACACACACACACACACATACACACAGACATACTGACAAGATTACAAAATTATGTTTTTTCCATATCAGTGAGGTGTAAAACGTCGAGATTTGCAAAAATCTTGATTTTTTTTAAACCTTTACAAGACTTTCTCTATACTTTGTATATACGAGAAAGTAAAAAAAGAGCGTTAGTAAGCACAGAATGTTAGACAAATTACAAAATCAACAAAACTGAAGTAAATAAAGTTGAAAAGAATAGGAAACTTTTTTTCATAAAAAACGCTTTAATAACAAGCCTTTATGTACTAATGCACTAAAAAGTAGAAAATAAATTATAGTTTACTATTTAAATAACAATAAAGAAAACCGTGGGTCACTTGAGTATCTATTGGATACCATTACTAATGCTTAGGAAGAGACCCACGCTTTTCTTTCTAGTTATTTAAATAGTAGGCTATAATTTATTTTCTACTTTTTAGTGCATTAGTACATAAAAGCTTGTCATTAAAACGTTTTTTATGAACAAATTGTTTAGTACTTTACATGTTTTTATTTACAAAAGAATTTCATGACTAAAAACCATTGCGCGCCTATTGAACGTGATGACGCGTGTGGTGTGGTTTGATAGAAATGCCTACTAATTTGGTCAAAATTTTAATTAATTTATAAAAAACTTAATTAGATATCAAATTAAGTTAAATTTAATTTCAGAATGCATTGTCTTCATGTCTTGACCCACGTTCCAACTACGAACCGTATTTGTCAGTTAGAAGTGCCTGCAATTACGCTCCAGCATTTAGATCTAGAATTACGACAGAGGAAGTGAGTTAAAAAAAAGCTTGTGAAAAGATTGATATCTTTTGACTTAGCTCGAATCGGGAATATATACTGGTTACGAATCGTAAAAACAAACCCTATGTTTATGGATATCCAAAAGAAATTATTCTCAAATGTAATCATTGACGCTCAGTAGGATGGAGCTTTGGGGTGGGTGGCAGTTGGTGGGGTGAAGTAAAGGATAACTGTGCATTTAAATCTATGGCTACGGGATGCTATACTCTAAGGAAAGGGGCACTAAATTCAAGTACTACGTTACTAAGAATGTTTGTGTTTATAGAGCGACCACGTATTACATTACCGGTCATGATCGCGGTCTCACAAGAGAAGGTTCGTGTCTATTATTAGGAAGTGACAGCCAGCTACACCTTATTTATGAGTTTCGCGACGGCTGCGGTGAAAATCGGTACTTTAAACGTGTGAGAAATAAGGACAAATTTACAATAAAGCCAACTCGGCCTGATGTATCAAAACAGTATAGACTTCAAAACTTGTTTAGAATCAGTACAATATTTTAAAACTTACATTTTTTAGCCCCCCCCCCCCCCCCTCCGAAGAGATGCCTGGAAAAAACTCTGTGTCCACTACAGGATCCCATCTTATCACTAAAAGGACGTCTTCATCGGTCCGCATACAATAGGGTATCTCTTTACGTGTTTCCCAAATTTACATCCCATGTTGGGGGCTAATTCGCGTCCAATTTTTGTATCGAATTACGGCCTTTCTCAGTTCAGGTGGGCGATAACTCACTAACAGCAACCGTGGTCTCAGTTATAACAATTAACAACGTCGGGGCCCCTTCAAGCGCGGGGCTGGGTCGACCGCCCCGTTTGCCACCCACTATCGCCGGCCCTGTGTAGGCTTATGTGTATTTTCTTATTTTTTCTTATGCTTTATTTTTTATTGTGGTTTATCCACCATAAACATGTTTGTTTTTAGTTTTGTAGTTTATTTTTATATTGCTAGGTTCAGTGTTTCTTTTTTTTAGCCTTCAGTTTTTGATGCTTTGAACGTCATGTGTGCATGGATCCTTCCAACGTTGTTAACACCTACTTTGTCATCATTGTGTCTGCATTTATCGGGGCGAAGTGTGTTTTGCTTTATTGTTTACCAATGTAGTTTGTGTATGTTGTTCGGGCTGAATTCCTTGTGTAGGTAATAAGCTGACTCTTATGACTTATAAGAAAATTATTGATTTTAGTATTTTAGATTGTAGAGTTAGTGTTAGTAGCAGTAATTCTCTCTAGGCCCTAGTTAGTTATCCTTAGTTGTTGTTAGTGTTTAAATATTTTATCTTTTGATCATGTATGTAATTATGTTTACATTTGTCATATATTTTACTTATGTTTTTTTTTCCTAATTTTTTTCTCCATACAGGTTACGGTAGTAATTTGGCTGGGAGTTTGGTTTTGTTGTTTGTGTTTTTTTTGTGTTTGTTTGCTGTCGTTTTGGTTGTTTGTTTTGTTCTGTAGTTGCCTTTGTTGTCTTTAGCTGGTATATGTGATCAGTGTAGTACTTTGAAATTTATTACAAAAAAGCGTGTTATTAAAACGTTTTTTATTTTTAAAATTATGAATATTTTTTCAGTACTTTAAATTTTCAACTAAAACTATTTCGCACCCAATGAACATGATAACGTACGTATAATAGAGCGGGATATTTGGATAAGACTGCCTATTAATTTGGAATTTTTAAAAAATTAATTCATGAAAAATGAATTAGGCATTCAATTAAGTCAAATTAGAAGTGCCCAAAATTTCGCTCGAGTATTTCGATCTATGACGACAGACTGTCGACAGACAGAGGAAGCAAGTAAAATAAAAGCTTGTAAAAACGTTTTAATAATAGAGTGTATGTAATAATGCACTAAATAAATAAATTAAATAAATTATAATACACTACTATTTAAATAACTATAAGTTGATTTGGGTCCATTGATTTTTCGTGTGTAAACAAAGTATGCCAATAAGTTAATTTTCTTTTTTTTTATCTTTAAGACTAAAATTAGGGATTATCCCTTTTGGCTTCAGCTAGAGTTGCTCTGACCCAATGGATTATAATAAACCTAGTCATTAAATTGTAGGAATCAGTCACAGGAAAAAAAAGTCACAGGAAAAAAAGTCACATATGCGTTGCATGGGGTATTTAATACTTTTACGTTATATGCCAATCAACTTACGACTAACTAAATGTAAAGTAAACATTTTAGATATAGATGCGTGGGTTGTATACATATGGTTATATTTATAACACAGATAAAAGCATTTTAGTATAGAGTCTGTAGGTTTTAAATGTAATTCCGTTTTACACATCACATTTAATAAAATGTACGATTCAATCGTGTTTTTAAATACTAACTTTCAATTAGCGTGAAATGGTATAAAGACGTAGATAATGCGAACTTGCTGTCCTCAACTCGTCTCAACAAAAGCTCAACCACCTTTATCACGCTCATTACGTAACAAACCTTAGGATCATAATAGAAAGCTTACAAGGTACAAAGGCTGGCTTTGACGCTAAACGTAAAAAAACGTAAAAAAAACAAGGCCGGCTGAGGAGAAGCTGACCAACGAACGGCCAACGGTAAAAATAAATATGCAAAACACAAATATGTGCCGATTTTCTTTTGTAATTAACTTTTCTACCGCGTATTTAACTAAATACGTAACACAATTGAGGTTTATGTGTAAATTACCTTCCAGTACTTTTACATATTTTTGTTATTAACCATAATGCTTTTAAAATTAACAAATGTGGTACACAAAAAAAAAAACTCACAACTTAACACCAAAATTTTACGATTCACAAAAATTAAATCAAAATATTCCTTAAAAGATTTTGGAACTTTTTTTTGTGACTTTATTTCTGTGACTTTTTTTGTAAATGAAATTTTTCCTTTGTGACTTTTTTTCTTAGCAAAAGCTGTAACTTTTTTCCTTTTTTTTCCCTGTGACTTTTTTCCGTTCACCAGCTATGAGATTAGACCCACTCACTACTGTCAGGGCTTTCGTTTTTCACGTGTTTTAACCAACCAATAGATTTCTCTCAATACGTCAGCAAACATCACAGTCTGCACTGTCTCACTACGTGGCTTGTCAGTTGTCCACAACCTGGCTAAAATCCCATCGTCAGTCGGCTTTGTTTAACAACTTCACCCACCATGGACATTATTAACTGGGTTGACATCATCCTGCTGCTGACTGTACAAACTCACTTCGTTTTATCAGACGATGCTCCAGGTATGTGAAGTTTATTCCGCACAAGTGCCTGCGCAGATTTGATGTGCAGATTAATGTATATTAACATTAGATGAAAAAACATTTACTCACGCTTTAGCTAGCAGATGTATTAGGATAATTTACTGACATTCTTTTCTAGCTTTTAAACACACAGTAAATGAACTATTTTTTAAACACAGATGTTTTATGTAAATCAGTCATTTATATTCAGCATACGTGAATGACTTTACCAAGCCTTATGCGACTACTGTAAAGTTAATTGTACATTAAAATATTGATTTAGTTATTTTTCTAGATCTGCTTATTATAAAATGTAAATATTGCATCAAATTTGGAAGTACTTCTGCAGCCAACTCCAAAGTGGGATTAAATATGTGCGAATCTTTTATAAGCTAACTATCAATCTACTCTTGCTCAGAGAAATATGATGGAAAATTAATCGTTAAATTGTAGTGAAGAGAATTATGTCCGAAACGGTTTTTTAAAATAATAATTTTTAATTTCTATTTTCACAATACCTCACCAGTTAAAGCAAAAAAATAATAATAATGCCATCCACCTTAAAATAATTCTGTGTAGGATACTGAATAATATAAACGTACCCTTGTCAAAAAACGTCCACTTGCCAAACCTGCTAGGTAGCTTAAGACAGAATCTGAGAAAGATACACTTGTTTAGTATTATCACTAAATGTTAAACTACAGATTTAAGATTTAGCTATGCTAAAAGAATGCGTTAAAGCATGTCATTTAGAACAAATAAAATTAAATTTAAAAAAATTTCAATATTTGATAATAATATATGATTATATATTATTTTAGCGCAATTTCCATTCTGGAGAATTGCGTTTATTAACCCGTCATTTCTGGATGTATGAATGTATGAATGAATGGATGTGAGTCAGCAGCTTTAAGTCGTATCTCCTCCTCAACGAAACAATATCGAGGACTAGTTCCAAAAGCAATTATGTTAAGCAAGTTACGAGGATGAACATAGGCCATAAAAATTCCGGGTTTCTTTTATGGATTTCCCGGAAAAGCCAAAAAACCTCGAAAAATGCAGTTTTTGGCCCATATCTCGGCAACCAGACCACTTAGCGACTTGAAACATTTACCAATCGATTCCTGCCATAATTTAGAACAATATTGCCGAAGAAAGTTTTCAAAAATATCCTTTTGTTAGGTCACAAAATTTTTTTTTTTTAATTAATTAAAATTTGGATTGAATTAGTAGGCATGTTTATCCAACCACACCACACGCGTCATCACGTTCAATAGCTGCGCCATCACGTTCAATGGCTGCGCCATCAAGTTCGGTAGCTAGGCGCGCAATGGTTTTTAGTCATGTAACTCTATTGTAAATAAAACATGTAAAATACTGGAAAAAAAAATTAATAAAACACGTTTTAATAACTAACCAATGGTTTTACTAGCCCTGCTCTTGATTTACGCTACGACAGAGCTATTTTTAGATAACATAAGGAAATTGCGCTTAAATTGACACTAGACTTTTTAATTACCTTGTTTTTGAATCTAAAAAGATCATTGATTAGTATATTCCGTTTTTTTTAAATCTGCATAATTATTTCGAAATTCTACTCCTATTGCAGATTTTCTGATCAACTGAATATATATATATATATATACATATATATATATATAAATATATATATATATATATATATATATATATATATATATATATATATATATATATATATATATATATATATATATATGTATATATATATATATATATATATATATATATATATATATATTTTTTTTTTTTTATTTTTTTTTTTTTTTACTTATTTGTGTGTTTGTTAGTTTGTTAGTTTGTTTATTTTTTTGTTTATTTTTTGTTTGTTTCTTTTTTATTTGATTTATTTATTAATTTTTATAATTGTCAATTGTAACTTTCAATTATTTTTTTTTACTTTTTTATAAAAAGTCTTAATTTTTTATTTTTCATTAATTTTTCATTACTTTATTTTATTTTTATTTATTTTATTTATACAAATTATGTGTCAATTTTATCAGTAGGCCTATAAAGATATGAATAATCCCATGCGTAGTTCGACAAACACACAAACACACCAATAAGCTACAGAAAACTTTTTTTTCCAGTTTTACACGGAAAAAATTCACTTAGAACTGTGGATGGAGTCAACAGCTCGGCTGAAGCTCTCGCTCGCCGTGAAGTCAAAATTACCGATAACTTTCAAACATATCAGGTAGGATATGGTTTTTTAAAAGCGGTATAAATAAAGTTTAAAATTAAATTTTCACACATTTCTATGCATTCCAATAACTATATATATATATATATATATATATATATATATATATATATATATATATATATATATATATATATATATATATATATATATATATATATATATATATATATATATACATATATATATATACATATATATATACATATATATATATATATATATATATATATATATATATATATATATATATATATATATATATATATATATATATATATATATATATAAATATATATATATATATACATATCTTTATAATTAAATTGTTCTGAAATAAATATAAATTTGTTGGACAGAAAACTTGTGACAGGAAATCGATGTCTGATGATTTACCAGAAAGGGCGATCATGAAATCCGAAATTGGTGTAGATGTGATGTGTGATACCAAAACTGATGGCGGAGGGTGGATTGTGATTCTGGTAACTATTTCAATTTTATTAGTTAACTGATCAAAGTAACTATCTTTGACAGCAAATTATTTTCTAGATAAATCATTTTTCTTTCGGTAACAAACAACATTGAAGTGTTAAAATCACAACAGCCTTTGTATGTATACAATCTTAACTTGTGTCATGGGAACATTACACAACATGACAAATGAACGGGATGGCCAAGCGGAAGACTGCTGGACTGCTAACTATAAAGTTCCGAGTTCAAATCCTTGTTCAAGACAGTAGAAAAGGAAACTGTATTTATAATTTTGACTAACTTAGACGTCAAATGAAGTTACACACGTAACGTTAGACCTTCGAGCAATTACGTAGGTAAAAGTGGTGATGTTGACAATAATTATTTTTCACCTAATGTTAGGGCATTTTTTTATTAACTTAAAGACAATTTAATCACTCGTCATTTATATATAATTATTGCTTTTATATTTCAGCGACGTAACAAAATGGATGTTGACTTTAAAAAAAAATGGGTGGACTACAGAGATGGTTTTGGTACATATGCTGGCGACTATTGGCTTGGACTTAAACATATGCACAAACTAACATCGGTAAAAAAACAGGATCATATATATATATATATATATATATATATATATATATATATATATATATATATATATATATATATATATATATTTAGAGGACAATTCAAGAACTTCCCGGCCAAGTTTTCGTATTGACCGAAGTGTTTTAACTTTCGACGGTTTCGGATATTAGCCAGCGATGTTTTACAAAGTCTAAGACCTGTTTCTTATTTATACTATTTGCTTATTTCATACACTTTCCTTTTTTTATAATAACCAGATGGGACGATGGGAACTAAGAATTGAGATGACATTCAGGAAGATCGACTACTACGCCCAATACGAATCGTTCAAAATCGGAAGTGAGTCAGAGTATTTTCCCCTTCGCATTTCTGGCTTTTCAGGAAATGCTTCCGACGACTTGAAATATCACAATGGCGGCAGATTTTACACTATAGATTATATCGACGAAATGGGTTGCGCTGCCAAATTTAGAACGGGGTGGTGGTTCCAGAGGTGCCTACTTGTAAACTTGAATGGTGATTACCGTAGGACGCAGTATCAGGGAGGAATACACTGGAAGGGTGTGGATGGTTACCATTCATTAGGTGCAGCTGAGATGAAAATAAGAAAGAAACCTAGAACGTCACCTGGGATTTCAAGTAATTAGCAGATAAATAATGTGTTCAACGGATTCACCAAGTACATCACATACATTGGACATGTCAAAATTGTTGAAAAATAGCAAAAAAAAAAAAAAAAAAGTCAAAAGCTTCTACTCGATTCCTAGTTATTTTGTCTGTGTTTTGTCATAATGTGTTGAAACATACCAGCGAAATTTCAACCACCTCTGACGGGCCGATTTACTTCAACTAGACACTTAGGTCAAGATCGGATCACAATGCAAAGTGTTTATTTTTATTTTTTTATTTTTAGTATACAATTATTTTGTCTAAAAAGCGTGTTATTAAATATTGTATTTTATGTAAAACAATTTTATGTTCGTAATGCAAAAATATATTGAGAAAAAACAAAAAATCTGTTCTGTATGAATTTTAATGAAATATCATAAATTGCTTTTCGTATTTATATTATACAACTTGCCGCAACTACAGTAGAAATATATTCCGGTAAAAAAAATTTTTTCGACCGAGCGAAATAGCAGGCATTTCTACTTAACAGATAAGGTTCTTAATTTGTACGTGGTTCAAGACATTAAGACAATGCATCGTGACATTAAATTTGACTTAATTAATTTTTTGAGAATTAATTAAAATTTTGACCAAATTAGTAGGCATTTCTATCCAACCACACCACACGCGTCATCACGTTCAATAGCGCGTCATCACGTTCAATAGGCTCGCAATGGTTTTTAGACATGAAACTCTATTGTAAATAAAAACATGTAAAGTACTAAAAACAATTTTCATAAAAAAACGTTTTAATAACAAGCTTTTATGTACTAATGCACTAAAAAGTAGAAAATAAATTATAGACTACTATTTAAATAACTATAAAGAAAAGAGTGGGTCTCTTCCTCAACATTAGTAAAGGTATCCAACCTATCTATCTATATATATATATATAGCAATGTATGTTTGTTTGTTTGTTTGTTTGTTTGTTTGTTCTTTATACATTACTACACCTCTCATCACATCGCCGTGAAACTTTGGGAAGTTGTAGAGAATATTTGTGGGGAGGTTTCTGCGGAATTTTTTTTTTAAAATTCGCAGGGGTGGCGCCCCGACAGGGCGCGATTTGTTTTTTTCTATATACGGTATATAAAAATCTATATATATAAAAAGCAATGTATGTTTGTTTGTTTGTTTGTTTGTTTGTTTGTTTGTTTGTCCTTTATGCATTACTACACCTCTCATCGCCGTGAAACTTTGGGAAGTTATTGAGAATATTTGTGGGGAGGTTTCTGCGGGAAAAAAAATTTCAAATTCGCAGGGGTGGCGCGCCGACAGGGCGCGATTTGTTTTTTTTCTATATACGGTATATAAAAATAAAAGTCGATTTTGGCTTGGCATCGTTCATCCGATAGCCATGAGACTTTGGGGAGCTCATTATACCACTCTAGGGAAGGGCTCTGTAAAAAAATCATTTTTAATTTCGCAAGGGCGGCGCCACGGGAGGGTCCGATTTTTCTCTATATACGGTATATACAAATAATAAAAGTGAATTGCAGTGACACCGTTCATCCGATCGTCATGAAACTTTAGGCAGTTGTTGAGAATATTCCTGGGGTGGTTTCTGAGATAAAAAATAATTTCAAATTCGCAGGGGTGGCGCCCCGACAGGGCGTGATTTGCTTTTTTCTATATACGGTATAAAAAATAAAAGTCGATTTTGGTTTGGCATCGTTCATCCGATAGTCATGAGACTTTAGTGAGTTCATTATACCACTCTAGAGAAGGGTTCTGTAAAAAAAAATTAATTTCGCAAGGGCGGCGCCACGGGAGGGTCCGATTTTTCTCTATTTACGGTATATAAAAATAATAAAAGTGAATTGCAGTGACACCGTTTATCCGATAGGCATGAAACTTTGGGGAGTTCATTATAAAACTCTAGGGAAGGGTTCTGTAAAAGATCATTTTTAATTTCGCAAGGGCGGCGCCACGGGAGGGTGCGATTTTTCTCTATAAACAGTATATAAAAATAAAAGTCGATTTTGGTGTGACACCGTTATCCGATAGCCATGAGACTTTAGGGGAGTTGATTAGAACAATTCAGGGAAGGGTTCTGTAAAAAAAAATCCTTTTTTAATTTCGCAAGGGCGGCGCCACGGGAGGCTGCAATTTTTCTGTATATACGGTTTATAAAATTTCGGTTTCACACCGTTCATCCGTGTACCATGAAACTTTGGGGAGATGCAGATGAGTAGATCACTCAATGGTAGGGTTATGCAAAAAATATTGTTTAATATTGGAAGGGCGGCGCCCCCGGGGGGGGGGGGGGGAGCGATTTTTTTCTCTATACACGGTTAATAAAAAATAAAACTCGGATGCGGTTCATCCGAGTACCATGAAACTTTAGGGAGTAGTTGAGAATACTCCCGAGAATATTTCTGCGAAAAAGAAAACTAAAGTTTCTTATGGGTGGCGCCATATAGGGTACAACTTTCGTCAATACACGGTTTGGCGCCCAGAGTTTTAGAGCGACTATGTTGGCACTTGGCATCCGTTAATCGAGCGTCCTGCATAGCGAGTAAGGGGTACTACTATATTCAGCGGTAAAACTACACCAGGCTTCTAAAAATAACTTTGTAACGCGAGGAAATCCTTCTGTACAGTTTCGTCACCTTGCGAAAGATGAAAAAATAACTTTTTGAATATGAGGAGCCTACTGTAGAGTTTCGTCACTTTGCGAATGATGCAATAAGTATCTATTATTAGACAATCCAGTCAGAAATTGAGATTGAGCATCTAATAATAGACCATTAGTAACGTTAGGATATTGCATCAGTCACAACGATATTTAAAACACGTCAAATAATTTTTTACGTGTTAAAGAAAAAATTCTGTTCATTTGTGTCACTTTAGCGAATGATGAAATCTGCATCATTATTAACAGGATGCTATTTGGCCGATGGCGCCTGTTAGTTTTAAGGGGCCAGGGGTCGTACGCCGTGCCTATGCGGTAGTGTAATCCGGGGGGGGGGGGGCTGAGAGCGCCCCTATACGCTCTGACACATGGGCGGTCACCGAAGTGTGTTCTACCATATTATTTCGGTGAGTGATTAATGTACACTCAAGGTTTTCATGCGGTAGTGAAGGTAAACCCGTATCCTGATATTTATGATTCAAGCACAGGCATTGTTTACATTTAAATAACTCACTTTTAGAAAAGAAGGTCACGCGTCTAAGAACATATAATTATAATTGATAACGCGTTGGTGAAATCCTAACATATTTCGTCAAACTTTCTTCTATCCCCGCGGCAACGCGCTGGGGTCGGGTACGCTAGTAAATACTAAAGTGACCCACGCTTTTCTTTATAGTTATTTAAATAGTAGTCTATAATTTATTTTCTACGCTTTAGTGCATTAGTACATAGAAGCTTGTTATTAAAACGTTTTTTATGAAACATTTTTTTAACTTGCTTCCTCTGTCGTCAGTCTGCCTGTCTAGATCGAAACGACCGCGCGAAATTGCAAGCATTTCTACTTAACAGATACGGTTCTTAAGTTGTACGTGGGTCAAGACATGAAGACAATGCATTGTAACATTAAATTTAGCTTAATTGGTCGCCTAATTATTTTTTTATGAATTAAATACAATTTTGACCAAAATAGTAGGCAGTTCTATCCACACGCGTCATCACGACAAAAACGCGTCATCACGTTCAGTAGGCGCACAATGGTTTTTAGTCATGTAACTCTATTGTAAATAAAAACATGAAAAGTACTAAAAATAAATTCATAAAAAACGTATTAATAACAAGCTTTTATGTAATAATGCACTAAAAAGTAGAAAATAAATTATACACTACTATTTAAATTACTATAAAGAAAAGCGTGGATCTCTTTCTAAATATTAGTAAAGCTATCCAATAGATAATAGAGTGGCCCACGCTTTTCTTTAAAGTAATTTTAATAGTAGTCTATAATTTATTTTCTACTTTTTAGTGCATTATTACATAAAAACTTGTTATTAAAACGTTTTTATGAATTTGTTACGAGCTTTTATTTAACTCACTTCCTCTGTCTGTCTCCAGTCTGTCGTCAGTCTGTCTAGATCGAAACGCCCGAGCGAAATTTCAGGCACACCTAACTGACAGATACAGTTCGCAATTGGTACATGGGCAGAGGCGTAGCAAAGGGGGGGGGGCGGGGGGGACATATATTCCCGGGCGCCGACCTTAGGGGGGGGGCGCCAAATTGAAAGTTTGAGCGGGGGGTGCAAATGAAAAGTTCGAGGGGGTGTGCAAATCGAAAGTTTGAGGTGGGGGGGGGGGCAAATGAAAAGTTCGAGGGGGGGGGGGGGGGGAGGTGCAAATTAAAAGTTCGAGGGAGGGTGCATATCGAAAGTTTGTCCCCGGGCGGGTCGCTACCCCTCTGTACATGGGTCAAGACATGAAGACAATGCATCACTACATTCAATTTGACTTAATTGGTCGCCTGATTATTTTTTTATGAATTAATAAAAAAATTGACCAAATTAGTAGGCAGAACTATCCAACTACTCCACAAACGTCATCACGTTCAATAGCGCGTCATAACATACAATAGGTGCGCAATGGTTTTCAGTCATGTAACTCTATTGTAAATAAAATATGTAAAGTACTGAATTCTTTTAGCGCAATTTCCATTCTGGAGAATTGCCTTTATTAACCCGTCATTTCTGGATGTATGAATGTATGAATGAATGGATGGATGTGTGTCCGCAGCTTTAAGTCGTATCTCCTCCTAAACAAAGCAATATCGATGACTAGTTCCAAAAGCAATTATGTTAAGCAAGTTACGAGGATGAACATAGGCCATAAAAATTCCGGGTTTCTTTCATGGATTTCCCGGAAAAGCCAAAAAACCTCAAAAAAATGCAGTTTTTGGCCCATATCTCGGCAACCAGACCACTTAGCGACTTGAAACATTTACCAATCGATTCCTGCCATAATTTAAAACAATATTGTCGAAGAAAGTTTTCAAAAATATCCTTTCGTTCGGTCACAAAAAAATTTTTTAATTAATTAAAATTTGGACCGAATTAGTAGGCATGTTTATCCAACCACACCACACGCGTCATCACGTTCAATAGCTGTGCCATCACGTTCAATGGCTGCGCCATCACGTTCGGTAGCTAGGCGCGCAAGGGTTTTTAGTCATGTAACTCTATTGTTGATAAAACATGTAAATTACTGAAATTTTTAAAAATAAAAACGTTTTAATAACTAACCAATGGTTTTACTAACCCTGCTCTTGATTTACGCTACGACAGAGCTATTTTTAGATAACATAAGGAAATTGTGCTAAAATTGTCACTAGACTTTTTAATTACCTTGTTTTTTAGTACTTTACATGTTTTCATGTAATAAATAAAATACGAATTAAAACCTAACCTAGACGCCAGGTGGGTACCTCATGGATACTACTAGATTTATCTCGAAAGTAAAAAACAAGAAGTGGTAAAGCCATAACTCATGACAGTGACGGGTTAAGGGGCTGAATAGGAGGCCAACATCTTTCTGTTGTCAACGATTGTAAAAAAATTCCTATCAATATTATTTTGGTTGCTTACAATCAAAATAAATGTTTGATGTCGAAACCACGACAAGGGATTAAATTACATCAGGCTAGGGTTCTTTGTATGATCTGCAAGTGTTAAGTGGACGGATCACACATCTATAATCTATCTATCTATCTATATACTACTAAAACTCAACTTTGTTTACATGTTTGAATATTTTTTTTTTGTTTGTTTGTTTTTTTTTGTTTGGCTGGTTGACTATTGTACATGGTTGCACTCATCGTGGACAGCTGTAAAATAGTATGTAGGTAGAGAAAAAATTTGCTTTTAAGACAGACTGTTAATCACGCATTTATTTAAAAACGTTAATTAATTTATTGATTTATTCATAGGTAGATTAACCCTATTTTTTAAAAAAGATAAGAACGACCACTACACTCGGCGGGACCGTGACGTCACAGTTTTTTGTTTACTCTTTAGTACAATAAAATGGCGGCATCTATCGAAGAAAATTGTGTTCCCATTCCAATGTTTAACGCGTTCTAAAGCTAATTTTCTGTCGGCTTTAACTTTAACAATACGTCCGTTTGCTGTATTTATTACGTTCCAACACTTATATTAATTTTCAACTGTCTTTTTCATTTAGTTTTACGATAATCTATATACTACTAAAACTCAACTTTGTTTACATGTTTGAATATTTATTTTTTTGTTTGTTTTTTTGTTTGGCTGATTGACTATTGTACATGGTTGCACTCATCGTGGACAGCTGTAAAATAGTATGTAGGTAGAGAAAATTTTTTTGTTTTAAGACAGACTGTTAATCACACATTTATTTAAAGACGTTAATTAATTTATTGATTTTTTCATAGGTAGATTAACCCTATTTTTTTAAAAAGATAAGAACGACCACTACACTCGACGGGACCGTGACGTCACAGTTTTTTGTTGACTCTTTAGTACAATAAAATGGCGGCATCTATCGAAGAAAATTGTGTTCCCATTCCAATGTTTAAAGCATTCTAAAGCTAATTTTCTATCGGCTTTAACTTTAACAATACGTCCGTTTTCTGTATTTATTACGTTCCAACACTTATATTAATTTTCAACTGTCTTTTCATTTAGTTTACGATAAATTTCTCTAGATCTACAATTTGTCCAAGAAAGTTATTTATAGATCTAGATCTAGAGTCTAGAATCTAGGTCAAATAAAAGATTTATATTAGTTATAAATACAATCCAAAAAAACGCGACTTAAGCAAACCAGTCGTAGATCTAGAATATAGATAATTCTATCTAGATTTAGATAAAAATGAGTTTCTATATACTAAACTATTTTAGACCTTTATTATTTTATATAAATCTTTGTTTGTATAGCTATGAAATATGCTAATTAGGAAATGCTGGATGCAAGGCCTATTTGCATAACTTAAGATTCATATGCGGCTTCTATACCGCTAAGTGTGCAAAATTATAGACGTAAACTCTAGATATAGCTCAGTCGTAGATCTAGGATATAGATAATTCAATCTAGATTTAGATAATAATGATTTTCTATGTACTAAACTATTTTAGACCTTTATTATTTTAAATAAATCTTTGTTTGGAATATGGTAATTTTGAAATGCTTGCTCCCGGGCCTATTCGCGTAGCTATTAGCTAATGATTAGAACTAGAAAATCTAGATCTAGATTCTAGATCTAGCAAGAAAAACTAAACTTAAGACGTAAGCAAACGAGTCGTAGAAACTAGATCTAGATAATTCTATCTAGATCTAGATAATTTCAGACCTTCTTTATTTTATATAAAAATCTTTGTTTGGCTAATTTAAGATAAAATTTAATTTGAAAGTTACTAGATCTACTACTAGACTTAGATCTAGAATCTAGATCTATGCGCGTAAATCAATTGCATAAGGAGACTCAGGGTATAGTATAAAAATTCACTTGTGACGTCACGAGTAAATAGCTAAGTTGGTAGTGTAATCGGCTCTCATGCGGGTGGCACAGGTTCAAGACCAATACGTCAATGAAGTTTTTTTTTTTTCAATTTTTTTTTTTAGATGTGAATGCTAAAGTTGCCTATCTGAACATGGCAGGTTACAGGGCAGGTGAAGTAGAGTTCATCTGTTTCTTTGTCCTAAGCATATGAAAGGAAAGTGTGGTCAGAGACATGCTCGGCTAGAATCGTTTTTTAAACGATAAAAACATGTTGTCTGAGACTTGGCGGGACACTGGGCAGGTGAAGTAGAGTTGAGTAGGTCACCTGTGACTTCAGTATATGAAGGGATAGTCCGAAATCGGTGTTTTCGGTGTTTATAAAAGATAAAAAACATATTTTTGAATGTGGGGTCTGTTTTTTGTGACGATAAGTGACACTGCAGTAGCGTAGTGAGGACATATATCCCCGGGCGCCGACCTTAGGGGGCGCCAAAATGGGTTGGAAAAATAAATTGAAAGGTTTAGGGGGTGCAAATCGAAAGTTTAAGTGGGGGGGGGTTCAAATCGAAATCTTGAGGGGGGGGGGGGTGCACATCAAAAGTTTGGGGGGGGGGGGGTTGCAAATCTAGGTCCTGCGGGGGGGGGGGGGGGTTCAAATCGAAAAGTTTGTCCCCGGGCGCCGGGAAGCGTTGCTATGCCTCTGAGTGACAGACGTGATGTTTTTTGATGGATGACCCCCGAAACGCACAGTTATCCAAAGGATGGCGGGTAGTCTAGTATACTACTAAAAGTCAAGTTTGTTTACATGAATATTTATTTGTCTGATTTACTATTGTATATGGTTCTACTCTATCTGGAGAGCTGTAAAACGGTATGTAGGTAGAGAATAATTTTTTATTGTAGACAGACTGTTAATCACACATTTATTTAAAGACGTTAATTAATTTGCTGATTTATTCATAGGTAGATTAACCACATTTGTTTTAAAGTTTTAGAATAATGGCTTAACTTTGGCTGAATAGTGATGTTTGATAACTCATTTTTTTTGTTTGTTTGTTTTTCTGATTTGTTATTGGGGAGAATCTTCATTATGTGTAGAGCTGTAAAATGGTATTTAGGGTGGTAAATATTGTTCCTTCTTAAAAACACTGTTAATTACAAACTAATTTAAAGCCGTTAATTAATTTATTGATATATTCATGGGTAAATTAACCACATTATTATAAAAGTTCAAAACAATGACTTTAGTAATAGTAAAGAGAATTATTTTCTTTGTACAACAATGTTTTCAATTATTTTTTCTTAGGCCTACATGTGAATGATAAGGTTGACTATCAGGACCTCGCTGGGCACAGGGCAGGTGAAGTAGAGTTCACCTGTTTGTTTGTCTTTAGCATATGAAGGGATAGTGGGGTCAGTGACATGCTCGTCTGGAATCGTTTTCTTAAACGATAAAAACATGTTGTCTGAGACTTGGCGGGACACTGGGCAGTTGAAGTAGGGTTGAGTAAGTCACCTGTGACGTCAGTATATGAAGGGATAGTCCGAAATCGGTGTTTTCGGTGTTTTTAAAAGATAAAAAACATATGTTTGAACGTGGGGTCTGTTTTTTGTGACGATAAGTGACACTGCAGTAGCGTAGAGAGGGGGTGGGGGCGGGGGGTACATATGTCCCCGGGCGCCGACCTTAGGGGGCGCCAAAATGGGTTGG
Organism: Physella acuta; assembly: GCF_028476545.2. Lineage (NCBI taxonomy): Eukaryota > Metazoa > Mollusca > Gastropoda > Physidae > Physella > Physella acuta. The sequence continues at coordinate 484,039 of NW_026731585.1, forward strand.
AAAAATAATCGAAATCTTGCCGGGGGGGCGGTGGGGGTTCAAATCGAAAAGTTTGTCCCCGGGCACCGGGAAGGGTCGCTACGCCTCTGAGTGACAGACGTGATGTTTTTTATGGATGACCCCCGAAACCAACAGTTATCCAACGGATGACGGGTAGTCTAGTATCTATTATAAGTAAATTACATCAGGCTAGGGTTCTTTGTATGATCTGCAAGTGTTAAGTGGACGGATCACACATATCTATTATAAGTAAATTACATCAGGCTAGGGTTCTTTGTATGATCTGCAAGTGTTAAGTGGACGGATCACACATATCTATATATATAAAGCAAAGTGGTCAAGTGTTTACATGTTTGAATATTTATTTGTTTGTCTGATTTCGTACTGTAAGGAAACTGCTCTATATGGGGGGCTGTAAAATAGTATGTAGGTAGAGAACATTATTTTTATTGGAGACAGACTGTTAATCACACATTTATTTAAAGAAGTTAATTAATTTATTGGTTTATTCATGGGTAGATTAATCACATTAATTTTAAACTTTTAAAACGATGGCTTAACTTTGACGGAATAGTGACGTTTGATAACTCATTTTTGTGTTGTTGTTTTTTTTATTTGTTATTGGGGAGAATATGCATTATGTGTAGAGCTGTAAAATATGATTTTTGGTGGTAAATATTGTTCTGTTTTAAATGCACTGTTAATTACAAATTAATTTAAAGCCGTTAATTAATTTATTGATATATTCATTGGTAGATTAACCATATTAATTATAGAAGTTTAGAACAATGACTTTAGTAATAGTAGAAAGATTTATTCTATTTTTACAACAATGATTTTAATTATTTTTTCTTCAGCCCTGTATGTAAATAAAATAACAAATAACAAATAAGGTTTTTCTGTATTCGTACGAAAAAAAAAAAAAAAAAAAAAAGCCGTGTATGTGAATGATAAGGTTCACTATTAGGACCTCGCGGGGCACAGGGCAGGTGAAGTAGAGTTCACCTGTTTCAATGTTCTCAGCATATGAAGGGATAGTGTGGTCAGAGCCATTCGGTCGGAATCGTTTTTTTAAACGATAAAAACATGTTGTTTGAGACTTGGCGGGACACTGGGCAGGTGAAGTAGCGTTTAGTAGAGTTTTTAAAATATAAAAAACGTCTTTTTGAATGTGGGGGTCTGGTTATTTTGGGATGATAAGTGCTGACAGACGTGATGTCATTTATGGATGACCCCTGAAACCCACAGTTATCTTACTAGATAACGGGTAGTCTAGTAGACTACTAAAAGTCAAGTTTGTTTACATGTTTGAATATTTTTTTTTGTTTGTTTGTCTGATCTACTATTGTAAATGGTTCTACTCATCGTAGAGAGCTGTAAAATAGTATGTAGGTAGAGAACAATTTTTGTTTTAAGACAGACTGTTAATCACAAATTTATTTAAAGACGTTAATTAATTTATTGATTTATTCATATGTAGATTAACCACACTTTTTTAAAAAGATTAGAAAAACGACTAGACTCGACGGAACCGTGACGTCACAGTTTTTTGTTTACTTTTTTAGTACAAAAAAATGGCGGCGCTATTGAAGAAGATTGTGTTCCCATTCAAAAGTTTAACGCGTTCTAAATCTAATTTTCTGTCGGCCATAACTTTAACAATACGTCCGTTTGCTGTATTTATTACGTTCCAACACTTAAAATCAATTTTCAACTGTCTTTTTCATTTAGTTTTACGATAAATTTCTCTAGATCTACAGATCAGCTGTCGAAGGAAGAACATGTTGTTATGAAATCTAGATTTTAGATCTAGCTCTAGGGCACTAGACTTTACGTAAATTCTAGATCTAGACTTAATGCAAATTCTACATCTAGAATCTATTTCAGGCCTTATTTTATATAAATCTTTGTTTGGCTAATTTAAGATAAAATTTAATTTGAAAGTTACTACTACTAGATCTAGATCTATGCGCGTAAATCAAGTTGCATAAGGAGACTCAAAGTATTAAAGTATAGTATAAAAACTCATCTGTGACGTCACGAGTAAATAGCTAAGTTGTTAGTGTAATCGGCTTTCATGCGGGTGGCACAGGTTCTAGACCAGGGGTCTCCAAACCTTTCAGCCAGAGGGTCGCATTTGCTATTAAATATCAGTTCGGGGGCGAGAGTTTCTTTCAGGCATATGTTTGCCCCCCCCCCCCCCCCCCTTCCCCCGAAAAACGTCAACCGCCTCTTCCCCTTATCTCGACGAAATATAGTTTATATAGGAATATATACAAATTTCAAGTGTCCCCAACCCCTACCCCCCCCCCCCCCTGGAGAAAACAAGTCTGAAAGAAACACAGAAACCCACTCGCCCTTCTAAGGAGGTCATTTGCTGTAGTTCAACTGAGCAACTGGCCAAATTTGCTTCAAATGTGTTTGAAACAGTTTTACTTCTTTTGCCTTTTATCTCAGTCAGAAAATACTCAGCTCATAACTTTTCTCACAACTTAGCTATCTTACTTTTGTGTAATATGGTAAATCTTGCGATTCCTTGTTTGTATCTTTCAACATGTCTCTGAACTATCTATGGTTGAGCAATTGTGACCTTATAAAATTCACCTTCTTCACCAATGTCTGCAACACGGCTGGCAAAGGTATTTGCACCCAAAGTTAATGTTCAAATTGTTTTGAATTTTCTGGTAAAAGTTCCTCAGCCACCTCCAACAAACAATGATTTTTCCGTGGACATAAAAATCTGCGCGGGCCGGATGAGAAGACCTCGCGGGCCGCATCCGGCCCGCGGGCCGTAGTTTGGAGACCCCTGTTCTAGTCCAATACGTCAATGATAATTGAACTTAGCGGGATACAGGGCAGGTGAAGTAGAGTTCATCTGTTTCTTTGTCCTAAGCATATGAAAGGATAGTGTGGTCAGAAACATGCTCGGCTGGAATCGTTTTTTAAACGATAAAAACATGTTGTCTGAGACTTGGCGGGACACTGGGCAGGTGAAGAAGAGTTGAGTAGGTCACCTGTTACGTCAGTATATGAAGGGATAGTCCGAAATCGGTGTTTTCGGTGTTTTTAAAGGATAAAAAACATTTTTTAATGTGGGGTCTGTTTTTTGTGACAATAAGTGACACTACAGTAGCGTAGCGAAGGGGGGGGGGGCGTGGGGGACATATGTCCCCGGGCGCCGACATTAGGGGGCGCCAAAATGGGTTGAAAAAATAAATTGAAAGGTTGAGTGGGGTGCAAATCGAAAGTTTGAGGGGGGGGGGGGGTTGCACATCGAAATCTTGCGGGGGGGGGGGGGTGTAGGTTCAAATCGAAAAACTTGTCCCCGGGCGCCGGGAAGGGTCGCTACGCCTCTGAGTGACAGACGTGATGTTTTTTTTATGGATGACCCCCGAAACCCACATTTATCCAACGGATGACGGGTAGTCTAGTATCTATTATAAGTAAATTACATCAGGCTAGGGTTCTTTGTATGATCTACAAGTGTTAAGTGGACGGATCACACATATCTATTATAAGTAAATTACATCAGGCTAGGGTTCTTTGTATGATCTGCAAGTGTTAAGTGGACGGATCACACATATCTATATATATAAAGCAAAGTGGTCAAGTGCCCGATAGGGCACTTCCCGGCGCCGCAGGCGCGTCAAATTTGGCACGATGGTGCCTTGGGGAGATAGAACACGAGGGCCCGTGACGGTTGGCCGTAACGTCGACGGAGAGGGGGTCTAAACTGACCTCGACTGACCGGCGCCTTATATGGGCTATATTACGAAAAAAAATTTCCTCCGACGACCCCCCTTGATATTTTGTGAGGTCGTAGGAGAACGCCTTGGGGTGTCACAAAAAACTCGCCATGTCCGGGAAAACTTCGTAAAGGGGTCAAAACTCACCAGTCGTATTTCCCTATATAATCTTTGTATTTTATGGGAAAAACAGAGGGTCATTTCAAAACGAATTTTAGGGCACTTATCCTCTTTCCATCTGGCTAATTTTTGGCATGTTTATAGGTAAATGGCTTGGCCGTAGGGCAGATATGTCGGTTTGACTCAAAGCACTCGACGAGGGCTAAAACGTGACCGCCAGTGAAATTCTCTTTATATGAGCTCTATTACGAAAAAAAAATTCCTCCGACGACCCCCCTTGAAATTTTGTGAGGTGGTAGGAGAACGCCTTGGGGTGTCACAAAAAACTCGGCATATCTGGGAAAAATCGGGAAACGGGTCAAAACTGAGCAGTTGTATTTCCTTATATAATCTTTGTATTTTATGGGGAAAACAGAGGGTGATTTCAAAACGGATTTTAGGGCATTTACCGTCTTTACATCTGGCTAATTTTTTGCATGATCTTAGGTAAATGGCTTGACCTTTAGGGAATACTGCCGGTTTCACTCAAAGCCTTCGACGAGGGCTAAAAAGTGACCGCGAGTGAAATTCTCTTTATATGAGCTCTATTACGAAAAAAAATTTCCGACGACGACCTCCCTTGAAATTTTGTGAGGTGGTAGGAGAACGCCTTGGGGTGTCACAAAAAACTCGGCATATCTGGGAAAAATCGGGAAACGGGTCAAAACTGAGCAGTTGTATTTCCTTATATAATCTTTGTATTTTATGGGGAAAACAGAGGGTGATTTCAAAACGGATTTTAGGGCATTTACCGTCTTTACATCTGGCTAATTTTTTGCATGATCTTAGGTAAATGGCTTGACCTTTAGGGAATACTGCCGGTTTCACTCAAAGCCTTCGACGAGGGCTAAAAAGTGACCGCGAGTGAAATTCTCTTTATATGAGCTCTATTACGAAAAAAAATTTCCGACGACGACCTCCCTTGAAATTTTGTGAGGTGGTAGGAGAACGCCTTGGGGTGTCCCAAAAAACTCACCATGTCCGGGAAAATTCGTTAAATTTGTCAAAACTGACCACTCGTATTTCCCTATATTATCTTTGTATTTTATGGGAAAAACCGAGGTTAATTTGAAAACGGATTTTAGGACACTTACCCTCTTTACATCTGACTAATTTTTTGTATACACCTCAAAAGCTGACTACGCCGTATGGAAAACTGTTGGTCAGACTTATAGCCCTCTTAGAGGGCTAAAAATGACCGCGAGTGAAATTCTCATTATACAAGATTTGGTCATTTGGTCTTTGAACAGGGGAGGTAACTTTTTAATGTGATAATTTTTAAATATTTTGTATACTCTTTTTAAGAAAAAAACAAAAATCATAAAGTATAGCATTGTTTTAAATAAATATTTTGTTACGAATTAAGTTTTGCATTGAACTGTAATTGTATAAATTAATTGCGAAAGTAATTTATTATAATATTTGATTGATAATATTAAGAAAACCCTTGCAGTTCTAATAATCGTACAAGTAATAAGTTTGCGAATATTCCATCGATTATTAAGTGACATTAAATTACTCCACCACCCCATGCGGATCATCTCAACGACAGAATCGTAGAGCCTCTCTCCGACTGTGTCGCTGAGAATAAAACCCTTTGGTGGTTTCTCAGTCAACACTGTCGTTGAAAATAAAACAATAATTAAACATGCTCTCCACAATTAGGAAAGCATAAACTGTAGGTGTTTTGAAGCTAACATTCCAGCCATTTTGTTTTGACGAGAGCTAGTCCAGATCTAGACTAGATCTACTTGATCAACGATTTACACTGATGTAAAACCTACGTAAATCAAATCTACAAGATCAGGATTTACATTTAGATCTAGATCTAGAAATCTACATTATTGACTAGAGAGAGAAAGTTAAAAGTATGCCTAGTGCGTCGAAAGTAAATGATAGAATCTAGATTAGATCTAGAAAATCTAGATCTAGATCTAGATCTAGTAATTTTTCAGTAGCACAAGTCTAGATTGACTAGATAGAAAGATAATTAATAATTATTAATTATTTCTGTGGCATAGCTGTCCTTTAGGATCTACTCAATTTTAAATCTCCTCTATTTCAAATTGTTTGTAGATCTTATCTACAAGCTTAGGCTTAGTCTAAAAATATACTAAAGCTACACAAGTACACATCATTCCTAAACTTAATGCCATTAAATAGGCCTAATGGCTAAAATTCACTGACCATTGTTGCACTTAAGACTTAAACGTAAGGCCTAAATACTAAATAAAATTATTACGTTAGCTTAATTTTCGTGACAGCTTTTCTCGTTTTTGCCATGCTTAACTTAAGAAAGTTAAGTCACTTTCATGTGCTGGTAGCTTAAAATAAAACTTGTTTAGGAAGTTTATTTCTTTCTCCCTTTCATAATGCTGCAAATATGAGTAAGACGCTTATTATTATAATTAAATAGCTGCGATAAATAATCATTTGCATCTTTTTGGGGGTATTTCTTTTACATGAACTGTGAAATACGGTATCTCAAATTTTGCGTGTAACTCAAAGCGAAATATTACTCGCACAACTGCTCGTATTTAAAAAAATCTGGTATGTCGAGGCACTAGAATGTTGAGGTACCACAGGATCTACTATGTATTGAAAGAAAACATAAATTAATTATAGAATAATAGGCAAATATAGTAATAAAGTAGGCCTATAGCTTTAGATTTTATTCAGCCTACTAATAAATAATTAAATAGGCCTAAAGTAGTACTAGATATTAGTTAAATCACTAGTATTGTGTAGGGTTATTTTTATTAAAAAAACAGATCACATCTTATACATTAAGGCGGGCTCAATAAAATAAAAATAATTTATTTAGGACCTAGGCCTATCTTTTGGAGATCTAAAATTCTAAATGAAAAATAAATTATTAATTAGACCAACAATAGGCATAGTATGCTAAATCTATTTTAGTATTTAAATTTAAGGCTCGGCCATCTACTAAAAATTTTATAAATGTCATAAAATGGCCTACTTAATTCTAATTACTAATTACTATTAGGCCTAAGTTTAAACTAGAGATAGCCTATTTTATTAGTAGAAAAAGTATTAGCCATAGTTAAGATGGTATAGTCTTATGTAAATTAATGTAATCAGTGTTAGATATTATATCGATCAAGCATTTATTATATAATATCGGAAAGGGGCCTAGCACTCTCTTAGTCATTAGTCTATTAGGTCTTACAAGGAGTTTAGCCTATTTATATATTATATAGGCTGTTATTTAAATTAGGCCAAAGGCTTATTGTAGGAAAAGGCTTAATAGGCTTTAGTTTTTAATTAGGCAACAAGGCAGAGGCTTAATGTTGCTTATAGATTTAATTTGAAATTATTATGATATACGCTACTCTGCGACTATCACTATAGACTGCTATAGAGTATATTATAGCCTAGGCCTATCTAAATAAAATAATTCAACTCACTTAGCTTACTATAATTTTTAAAAATGTTTAGTTAAGTATTCAGCTCTCTATGTCCGCTAAGGCCCATAATTGTAATTATCCTACTGTTAGATCTATTAATTATTTAATAATTAGTAGGCCTAATTATAGGAATTAGGTCTGATACAATAAGTCCTATACATTGGTCGTAGAGTAATACTATTGGGCTAGTAATTATATACAATATCTATACTATACAAGCCTACTTATCGCTAATTTGGAAGTCTTTGCATTGACCTTAGTTTTCAGATTTAGCAGCCTAATTTTTATCAGATTATACCATAAAATCAAAAGTAGACTTGTAGATCTTTTTAAAACAAGGCATGAAATATTAATTTAAATAATATAAATTAAACAAATAGCCTAAATAACAACTACACAAAGTTAAAGTCATAATAACTTTTTATAAAGGTATCTTGAATTTCAACTGGAGGTAGTTTTGATAAATATTAGTATTCTGAACATTAAAATAGGTAGACTTAACATAAATTTGTTCTGAAAACATATTTAGAAATTGGTTTTAAAAAATGAGGTTAGGATTGGGGTGATAACTAGTTGAGGATTAGATATGATATTCATTGTGTTTATCCATGTTGTAATTTCTCTTTTACAGGTTCATCCAAAAAAAAGGGAAGATCTGATTTTTACCAGTAATAAGACTACAGCATACTAAATGACACAAGATGTTCTTTCTCTATTACCTCTTACATTTGACATAAAAGTAGGAAAAGGTATGACAATTATTAATAAGCTGCTTTAAATTTTATAATTTGTTTTTTTTTATAACTTAATTGTACCACTTTTATTTCCAATGATGATAAATATAATTTAGTGTCATTTATTTTTTAAATATTTATATTATACTTATACTAGATATAATTTACTTCTATAATATTACTATCCAGGTTTAACAGTCTATGCCTACAACATGGATCTCCAGGACTAAAAGTGCACAAAATGGCAATCAGTATATCACAAGTGTTATAACACATGCATCTAATCTGCTTCAGTGGCGAGAACTGGGTGAATCCTTTCAAACATTAATCAGGTAAGTTATCACAAGTTTGCTTTGGTTTATTTTGAATATGTTGATTGAGATAGATTTTTATTTCTATAAATATTGTATTTAAAAAATATTTTACCTAGTAAAACTATGTCAGTGGTGATGATTGATACAATATCATTATGTATTTTTTTAAATATTTGTTTTGCAAAATATGCTGATTTGCAGGAAGGATATATATATATATATATATATATATATATATATATATATATATATATATATATATATATATATATATATATATATATATATATATATATATATATATATATAAAACAGTATCATTTAGTGGTTTGTCTTACAAATTTGAATTATTTACTTAATCTGTCTTAACTGCTCAACAGGAACTAGGCATACCTAATGAGCGTCAAGCTGATACAGTAGATGTACATAAGAATTTTTACACAAGGTAAATATTGATAAATTTTAAGTTTTCTTTTTTTAAGGACACATGTAGTGTTTTGGGAGAAAGGAATTAAATTATTTAAATTAGGCCTAATAGTTTATTTCTCTAGCTTATGTTTCACTTAAAATAACTAAAATTGTTCCCCCTTTATCACTAAAGCAAAATTTTATAGATATCTATGCCATGATTCATCTCATTCAATCACTTTTTTCTTGTTTTGTTTTGATGTATTACTATTAAACTAATTTAAACTAAAGATTTTTTTTGTGCTAATTTTATTATTTCAGATGGATGATTAAGAAAATCATTTTGTTTTGTTTCAGGAAGTGAAAAGTGATGTAAAAGGCAACTAATACTTCCATCTACCATAGTTAAACAAGAATCTGCAAATGGTGATAATTGCAATAATCTTGATATATTAATTAATGTTTGGCTTTATAATTATATGCAATTGTCAGGTTTCATAAATAAATTATTTCTCAAAATTTGATGTATTTGGTTTTCTTACTTTGTACATAAGATGCAAGTGATTGAAAGCTGAAAAGGGTTGTATGTAGTTATAGTATTCCCAGCACAAGTTGACATTAAAACAGCTGAAGCCCTTTTAAAAAAAAAAAAAAAAAAAATCTAGGAATGCTGTTTCCATTAGCTGAGCATATATTTGGAAAAGAACTTAATTGTTTACCAGAGAATACTGTGACCCAGTTTGTACTCCAGGCAAAAAGTGTCTATGGTTAATATTATTAAGTTAAAGAAAAGTATCAAACAAACAGGATAATATTAATAATAAAGACCTCCACACTAGAGAAGTATGGAATGAGTGTTGCATGGAATCCAAATCAACTTTGATGTTGCTAATTGCTACACTGGCCATAATTGGCCTACATTGACTTTTGCTGAGGTAGGCAACTGTTTTTGTTTAACTTTAGATGTCGACTAAATAAAGAAGAAAACTGACACGCCAATACCAAAATCAAGAACTTGTAAAGTTCGTGGTTGCTAAACCGAGAAGTCCTGAGTTCAATCTCCCGTGTAGATGAGGCTCTATAGTTGGGGATAGCAACCTATCTTGGGGATACAACACTTGTTCTTGGATTGACAAAAGATAAGAAAAGAAATCCAGAAAGAAAAGCAGCTGAACGAAGAAGAAAAAGGCTGGATATATTCGGTATCAACTGTACAATTTTAACAGACACACATTTCAAACTACACATGCATTTCAATGACAAAGTTCAGTGAAGCCATAATGTTGAGTTTGACTGAATGAAGAACGATACTGTTATTTCAAGCAAAGTTAAGGTTTATTGTCTTAAAGACATTGTCGTGGATTGATTTAGACTAAGACTTCCCTGTTAAATAAGCCGACAACGATGGCTCTTATTATTTCTCGTCTTTGATGTTGCTTTCAAGAACTTGTATGAGATTAGATTACTTACATACATAAGGCTACAAAGTTTGGAATTTTGGCTTTCTAATAGTGGACCTGGCTACATGACATTACCCCCACCCCGTCAATTACCCCCCCCCCGGAGGAGACCCCCCTCCCGTATTTACCCCCGGGGCAATTACCCCTTGTCAATAACCCCCCTGGAGAATTCCCCCCCCCCCCGGCATCAAGTTATGATCCTAACTCAAACTCTATACCTATGTATTTCCTTAATCCTAATCGATAAAAAAAATTACCAAACCCTAAGCATTCACCTCAGCCTAAAACTTAACACATAACCAGTAGCGTACGCAGGGGGGGAGCAGGGGGAGCGGCCGCTCCCCCTCTGGCCATTTTCAGCAAAGTGGCGCCTTTTTGGAAACTTTTTAAACTCAAAGTTTTAAACAAGGATATTTGTTAAAAAAAATATTTTTGGTCGGCACATCTATGTAAATCACAAGATTTCTTTTCATGCAGCAAATAAGCATTATTGTACTAGTCTAGTAGTGTCTACGTTTACAACAGCTGCATCAGTTTGCCATTCTAAAAATAACCATTATGATGCATTGCAATGTTTAAAAAACCTCTACGGGTAGTACCACTTTGCAAGAGGGGTGTTAAGTTTAAGGCAACTGTATAATGTATTTGCTTACGAATAATTGAATTAGAAAATGTTATACATAAAAATTCACACACAATTACTTTATATATATACAGTTTGAATCGTGTGATTAATTTAAAAAAAATTACAATACAGAAACAAATACAACTGATGTGGCACCTTTATTTAAATTTACTTATGAGCAAACTGCGTAGTGGTGGGGAAATTTTGACAAGGTCGACAACGTCACCACGATGAAGTAGTAGTATTCTTACAGTTTGGGTGATAGTGATTACGATTACAAATTATATGAAACAGTTACAACCCCCCCCCTACCCCATGGACCCCTCTGTAAAAAAAAAATTGTCATAATACCACTGCTATTTATTTAAATATATTTATTTAAATATATTTCTGTAATATATATTTGTGTAATATATATTTGTGTAATATTTATGTATGTTTAGAACAGTCATCTAAAAACTGACGCTATGTTCACTGTGTTGGTTATCCCCCCCCCCCACACACACACCTCACCACCACAATTGTGTAGAGCGACATTAATGTCACACCTAGGTATACACTGGGTTGGATAATTGACCTAAAGTGACCGGACAGTGGTGAATGAAGTTGAACCCCCCCCCCCCCCAACCCACCCCGAACTGATCTGTTAAGTACATGTAGAAAAACGCATAATGATGTACCAAAGTACCATGCCGCCAGAAAATTAGATTTTTAAACGTAAGACTCTGTGGATATTGTTTTTGCAATTACCAGTAAAAGGTTTGTGATCAATACAGTGATCTAACCCATACCTATCACTATGTTAAAATGATCTTTAAAGAACACAAAGAAGCAGTAATTAATTAAAAATATATGATCTGAACTAAAAGACGAATATGTAGTTAAATGTAGGCTGTTATTTCGAATGTTTTTTAATTAGATTGAAAAGCGTGGTTTTATACCAACTCTGATTTTAAAAACTTTCATTATGCTGTAATACTTTAGCATTTATGATGACGATATATTAAATTAGGTATATAGACAAAAACATTTTATAAACAAGAATACTGTTAAACAATTTCATTATATTTTAAAGTAATTATTTATTTGTTTTGACATTTATTATTAAATGTGTAGATGTATACATATTTATATTAAGAGAGTAATTATTTCCCCTATTTCACTTGTCTTAAATATTCCCAGGAATTATTATGTAAGAATTTTTTTACAAGAATTTCAAAACAGATTGTGTTACGTTCATCGTTTTTTGGTTGTAGTGTGTGTATATATTTTTTTAAAGATTGATACAACTTTTGTTTTGTCGGCCTACCTTGTGTGTTTTTTCTTATTTCTTCAGTGTGCTACTTTCAATTTGTTTTACACCATAGCGAAGTAATGGCATACAGCTAGTAATTATATATATATATATATATATATATATATATATATATATATATATATATATATATATATATATATATACACGTATATAGAACATGTTAAAAATTCGGCGCCTTTTTTTGCTATTTCGCTCCCCCTACAACGAAAACCTGGATACGCCTCTGCACATAACCAAAACCAACTCTAGACTTAGGTTTCAGCCTAACCTTGACCATAACACTAACCCTAATCCTAGCCTTAATCCTAACCCTGACCATAACACTAACTCTAATTCTGAATCTAACCCTAGCCCTAACCTTAGCCCTAACGCTAACCCTAACCTTAGCCCGAACGCTAACCCTAACTCGACTAGCCCTAACTCTAACCCTAGCCCTAACGCTAACGCAAACCCTAACCCTAGCCGTAACCCTAACCATAACCCTAACCCCAGCTGTACCTTAAGAGGTGTGGGGGGGGGGGGGAGATGTCCTCCTTGGCGGGGGGGGGGGGGTAAATGACAGGGGGTAATTGCTTCAGGGGGGGGAGAGAACTAATAATCTGTAAGTCATACTATTCAATACATTTGGTTAACACAATGTCCTCACACATGTAAAACAAAATAAGCAGTGTTTTTATTATTTGTATCCTTAAAAAATGCAAAATAAATGCTACGCCAATAACTCAACCCTCTTTTTTCTCGTTACATATCGTCACATAAAGCCACCGCCCAAAATGATGGTGACGTCAATATACAATCATAAAGTGGTCACCCATTAACGACGACTCACTCTTCAGACGATTTTGCACCCAACCCCCCTTCTCTAATTGTAACACATTTTCACAAAAAGCCAGATCTTCGCTTCCCCCCCCCCCCCCACCACTCTCTTTTAAAACACCACACCTCAACACATAACCCCCTCCGCCGTTCCCCTGAAACTGCATTTTTACTTTCTCGTATATACGAAGTATAGAGAAAGTCTTGTAATCGTGCAAAAAAAAAAAAAAATCGAGATTTTTTTACAAATCTCGACGTTTTACACCTCACTGTTACGGAAAAACATAATTTTGCAATCTTGTCCGTATGTCTGTGTCTGTGTGTGTCTGTGTGTAAACACGATTACTTGAGTACCGTTACAGCTAGGTTGATGAAATTTCATATATAAGTATTTTATCAAAATCGTAGATCCGTATAAACTTTTGAGTGATTTCCGATAACCGAAAGTGGTACTTTTTCTACTTTGAATTTTTCAAAAGCCTATAACTTGAGTACTATTTCAGATAGATAAATGAAATTTCACATGTAAGTAAAAGATCTAATTCTCTACCTTCTGTCAAATTTTGAGTAATTTCCGTTGACAGGAAGTACTAATTTACGCTATTTCCGATTTCTCAAAAAACGCACGTAAATTTATAAAGTACTAATAATGTTGCGCACTATTATGCACATCTTTATTTGACGTTCACTTGGTGTGCAATTCTTTTTTCTACGAGGTTTTATTCTATTTTAAAAAGTTTAAGTATTTAAAATGGATTAAAAATCATGTCTATATCCCGAGTTGCCATTCCCCGTAGTGTTATATTAGAATATTCGAGAAAGTTTAGGGGAGATCACTCCCGGTTTATTATAATATGTACTGACCTAGATAAACATTGAGTTAATAAATGAATTAATACCAAAAGCAATCTTTTAAAGCCCGAAATAACGGATGAAAGCAAAAATGTGTCGTCACACTTTCCGATCATCCCTTCCCATAAATGAAAAAAAAAAGCCTAAACATACTAAAGGAGAGTATGGATGTTGATGGAGGATCCCAACGTTAAAAATTAAAGCAGCGCAAAATTTCAGGAATCCATGTTACATATTATTATTTTCCGTAGGTATAACAAAGGTATTTACATTGTGTTTTATATTTTACGAGCCGCTATCATACGCCGCTATTTAGTTGTTTCATTTTCTACTTTTCAGTAATTCATAATTTGTGAATTCGACAGTAACAATGCTGCCACTGAAAATATTTGCTTTAAAACACTATCAGTAGCTCGTTAAGGACGATAACCCCCCCCCCCTCCCCACCCTCCTTTCCCAAAAATCCTACCCCCCCCCCCTCCCCGTGAAAGCAGCCCCCTCTGAGTTACCTCCACTAAGTTTAAATTATCTGCCCCTAATAGCTGTCACTAAATCCGGCTCTACGATTGTAAACATTTAGCTTGAACCACAGCTCACCAGACCATGTAGGGATGGGGGTGGTAGGGATAGAGAGAAAGAGAGGGGGCTGCTAGGGGCGCTTACAGCTTGGTGTTTTCTATGGTATCCATGAAGAGAAGTATTTATATAGAAGAAATATATATTAAACCAGCGTACCCGTCCCGCGCGTTGCTGCGGTCTCAGAAGACAGACTGACGCAATATTTTAAGAGGATTCCATAATTACATTAGCAATCACGTATTTTTTTACGCTTGACATTGATTTCTAAATCTAAACAATTTAAATGTAATCAAAGCCGGTGTTATATTGCTTTCATCATAGTTGTTGAGGCGCAAATTCTACCGCACACAGTAGCCCATTGTATCCATAATGTATCGCACTCTTAAAAACGAACGTAGGCGCAATAGTGTTTATGGGGGACCCACACAGGGGCGCTAGACCACACGCCAGTGGTGCAGTAGACAAAAAATTTCCCTACTGTAGGGCGCTCTTTTAAAACTCATAGTGTTCCTCCCGAAGCCAGTGGCGCACCGGGTCAAACGAATTGTCATGGAATGTCGTCTGCCACAGGGTCAATATTGTAGAGTGCTCTTTAACACAACCTTAGGATATCCCAGGGCGCCAAATCGCATCCTGCCGGGGCGCCGGCAGACGCGCCTGATTCCATATAGTCAAAAATTATTGTTGCCCATCGTGTCTTTAGTGTATAAATTAAAAAAAACAAAACAAACGTAGGCGTCATAGTGTTCACATGGTAGCACGGGGCGCTTCGGGTTACGTAATATCCGGGGCGCCGGCGGCTGCGCCTGTTGTTGCTTTTTTACCTTAGCCCCCATGCAGTTTTAATATCGCCGCCCTGGATTTTCAGGCGCCAACCCGTTTATTAACAAAAATCGCACCCTCCAGGGAAACGCCCATAATAAATTTTAATTTTTGTTTTCGCAGAAACCTTCTCGTGAGTGTTTTCATTAACTCTCAAAAGTTTAACGGCACTCAGATAAACGATGTCAAACAGCATCCTTTTTGTTTTTTACAAACTGTGTATAGAAAAATTGCACCCTCCAGGAGCGCCGCCCTGTTAAAATAAAAAAAATAACCTCCCCTGAAGTTTTATGGCGAGCGGATGAACGGGATTAAACCGCAATCTACTTTTACTTATATATACCCTATATAGGGAAGAATCGATTCGCGCCCTGCTGGGGCACCGTGCTTGTGAAATATATCCAGTGGTATTCTTAACTTAAGTTGCATGGCCATAGGATGAAAGGTGTAGTGCTGCATAGAGGACATAAACAAACCCACAAACAAACAAGCAAAACTTCATTATATATATACATAGAGAGAAATATAAATAATTCTACATATGCATATATATATATATATATATATATATATATATATATATATATATATATATATATATATATATATATATATATATATATATATATAGCTACATTTGGTGACTTCCCATTTTCCCCAATGGCGTCAAATTTTGCACATAATCCACCTATTAATTCATGTGAAAAAAAGCATCGTTTTCAACGTAAATTATTAGATTTTGGTATCAGCCTCTCTCCGGTCGTCGCTTAGGAAATCTATTATCCAAAAATTCAACAAGCATGTATTCACCTGTACATTTTGCAGTTTGTGTCATCTCCCCTCACCCCCCCCCCCCTGGGTGATAGTTTTTAAACGTGCACAGTTAATTGTATTTTTTTTTTATCTGCAGTCAGTTATTAGTACAGTTAACTCTCATTAGTCATTTATTGAACTGGCAAAATGCATACTTCTTCTATATATTTTGCTATTTTTCGCCATGGTGTCACCCCCGAAATTTTGCCACCTTGCGCATTCCTCAGCCCCGCCCCCCAACCTTGTGACGCCTCTGGTTAGGGGTACTACTTGAGTACAGTAAATATGTATATGTATATGTATATATATATATATATATATATATATATATATATATATATATATATATATATATATATATATATATATATATATATATATATATATATATATATATATATATATATATATATCGGGGGGGGTATAGCCCCTTGGCACACCTTGTACCTACGCCACTACATAATCATGTTCTTAAGATTATATAGCACATTCTATGTATAAATTCGATAAAAATAGCTATTACGTATTCTGCAATTTTATATTTGTAATAACATATTGTAAACGAAATGAGTCTTAAATTCGATTAAAAAATGGGCCTTTATATTATGTATTTTTTCTATTTTGCAATGATATCATGTATTACTTGTTGTATAGCCTAGATTCTATAATAATATACTAATATATTCTATATTACATAATCCTATATTATATCGTTTAGTAATCTCTACCCTAATGTTTTCTATACCGAATAATCAATATTCTGTAATTCTAAATTGTGTATAAATTAATCATACAATCTCTAAAATTAATCATAACTATGATCACAATTAAATTCAGCAATCCACTGTATTAATTTATATTGCTAAAAATAATTTAATTTTCAATTTTAAAGACATTTTTTATAATATTAATTATTATTAGCTCTGTAAAATGAATGGTTGTTTAATTTTTCTTATATTAATTATTTTAAGCGATTAATTAATCGAAATGGTTTTATTCCGTTAGCTAGTTTTTACAGTTTATAACTATAATTAGAGTCTCAACGACAGAATCAAATGAGAAAAAATCTATAGCGTTATTATATACCGACACTGTTGATAAGCCACTCAACGACAGTGTCGTTGAGAATAGTGTAGGATCGGCTGACTCCACTGTAAAAATTTAGGCCCTAAGCATTTAAGATAGCAGCCAATCACCTATTAATTAATCATTCAATTCCCCAACTTTTTTGAAAACCTAAGCGAAGCTAGGCAGTATGCCTAGTCTATATATATAAAGCAAAGTGGTCAAGTGCCCGTTAGGGCACTTCCCGGGGCCGCAGGCGCGTCAAATTTGGCACGATGGTGCCTTGGGGCGATAGAACACGAGGGCCGGGGACGGTTGGCCGAAAAGTCTACGAGGAAGGGGTCAAAACTGACCTCGACTGACCGGCGCCTTATATGGGCTATATTATGAAAACAAAATTCCTCCGACGACCCCCCTTGAAATTTTGTGAGGTGGTAGGAGAACGCCTTGGGGTGCCACAAAAAACTCGCCATGTCCGGGAAAATTCGTTAAATGGGTCAAAACTGACCAGTCGTATTTCCCTATATAATCTTTGTATTTTATGGGGAAAACAGGGTAATTTCTACACAAATTTTACGGTACTTACTCTTTGAATAACTGGCTAATTTTTTGCATACACCTCTATAGATTACTGGGCCGTATGGAAAAACTGTTGGTCAGCATCAAAGCCCTCGAAGAGGGCTAAAAATGACTGCGAGTGAAATTCTCATTATACGAGATTTGGTCATTTGGTCTATGAACATGGGAGGTAACTTTTTAATGTAACAATTTTTTAATAATTTGTATACTCCTTTTAAGAAAAAACAAAAATCATAAAGTATAGCATTGTTTTAAATGGATATTTTTTTATAAACTAAGTTTTGTATTGTATTGAAATTGTAAAATTAATTGCAAAAGTAATTTAATATAATATTTGATTGATAATTTTTATGAAAGCCGTTTCAGTTCTAATAACCTTGCGAGTAATAAGTTTGCGAATATTCCATCAATTTATGAATACAATAAAAGTACCCCACTGTACAAATTTAGGCCCTTAGCATTTAACAAAACAGCCAATCACCTATTAATTAATCATTCAATTTCTCAACTTTTTTGAAAACCTAAGCGAAGCTAGGCAGTATGCCTAGTCTATTATAAGTAAATTACATCAGGCTAGGGTTCTTTGTATGATCTGCAAGTGTTAAGTGGACGGATCACACATACCTATTATAACCCTGCATCTTACATTGGATCCAGACAAGCAGCACTATAACCCTCACACGTTTAGAACAGTAGATTTGTTTGAAATGTTTCGAGAGATGTTTCTAAATCTAATATAGGCCTTCTTTCTTTATTCACCTCAGACATGTAATTTACAGCGTCAGTTTGCCTTGCATGTTCGCTTTAATATTACAGTTTTCATCATCGGCTTGTGAGGACTGATATAGATTTACAATAGTAATATATTTATTTCTTACTTAATGGAACCTACTTTCATTTTTCTTTCCATCGGTGTGGTGGGCTGAGGGGAGGGGGGTGTTTGGGTTTTCAAGTAGAGCTGAAATAAATTTAGGATTACAGAGAATTAAAATGATACAAATTTTAAGCAACAGGAAAAGTTATGTTATTACAATGAGACATATCAAATCAAACATTCTTCACTTTCAAACATCAATATCTATAGCAGTCCACAAACAGTTTTGTTTTAAATTTATTTTTTTAAATTTAAATTTTTTTAAATTCAATTGTTTTAAACGTTTAAAATAGTAATAATAATTTATTTGATGGTTTTACACAGCATCAAAGACATTAACATGAATTGCATATTGAGTAATTACATGAAGAAATTAAAATGGCCTAAGAACTAGACTAAAATAAGGTGTGCAAACTCGGTTTCTCTTGACTGCTTTGTTTACTGTGCTCCAGTAGCGTAGCAAGGGGGGGGGGGGGAGGGAGGGGGGGAATATGTTCCCTGGCGCCGACCTTAGGGGGCGCCAAAATGGGTTGGAAAAATAAATTGAAAGGTTGATGGGGGTGCAAATAGAAAGTTTGTATTTGTAGCCACCCATGGACATAAATAGAAAAGACCGTGGGAGAAGGGTCTCTGTAGTACTCTTATCATTCCAAAACTTTCCATGACACAAAATAGAGTCCTTTCATATGACGTCACGTCCGTTCGTGATACCTACGCCCGCCGCCACAGTGGTGTACACCAGACGTAAACACAATCAGCTGTTCGCCAGCGCTGGACGTGTTCACCAGTGCTGGACGCGTTCACTGTATGTAAAGAACCGCACCCGCGGAAAAGGAAAAATACGTTAAAAAACTTGAACTCTTAGGAATTGAAGATCCTTATACTGTTATTGACAGTTTCGTAGATAATATAAATATGTGGACAAAATTTCTAAATAAAAATAAATAAAAATACCGTTAGTAATACTGTTTGCGTTTAGAGTTAAAGTAGCCGAATCTGATCAAATGCAGTTCTCGATACTTTGTTTCAGGTAAAATAATAAACTTCATTTTAATTATAAAAGATAACTATTAATAAAACAAATATGCTCGACCTTCACAAATACTAATAGTAAAAGACAAAGTCAAAAGTAATAATAAGAATAATAAGATCTAATAGTAGGCCTAATACCTGGCTCCGCTGGGTAGATTCTAGAATCTACTTCTTTACTTAAATTTAATTACTTTAGATCTACATTCGATTCAAAATACACCCATAATAAATCAAAAGTAGCCATAATAGGCCTAATAAAGCATTTAATTGTCTCTAAGATCTAAAATCTCGCTCTATAATCTAATCATTTTTTTAGCAAACGAAATTTTCTGAAATTGAAATAGATTGTATGACTAGACTTAGATCTAGAATCTGCTACTTAAATTAAATTGTAAAAACTTTATACAAGCATGTAGTTGATATTATTGTAGTAGAAGGCTTTAATAAATTACTAAGGCCTACCTACTTTGTTGTCTTTTTACAGCAATATGTATCTGATATTGGACTGAGTTTAATTAAATTCAAATTCATATCTAGTAATTGGTCTACTAAGTTTTTGTAGCCTAGTAGTACAATCTAGATCATACCAGCCAACAACAAATAACCACATTATTATTATTTGGTTAATGATTAGGCTAATTTTTTTTAAATCCACTGTTTATAAAAGAAACAAATCAAGCTAGAAACATTATAAGTGAGATGGTTTAGAATAATAACAATGGACCCAGTCTACAATTGATACAATTGCAGGTCTACATAGGGCCTACAGTCTAGTAGTTTACAGTAGGCACCTAGTGTGTAGCTAGTATACTAGTGTGTAGCTGTCCAGAGTTAAGATTCTTAATGCCTTAATGCTTTCCCCTGATAAGCCATGTGTGCTATAAATGACATAACATGACATCAAGTGAGAAATGTTGATGGGAGAGCAGTGGGACTTTCCCCTTTGTTCTCCCTGCTGGGCCCTGAGGGTCAAATTATATAAGAAATACTATCTCTGTGGGGCTGGGTATCACGGAGGTGAGACATTTTCAGGGGAGGGCAGGGCAGACTCCTCTTTGGTTTTATTGTGGGCTAGATACAGGTGGGGGCAGCCATCATGAGGGTTGAACGTCAGTATTAATGTGTCTGATTACTTCCCTGCTGGATTATAAGGGTCTTAAATTGTATAACATGCTACCCAGATTGGTTATTACCCATGGATTATATTAGCCGTTGTAGTGTGGGTTTTGTAGGAGTTAAGTGGTCTCACGTTTGCTACAGTAGATAACCTATAATATATTACTGCATTTAATCAGCTTCGTCTACTTAAACTCTAAACGCAAACGGTATTACTAACAGTATTTTTATTTAGAAATTTCGGCCACATATTTATATTATCCACGAAACTGTCAATAACTGTATAAGGATCTTCAATTCCTAAGAGTTCAAGTTTTTTAACATATTTTTCCTTTTCCGCGGGCGCGATTCTTTACATACGGTGAACACGTCCAGTGCCCAGCACTGGTGAACACGTCCAGCGCTGGCGAACAGCTGATTGTGTTTACGTCTGATGTACACCACTGTGGCGGCGGGCGTAGGTATCACGTGATTTAGGTCACGTGTTTGCAAGGACTCTATTGGCCCTTGGCGATGGGGGCACGCTACCTTGATATATCCGCCAGTCCGGTAGAGTAGGGGGGGGGGGGAGGTTGGGAAGTGTGTGTGTGGGGGGGGGGGGGGGGGGCTGAGGTGTGTATCTCTTTACTAATGTTAAGGAAGACACCCACGCTTTTCTTTATAGTTTTTTAAATAGTAGTCTATAATTTATTTTCTACTTTTTAGTGCATTATTACATAAAAGCTTGTTATTCAAACGTTTTTTTTTATGAATTTTTTTTCAGTACTTTGCATGTTTTATTTACAATAGAGTTACATGACTAAAAACCATTGCGCGCCTACTGAACGTGATGGCGCAGCTATTGAACGTACCGTGATGGCGCAGCTATTGAACGTGATGACGCGTGTGGTGTGGTTGGCTAGACATGCCTACTAATTCGGTCCAAATTTTAATTAATTCATAACAAATTAATTAGGCATCCAATTAAGTCAAATTTAATTTCAGATTGCATTGTCTTCATCTCTTGACCCCCGTGACAACTGTGAATCGTATCGGTCAAGTAGAAGTGTCCGAATTTTCACTCCTGCGTTTCGGTCTAGACAGACTTACGACTGACGACTGACGACAGAGGAAGTGAGTTAAATAAAAGCTTGTAAAAAATTCATAAAAAACGTTTTAATAACAAGCTTTTATGTAATAATGCACTAAAAAGTAGAAAATAAATTATAGACTACTATTTAAATAACTAGAAAGAAAAGCGTGGGTCACTTTAGTACCTATTGGATACCTTTACTAATATTTGAGAAGAGACCCACCCTTTTCTTTCTAGTTATTTAAATAGTAGTCTATAATTTATTTTCTACTTTTTAGTGCATTATTACATAAAAGCTTGTTATTAAAACGTTTTTTATGAATTTTTTTCAGTACTTTACATGTTTTATTTACAATAGAGTTACATGACTAAAAACCATTGCGCGCCTACTGAACGTGATGGCGCAGCTATTGAACGTACCGTGATAGCGCAGCTATTGAACGTGATGACGCGTGTGGTGTGGTTGGCTAGACATGCCTACTAATTCGGTCCAAATTTTAATTAATTCATAAAAAATTAATAAGGCATCCAATTAAGTCAAATTTAGTTTCGGATTGCCAAATGTGAATCGTATCGGTCAAGTAGAAGGGTCCGAATTTTCACACCAGCGTTTCGATCTAGACTGACGACTGACGACAGACTGACGAGGAAGTGAGTTAAATAAACGCTTGTAAAAACAGCATCCGTTTTGTGTAGATTTATCTATTGTACACATAGTATCTTAGTAGTGTATATGTTGTTTAAAGATTAACCTATTTTATTTATAGCATAAACACTGAGGTTGGTTTTTATTTAGTAATTATTTTGTAATCAGCTGTTTGTTAGATCAAGCTAAAGTCTTGAATACCTCAACCTGCAGTTCAATTAAACTTTATTCCAAAAACACATTTTTTTTCTCTGAAAGTCTTGGAGATTTGTGAGAAGTGGGTCATTGAATTTAACCATTAACAAGGCAAAAACAACAAAAAGTGAAGAGGAATTTAGTAAAAACAATAAATGGATGTTTAAATAAATAAAATATAGGCTAAAACCTGTCTGTAAAGATCAAACTACTCCATTAAAATGACAACGTAATGGGAGGCATTGGGAGGAACTAAACTGTTGTGATGAGAAGTGTGACATCTTGTCTCTGTTGTCACCAAAGCTAGTTTGTTGCATTAGTTTTTTTTTTAAACTTGTTGAAATTAGCAGAAAACATACAAAACTGATATTATAAAATGATAAAAAGAATAAAGAACTGAACCTAGCAACAGAACAGCCATGGTCGAAGACACCAAAACTGATTTCATAAAATCATAAAAAGAATAAAGAACTGAACCTAGCAACAGAACGGCCATAGTAGAAGACATGTTTAGGAAGTCCAAACTATTGTGACAAGACAAATGGTTATAGCCTCTTTAGCGTACAGCTAAGTAACGAATTGTTGCCGCTGAAATGTTGTTATAGATAACGTTTTGGTTGCAGAAAGGGAGGGGGTAGGTTTGCTTAGCGGTTACTGTCACTCATCAAATATAACATTTGCATACTACTACGAATAAAATAGCCAAAAACCTTTATATTTATATATTAATCAACAAAACAACTGTTATTAAATACCCAAAGAGAATAATTGCTTTAAATTATTCCTTTGAAACCCCAGTTAGGTATTGGTATTTTAAAAACTTGTTGGTTTTTTTTTTTTGTGCATAACATTTTGAGAGAAAATAAACATTGTTCTGTATATAAAAACGTATTTTATAGTTCTACACATAGTGAAGATGCTCTGATCAAGCTGAACCGAAAAAAAAATACAAACCTGTAACTTTAGTGAGTTTTAGCAGAATATAGGTTTAACGGCCATTGGACATTTAAATGCAAACTTTCTTAAACTGGTTATAGGCATGAAACCACAGCAACATTATGTATGTTTGGTATTTTATTAAAAAGTAAAAAAAAACAATTTTGAACAGTTAGAGAAACACATAATGTGTTCCTTTTCTTGCATTCAACACATGAACACATTATACAACATGTTGATGTCACATCAAATATGCAGCTATACACAAACAGTCTAATGAACAGAAAAAGTAGAATTTTGTGTGTGGGTGTATATATATATATATATATATATATATATATATATATATATATATATATATATATATATATATATATATATATATATATATATATATATATATATATATATATATATATATATATTTATATATATATATATAAATATACATATATATATATATATATAAATATATATATATTATATACAGAATGAAATAGACATTTATTTTTTTTTATTTCCAAAAATTTTGTTTCGTTAAAGAAACATTATCCTAACAGTATTGATTGTCTTTAAATCAACAAAACTACGTTGCTTATGAAAATCTCCCACTGAGTTTAAAGGAATCCACCACCCCCCCCCCCCCCTTACACCTCTCCCCCCCCCCCCCCCCCCAATTGTTTTTGTTTACGTGGTTTAAAAAACAGTTTTTGTTAATATTTTACCTTCATACTGGTCATTAAAAAATTAAAGCTGCAAAAATAATTTTGAAATTTAATATTTTAAGATTCAATGTCATACAATTTGTAAATGAAAAGAACTTGCGAATTTTCTTTTTTTTTTAATTTACATCGATCCAATATTTTAACGGTACATGACACTTAGGTTAGACAAAGTTGGATTAGCTGAGGCATTGGTCCATGGATTTCATGTCTGAAAATACTGTTTGAACTCATGATTTGTCGTGAAAACATGTTTCATAAACTCAATATCTTGAGAACATGACCTAAAAATGTCATGTTTATTTACATGCTTCAGTGTGAAAGTTTAGAGAAAAAAACTATTTTTGTATATTGTATAGCTACAGAAAATATTAAAACCATCAAATATGTGGACTCTTTAGAAAACTATTACAAATAAACAGCATTAAGGTTGTTAACAACAGCATCAAGGCTGCTAACAAAATCATCAAAGTTGTTAACCACAACATCAATGTTGTTAATAGCACCATCAATGTTGTTAACAACATCAAAGTTGTTAACAGCAGCGTCAACTTTGTGCAACAACATCTGTTTTAATAACCTTTTAAAACTAACAAAAAGATTACAGGAGAGTGTTCCCGGTGGGAGTCACTATTGGGATGACAAATGTGTTTTACAAGAGTACAGAACAAGACAAAGGAAATTTAAGCACCACTTTACAGTTGGCCAAACCTCTTGGCAAGTCAGGTATTTGTCGCACAATTCTTGAGGCTACCACAACATTGTGGTGCCAAGACCAGTTCATTAATGAGATGTTCAAAATTCAACGAAAAAGTAGACTTAATGTTAAAAATTCAACTAAAAAGTAGACTTAATGTTAAAACTCAACTAAAAAGTGGACATTATGTTCAAAACTCAACTAAAAAAGTAGTCATTATGTTCAAAACTCAACTAAAAAAGTAGACATTATGTTCAAAACTCAACTAAAAAGTAGACATGTTCAAAACTCAATTAAAAAGTAGACATTATGTTCAAAACTCAACTAAAAAGTAGACTTTATGCTGAGAAAATGTTGAAACAACAAGCCATGTTATTAAAAATAGTATTTCAGAAATGATTCCTCAAAATTCAAATCTATTTTTGTAAAACATGGAAGATTTGAACTAATATCAGGCTTATACAGAACAAAAGTACAAAAACAAACTGCTAACAATTATGTCGATATATTTTTGTAAAATAAAACAAAAGAAGGCTAGATCAAATATAAAGCATATAAATTTACAAAAGCTGCCAAAGATTTAAAAAAAAAATGAATCTATTTTTGTACAATATGGCAGGTTAGAAGAAATATAAGACTCATGAAGGTACAAAACAAACTACCAATGAGCACGTCGGAGCTGTTCCCATCGCCCTTGACCTCCGACTTGCTGGCACATTGACCGTTGATAATAACATCGTCTGCGTGCTTGCAGCATAGGACGTTGTCGTAGCCAAAACAGACTCTGATGGCGTAGTTCAAGCCCAGGTTCTCCCCCGTACCGCAAAGGTCGCATGCCTTGCACGTAGAGTTGCAGAGGTTGGTAGAGTTACGTTCCCTGAAGTAGCCAGGCTTGCATAGAATGTCTGTGTCCCTTGTTTTGTTGCATTTCTCTTTCATCACTTCGTGTTTGGTCTGTTAATGAGTAGTAGGTAAACATATACTTAGTTTATCGATTGACTCCGACTCACAGCAAGACACGGAGCGTTACAACACGACACGGAGCGTCACACGGAGTGTCACATTAAGAGACTGACGTCAAACAAGACACGGACGTCACAACAAGACACTGACGTCACAACAAAACACTGACGTCACAACAAGACACTGTCGTCACAACAAGACACTGTCGTCACAACAATACACGGACTCAAAACAAGACACGGAGCGTCACAAGTGGACACAATCACAGCTATACATGGAGCGTCACAAGTGAATACGGGACATCACAAATGGACACGGAATGTCGTAAAAAATGACGAACCAAGAAAGAAAAGGGACTTACATCATTGACGGCAAGACACATCCGACAGGCGTACTGCAAGGGGAGCCCGGCCATCTTCTTGGTCCTGAAGTAACCCTCGGGGCAGGAGTCACACTTGCTGTTGTTCCAGAACTGACCGGCCGTGCAGTTGGGGGTGCTGATGTTGGCGCCGTCTGGTAACATAGGCCTGGAGGGGATGTCGGGGTCACACGTGATGCCCGCGCTGACAAGGACCCAACACTGGGCCAAGACAATGAGGCAGACGACTTTAAACATGGTGGGTGTGGCCGTTTATAGTGGGGTAACAAAGCTGTGGATATGGGGATAAAAGCTGTTTTTTTTTAAAGATTTAGATAAAAAACTATCAGACACATTTATAATATCCAGACTAAGGTCCGATGTCCAGACTACAGTCCAATATCCACTCCAATGTCCAGTCTACAGTCCAATGTCCAGTATACAGTCCAATGTCCAGCTTCTATTTATAGAATGTCGTAAGAATCACCATCCAATCAAAGCGAATCAAAGGCGTATTAAAACGTCAGGCAAGTAGAAGACTGACCATAGTGTTGTTGTTGGTCACTTGTTGAGAGTCAGATTAAGCCATTACGCTAATTTTCTTCTGGATAGAAAATTCACACACAAACATGTAGGCCTACCCTTCGAATTTCTATCTCTAAAATTCGCTTAAATATTGAGGTAATTTTTATATTATACAAGCTTAATTCATTATTAGGTAAATTATATGCGCACTGATTTAATCTAATATATAAAGCTCAGTTCTGTAACGTGTGGCAAAAAACAAAAAAGTTTGTCGTTGACACTTCTACGGATTTAAGTGTTAGATTTTTTAGCGTGCTCAAAGTCTAAATTTACGAGTCGAAAAATTACCATTGAAAGTCTTTAAAAACAATTTTCATTCTATTTACTTAGAAGAATAATTTTTAATTATGAACGCGACATAAAATTTTTAAAAAGTGTATCGACGTTTATAAAATTTCTAAAATTGTGTCGGAAATGTATTGACTGCAAGTTACTTCCCTTTAATGAAAAATAAATCCTTAAGAAGAGAGAATTAACATTTTATTACTTTGTTTTTGGTGTTAAGAAAAAAAAAATAATTACACAATTAGCGGGGATTGATTAAGTGCAATGTCGTTAGGTATTTTTAACACTGCCTTTTATTTATTCTATACACTGAACATACTGTTCAATAATTATTATTTTTTTTTTAAATCAATAACATTTAATAAGCCAGGTCCTACAAATCATATACGTTTATTTCTTTCCATTTACGGATAAGCTTGGAGTATTATCATTTTTGTTCACTAAATTGAAACAGGCGCGTCCGCCGGCGCCCCTGCACGGTTTGATTTGGCACCCTGGGCTATCATGTGAGCGCTATGCTGCATAATTTTGTTTTAAACAGTGCGATAGACTATGGATAAGAAAGGTTACTATAGTCTTTAAGTGAATCAAATCCGGGCGTCCTCCGGCACCCCGACAGGGTGCTATTTGGCGCCCCGGGCCTTCCGGTGTACGCTATGGTATCTACGTTCGCGTGAGTTCAAAAGACTATAAATAAGTTATGCACTATAGGCGTTAACTAAGTTCAATCAGGCGGTGACGTCATGGTGCGTCCTCTGGCGCCCAGACAGGGTGCTTTTTGGGGTCCCGGGCCTCCCGTGTTCGGTTTCGCGCCTACGTTCACTAAAGTGAGTGCAAAAGACTATGAATAAGTTGGGGTACTATAGTCGTTTATTAAGTTGAAGTAGGCGATTCAGCCCCGTGAGCACTTTGCGTTTATATTCGCGTTAGTGTTTTCTTTGTGTTTAGGTTGGGTTTGCGTTAGTGGTTGCGTTTTGATTTGGTTCGTTTTTGTTCTTTCTTTTTTCGTTTTCGTTTGTGTTTTATTTTCATTGGGTTTGTGTTTGTATTTGTGTTTGAGGTTGGTTTTGCGTTTGGATTTGGTTTGTTTTCGTTTGTTTTTCTTTTGTGTTTTTTTTTCTTTGGGTTTGTGGTTGGTTTTGCGTTTGTATTTGGTTTGTTTTCGTTTGCTTTTTCGTTTGTTTTTTTTCTTTGGGTTTGTGTTTGTGTTTGTGGTTGGTTTTGTGTTTGGATTTGGTTTGTTTTCATTTGCTTTTTTCTTTGTGTTCGTATTAGTGTTTGTGGTTGTGGTTGGTTTGTTGTAAGTTTTTGTTTTCGTTTGTATTTGTAATTGTGTTAGCGTTATGTTTGCGTTTTGTTGTTTTGGTTTTGGTTGGTTGTGGTTTGGGTGGGCAATGCCGGGTTTATGATGATTACTAAACACACAGGTGATGGTCTTTAACAGAAGGGTTTTTCACAGAAGCCAGAGCAGGGCCTGGCCGGGACGGCTAGTCTAATATATAAAGCTCAGTTCTGTAACGTGTGGCAAAAAAAAAAGTTTGTCGTTGACAGTTCTATGGATTTAAGTGTTAGATTTTTTATCGTGCTCATAGTCTAAATTTACGAGTCAAAAAATTACCATTGAAAGTTTTTAAAAACAATTTTCATTCTATTTACTTAGAAGAATAATTTTCAATTATGAACACGACATAAAATTTTTAAAAAGTGTATCGACGTTTATAAAATTTCTAAAATTGTGTCGGAAATGTATTGACTGCACAGTTACTTCCCTTTAATAAAAAAATCCTTAAGAAGAAAGAATTTACATTTTATTACTTTGTTTTTGGTGTTAAGAAAAAAAAAATAATTACATAATTAGCGGGGATTGATTAAGTGCAATGTCGTTAGGTATTTTTAACACTGCCTTTTATTTATTCTATACACTGAACATACTGTTCAATATTTTTTTTTAAAAATCAATAACATTTAATAAGCCAGGTCCTACAAATCCTATATGTTTATTTCTTTCCATTTACGGATAAGCTTGGAGTATTATCATTTTTGTTCACTAAATTGAAACAGGCGCGTCCGCCGGCGCCCTTGCACGGTTCGATTTGGCACCCTGGGCTATCATGTGAGCGCTATGCTGCATAGTTTTGTTTTTAACAGTGCGATAGACTATGGGTAAGAAAGGTTACTATAGTCTTTAAGTGAATCAAATCCGGGCGTCCTCCGGCACCCCGACAGGGTGCTATTTGGCGCCCCGGGCCTTCCGGTGTACGCTATGGTATATACGTTCGCGTGAGTTCAAAAGACTATGAATAAGTTATGTACTATAGTCGTTTACTAAGTTCAATCAGGCGGTGATGTCATGGTGCGTCCTCTGGCGCCCAGACAGGGTGCTATTTGGGGTCCCGGGCCTCCCGTGTTCGGTTTCGCGCCTACGTTCATTAAAGTGAGTGCAAAAGACTATGAATAAGTTGGGGTACTATAGTCGTTTATTAAGCTGAAACAGGCGATTCCGCACCGGGCTAGACTCTGAGCACTGTGCGTTTATGTTCGCGTTAGTGTTTTCTTTGTGTTTAGGTTGGGTTTGCGTTAGTGGTTGCGTTTTGATTTGGTTCGTTTTTGTTCTTTCTTTTTTCGTTTTCGTTTGTGTTTTATTTTCTTTGCGTTTGTGTTTGTATTTGTGTTTGTGGTTGGTTTTGCGTTTGTATTTGGTTTGTTTTCGTTTGCTTTTTCGTTTGTTTTTTTCTTTGTGTTCGTATTGGTGTTGGTGGTTGTGGTTGGGTTAGTTGTTAGGTTTTTGTTTTCGTTTGTATTTGTAATTGTGTTAGCGTTATGTTTGCGTTTTGTTGTTTTGGTTTTGGTTTGGGTGTGCAATGCCGGGTTTATGATGATTACTAAACACACAGGTAATGGTCTTTAACAGAAAGGTTTTTCACAGAAGCCAGAGCAGGGCCTGGCCGGGACGGCTAGTCATGAGATAAAATAAGACAAAAGCATGAGTAGCTTTGTTAACGACTACAGCTTTGATTTAAGGGGGTCACGGATAAATGACGTCACACTCCTTTGGGGTCGGGACCTGTCTTTTGAGACGACGTGTAAGTAGGGGAGGGGGTGGGTTAAAAATGATGTGACGTTAGCTTCAGCTGACTTAAGTTTCACACAAGCGGAAAGTTTATCTAATCTTATTCCTGCACTGGTTAAATTTGTGTTATTAAGTCTGTTAATACAATTTGTATTGAGTTGGATTATTAAGAGAGGTAATACAACTGGTATTAAGTTGTATTATTATGTGTGTGCGTGTGTGTTTGAATGTGCAAGTGTATGTCTATGTGTACGTGTATGTGTATGTGAATGTCCATGTGAATGTGGGGGGGGGGGGTAGTCAAGCAAATAGTAGTGACGTGAATATGGAGTACGAATTGCTTGTAAACTTTCCATATTTTAAAACTACACAGATTTTTTGTTGTTGTACAATCTACACAGCTAAGAAAAAAGAGTAGGCCCTATAGAAATAATGCCACTCAGCAGTATCAAACCCGGCTTTTATGCTGGGGTCTGCCATCCTGCCTTCCGCCTACTGCATACTACATGGCTGGTTACATAGGTCGCGGCACATAGACATCAACTGACGCGAGTCGGTCGTGTTTAAATTGTAAGAAATTCATCACAAACACAGCTCTTCATTGCGGGGAAATAGATCAAATGGCAGTTCACATTTGCTATACGGTGCAGTTTTTCAAGCAGTGTCAAGTAGTAACAGAGTGAAAATATAGAGAAACACTTAGCGATTGTTTAGGTATATACATACAACTGCAAACTTAATTTAAAATAAAACACGCCTTTGCAAACAAATGGATAAAAATCATTTGAAAATTGTCATCATTTGAAGCTATCGAAGTATTCAAATATCTACGGCCTCAACTTTGTATAGTTGAATACGATGCTCCCCAATGCAGGCCTGTTACACCTCGTTTACACTTGCGACATGTATACTATACAAGTGGGAAAAAACAATTTCGCCTTAAGTATGATAAGTTAATCAGAACATGTATGGGTACTGACGGTGCTACTGGGTACACTGTGGGTACTGATGGTGCTACTCGGTACACTGTGGGATGTGTAAGCCTACTTACGGTGCTACTGGGTGCACTGGGTACACTGTGTATGGGTACTGACGGTGCTACTGGGTACACTGTGGGTACTGATGGTGCTACTGGGTACACTGTGGGCTGTGTAAGCCTACTAACGGTGCTACAAGATGCACTGTGGGCTGTGTACGCCTACTGACGGTGCTACTATGTACTGAACCGTGAACAGTCACGCATCACGTTTACCGCTGGTTTACCAGGTCATCGTGGGGGGGGGGGGGGGGTGAGGGGGGGGGGCTAAGTAAAACCCTTAACTCTTAGACCTTTGGAACTGAATCACAGCCCAGAGCACAAACGGGTGATATTCCTGTGTGACCAGCTAACAGTTAGATCTGACACGTCATGCAGGTGAAGGTGATATTCCTGTGTGACCAGCTAACAGTTAGATCTGACACGTCATGCAGGTGAAGGTGATATTCAAGTGTGACCAGCTAACAGTTAGATCTGACACGTCATGCAGATGAAGGTGATATTCCTGTGTGACCAGTTAACAGTTAGATCTGACCCTTCATGCAGGAGAAACTGTACCTCATTATTTAGAGTGTTCTGGAAAACCATTCGTACAGACGTAAAAATAACATTTAGGCCTGTGTCGTTAGATAGAAGAACCGGTAGTGTTTTTACTTTCTCGTATATACGAAGTATAGAGAAAGTCTTGTAATCGTGCAAAAAAAAATCGAGATTTTTACAAATCTCGACGTTTTACACCTCACTGATACGGAAAAACATAATTTTGCAATCTTGTCTGTGTGTTTGTCTGTCTGTCTGTCTGTGTGTGTCCGTGTGTAAACACGATAACTTAAGTACCGTTACAGCTAGGTTGATGAAATTTCATATATACGTATTTTATCAAAATCGTAGATCCGTATCAACTTTTGAGCGATTTCCGACAACCGGAAGTGGTACTTGTTCTACTTTGAATTTTTCAAAAGCCTATAACTTGAGTACTATTTCAGATAGATAAACGAAATTTCACATGTAAGTAAAAGATCTAATTCTCTACCTTCTGTTAAATTTTGAGTAATTTTCGTTGACCGGAAGTAGTAATTTACGCTACTTCCGATTTCTCAAAAAACAAATGTAAATTTTTAAAGTACTAATAATATTGCGCACTATTATGCACTTTTTTATTTGGCGTTCACTTGGTGTGCAATTCTTTTGTCTACGAGATTTTATTCTATTTTTAAAACTTGAAGTATTTAAAATGGATTAAAAATCATGTCTATAGCCCGAGTTCCCATCCCCTGT
Source organism: Physella acuta (assembly GCF_028476545.2). Lineage (NCBI taxonomy): Eukaryota > Metazoa > Mollusca > Gastropoda > Physidae > Physella > Physella acuta. The sequence continues at coordinate 516,622 of NW_026731585.1, forward strand.
TATTTTATATAAGAAAATTCGAGAAAGTTTAGGGGAAATCACTCCCGGTTTATTTATTTTTTTAAATAACGACGTGTTAAAAACAAGTCCTAAACACTTGCATATAACAGGCGAATAATGATAGCCGACCGACTTATATTTATAATGCGGTAAAAAAATAAATGAAGTTGACTTGTAATTAGATTAAGTTAAAGAAACTGAAAGTCATTAAACAAATGAGCTAAACATGTGGAGATGTTAACTGCCATTAATTCATGCAATAGATTTCGAATACATGCCGCAGCAATAAGGTTACCGGCAATGTATGAAAACTCGGCATTCTATCGAGTGCCTAGGCAATGTATATAATCCCTGTCGTTTTCAGGCAAGGTATGAAATATAGGTGTTGTTAAATACATTTTCTAGGCATTATATAAAATGTCTAGGCTCAGGCTTTATATAGCATGCCAAGAACTGCTCGGGAAAAGTGTGAAATAGCCTGTTTGGAAAAGACTTTAAAAACAGTCAAAAAATGAAAGACAAAAATATAATATGAGCAACAGGAAGTCTATATCGGGAGAAGAAAGGAATCAGAAGAGTTAGAACTTCCTATTTGTTGATACATGGAAGGCTAGAACGGCATTTTGAATTGCACTTCATTTTTTTTCTAACCATAGCGCTAACCCTTACCCTAATCCTTACTCTAACCCTAAAGCTTACCCTAACCCTTTCCCTAACCCTAACATAGATAGCGGAATGTTCTGGTGAGAAAGCGTATTCTACCCTCTGCCTGTTAGTGATATGGTAGGCCCTATTCTATAGAATGTCTAGGGAATTGTGAAACATGACAGAAATAAGATGTATTTCGTACACCACCCACTTAGGGATTTATATACATTACATAGATGTTCTATAGAATTGCCGGTTTTTACTAATTGCTGGTGGTCAATTCATGCAGCAAATAACTCTTGCAATAATAACCAACTGCAGCTATAAAGACACCTACCAACATCGGTATAATAGATTGACGACAGAAGCCTGTGGTTGTATATAACACATTTAATGGGTCTAACTACCTCACGATGGTAACACACAGAGAGGACGGAAGGAAGTACCCAAGGGACATCACTCAAGATAACAATATTATAAATATAACTAATACAGAAGAGTGAGTTCCCTTGACCTCACAATTATTTCAATCTATTACATCCCTTTACCCTTAGAACACAATAACACATCTCTCAATAGAACAATTGATAGTATCCTAAAATCACCAATTATATTGTAACATGAACACTATGGTAGATTACATCCTTACAAACAATGCACAATATGCTACAACATAATCAAAATACAAAACAATAATGTCAAAGTCCTTTTGACCTTTAGAATCATAGGTCTAACTTATTTGGGACTTTGATTGTCCTGCTTGACCTTCTCAGTGGCTTTTGATTTGGTGACTCAAGATTCTGACCATCTGGATTCTCTATCTCAGGAGGTCTAGGATTTAAATCATTAACTCCAGAATTTACATTTTCTGACTCCAGACAACTTGATTCACTCATATCAACAGAACTTGGTTGTGGAACAAACTGAGTTGGTGTGAACTGTTCAGATTTGGTGGGATTGACAGATTCACACTTATTATCTGCACAAGTTATTTTTAACTTTATAAGACACAGGTCCTGTACCTTGAACAATTTGACCTGGTATCCATTTTTCCCTTCTCCCATAGTTTCTTAGATACACATTCTCATTAACACCAAATTCTCTTTCAATGAATGTTTGTCATGATCTAATGGAACTATTTTTGAATTGGCATCTGAAAGTATTATGCTGTTATTCAGATCCTTGACTGACATAGATTTCTTTGATTGATCAATTTTCTCAGGTAATCTGATAGTGCTTTCCTGGTAACCAAAAATACTGTTTAAAGTAATATCCTGGACAATGTCACTTTGCAACTGTGATCCAGTATTTGAAGTGGGTGTATTAAATGGCAAAAATCTTTTTCTTCTTTTGATGTTACCCTTTTAGTTTCTGTAAGTGCTAATGATGTTAGCAAAGTTGTTTGATGATCACATTCCTTCTTACTAATGTATTCTCTTTAAAACATTTGAAATTGCCATATCACCATAATCATTTATTAAATTACAAGTACTTTGTTTAGGCAACTCTAACTGATAATGGACTGCATCTTCTCCATCTTTTATATTATCTTCACAAAGGTTTTTATTTCTTATTTAATATGGCCTTAAGTCATTATTCACAGACTCTTCAGGCCAACCATTCATACAGTACTCATATACTTTTATTAAGCACTCATCTTTTTGTGTTTCTCTTTTAATATCATTCACATTTATATTGGAGTTATCCATGATAGTGAAGAGAACAAATACATCTTCTGGTACATAGCTCAGGCTTTGGTTCTTTAAAGGTAATCTACTAAGACTATCTGCACTATTCTCAGATCCAGGTTTGTATTTCAATTCATAATTGTATGCAGTTAGTGTGATAGCCCATCTTTGAATTCTTGGTGAGGCATGCTCAGGTAGGGTTTTATTTTCTCCAAATAAACCTAGCAATGGTTTATGATCTGTAAAGATGGTGAACTTCCTACCAAACAGAAACTTATGAAATTTCTTAACACCAAAAATGATGCCTAAGCCTTCCCTATCTAACTGAGAATAATTTTTCTCAGCCTGGTTCAAAGATCTACTGGCAAAAGCAATGGGTCTGTCACCCTTCTCATCCATGTGGGACAAGACTGCTCCTACACCATCTGGTGAAGCATCACATGTTAATATAAGTCTTTTCCCTGGGTCATAGTGAGTTAGTAAGGTGTCAGCAGACAAAGCCTCTTTTGCTGTATTAAAAGCAGCTTCTTGTTGTTTACCCCAGTGCCAAGTTGCATTTTTCTGTAGCAGCTTGTACAGTGGTGATAGTTTACCAGACAGATTCCCTATGAACTTTGCATAGTAATTTATCAAGCCCAAAAAAGCTCTTAGTTGTTGGGTATTTTCAGGTTTGGGTGCTTCTTTAATGGCTTTTGTTTTCTCAGGTTGAGGTCTGATGCCTTGCTTGCTTAATATATAACCAAGAAAACTAATTTCTGTCAGCATGAATTGACATTTATCTTTGTTTATCTTTAAACCTTTTTCACCAACAATTTTCAAGACTTTATCTAGTGTTTTAAGATGTTCAGTGTCATTCTTACCAGTTATGTACACATTGTCAAAGTACACACAAACATTTGGAATGTCCTTAAAAATACTGTCCATGACAGCTTGGAAAATTCCAGGGCTGGATGATATGCCAAAACATAGTCTTTCATATTGGTAGAGTCCTTTATGTGTGTTTATTGTCGTATAGACTTTTGAATCTGGATGCAGTTCTAGTTGAGTGTAAGCATGACTAAAGTCTAATTCAGTGAATTTGTCTCCTCCTGCCAAATTCAAAGAAATTTCCTCAATGTTAGGTATAGGGTACCTATTTAGCTCTATTTGCTTATTCAGTGTAGTTTTATAATCTCCACAAATTCTTATAGAACCATCCTTCTTTAACACAGGCACAATGGGTGTCGCCCAATCGGAATAGTCTACCTTCTTTATAATGCCATTAGATTCCAATCTACTTAGCTCATTTTCAATTTTATTCCTCATTGCATAAGGTGGAACTCTAGCTTTGCAGTATCTTGGATTTGTATCTTTAATGTTTAACTTCACTGTTCTATCATTTAGTAAACCTGAGTTACCAAAAACACATTTATTTTCAGATATAACTTTATCTAGTGAAGTAAGACTAGATTCTTTTACATTCTTCAATGAACAAATACTCTCCCAATTTAACTTAAGATCTCTTAACCAGTTCCTACCTAGTAATGGCGGTCCATTTCCTTCAACCACAAGAAGAGGAAGTTTAACACTTTGACCATTATAACTTACATGAACCATACACTCTCCTATTACCGGAACATTGTCACCAGTGTATGTTGTTAGACACTTGTGACATGGCTGTAGAGGCACTGATCCTCCTATGACAGCGTCAAAATCTTTCTTTGTTATGACTGTTAGAGATGCTCCAGTGTCAAGTTGGAAGCTGATGCTCTTACCGTTGATATTAACTTGTACATTGATGGGAGCATGACTTATTGATTTAACAGAGAACAGGTTGAAATCCGGCTGCAAATCAGTTTGAGCATTTTCACAGGTAGAGTGGTTCATTGGTTGGGTTAGGTAGTCTTGGTGAGAGTTAACATAGTGCTGCTTTTGGTTGCGGTACTGTCTTGACTGGCTAGATTTAGCAACAGACGAAGACTTTGCAAAGCAGGCCTTGGCAATGTGACCTTGCTTACCGCACTTATAACAAGTTGCTAACTTGAACTTGCACCGATGAGATGCATGGGGACCTTTGCATCGATGACATTTTTGATAATTATTACTAGATTTAGATCTAGAATTTGAACGAGCAGGCTGTTTAGCATAAGTTGGAATGCTCTGTTGGGGTTGATGTTTATTGACTAACCTGCTGTTTACTGCATGGATCCCTGAAGGCGTAAGAGATTTCGCCGCATCTGATGACTGCTGGTATGAATTTGCAAGTTGTATTGCTTTTTCCAATTTTAGATCTGACTCGAGCAGCAACTTTCTTTGAATATCAGGGCTGTTTACACCTGTCACAAACTTTTCACATAATCTGTCAGACAGCGTGTCTCCAAATTCACAAAATCTACTTAAATGACGTAAAGCAGCAACATATTCTGATATTGACTCGTTTGGTTGACGAGTCCTACTGTCAAATCTAGCTCGACATAGAAACTTTGATGGGGTAGGCGCATGGTGGTCTGTTAGCAATTTGCTCAGCTCGTTAAAGCTCTTGGTATCTGGACTAGCTGGTGCGCATAAGTCTTTTAGTAGCCTAAATTGTTGAGGCCCTATGACTGTTAACAAAACAGCTCTCTTTTTGGCTTCTATCGTCACGTCGTTAGCTTCTAGGTAAAAGCTTAACCTCTCTAGGTAATCTTGAATGATTTCATCATTCGCATCAAATTGTTTTATTTGGCCATACAGCGCCATAATTCTAGAAATAATTAGCTAATAAGCTCTAGCAAACCTCTTTTTTGCGTAAGTAGGTGCTCTTTCTAGTAGATGTTTATCCTCGTCGCCAGTTATAATAGATTGACGACAGAAGCCTGTGGTTGTATATAACACATTTAATGGGTCTAACTACCTCACGATGGTAACACACAGAGAGGACGGAAGGAAGTACCCAAGGGACATCACTCAAGATAACAATATTATAAATATAACTAATACAGAAGAGTGAGTTCCCTTGACCTCACAATTATTTCAATCTATTACAATCGGCAACTACCAGCAGCTATAACTACGTGCATATGTAACTACCTACAGCTATAACTAACTACAGATATAAAGAAACCTACATGCAGCTATGAAGAAACCTACCTACAGCTATAATTAACTGCAGCTATAAAAAAACCTACATGCAGCTATGAAGAAACCTACCTACAGCTATAATTAACTGCAGCTATAAAAAACCTACATGCAGCTATGAAGAAACCTACCTACAGCTATAATTAACTGCAGCTATAAAGAAACCTACATGCAGCTTTAAAGAAACCTACCTACAGCTATAATTAACTGCAGCTATAAAGAAACCTACATGCAGCTATAAAGAAACCTACATACAACTATAGCTAATTACAGCTTTAAAGAAATCTACCTACACTATAACTAACTACAGCTATAAAGAAACCTACCTACACTATAACTAACTGCAGCCATAAAGAAACCTACCTGCAGCTAAACCTTCGTGTGTGTGTTCAAACCGACCCGACACAAGTGCACCTCGTCAATGCTCAGGTCATGTGTCAAAGGGTAGCGTCACCCCCCCCCCCCCCCTCACTCCCACATTTCTGTCATTATTTACGCTTGAGTAGTCGGTCTGTAGCGGGACTGGGGGGGGGGGGGAGGGAGAAAAAGAGAGGGGTGTACAAAAGGGGTTGTGTTGTGGACCGGCTTCAGGTCGGCAGGAGAAGGCTTAGCTGGGGGGGGGGGGTTGGGGGAATTCCTCTTAATGGCGGGGTTTTTTTTCATTTAATAGTTCACATGTTGAAAATAACTAAACATGCAGCACATGCCATATCATTATCAAGTGGGGGGGGGGGGGGGGCGGGGCTAATAATTCTATCTGGTGCCGACTGCAGAAAGTTCGCTCGTCTGTCACAGATCTAATGTACATCGGCATGTTCCAGAAACAGTTCAACTCTACTTCATCTGGTCCGCCATGGATCATCGTTAATGATAAACCATCGCAAACACGACTTCGCCTCGCTCATTAGTGTACTTGAAGTACTTCGATCAGCCGGTAACCCCTTCAAACCCCTGTCAACGGTTATGATAAGCTAATCCCAAATAACCCTTTTAAATTTAAACGTTCGTTGCGGGTTTTCCCGTAAAAAAGTAGACCTACTCATTGTTTTGTTTTTATTTATAGGCCTACTGCATTTTAAAAAATAGCTTTAGTAAACTTAGATAATATTGTGGCGTTTTGATCTAATCGTCACATCTTCACTAGCTTTTCTTCGTTCTGTTAGGAGCTAGGGCCTACGGTGTATCCTATCAAGAGGGTCTAGTACCAGCTACGTTTGACCTGCGCGAGGTAGACAGCCAATCACTGCAGGGGATAACGCCACCACCGCGAGACGAGGTGACACACCAGATCCTCTCTCGACACGGTGGGTGACGCACGACACGGCGTTTACCTGTGCTTGTTTACAGTTTCACGCGAGCTGCAGAGGACGACGAAGTTCAGCCTACACATGCAGGCGGTGGAATAAAAACAATCTTGGTTTGTATTGCGTCTGAACAATCTCGGTGCTTTTTTTAATATTTCGTTTACACATTCATTTCTTGAGATACATTCTAGGTCACTATAGTCATAGACTTGACCCGATTGGGCCTAAATCAGGGGCGGAACTACAGTGCCGCCAGACCCCGCAATGCGGGGGGGCCCAGACCGATTGGGGGCCCAAAAATCCTGGCTAAATTATTTTAAAAAAAAAATTAAAAAAAAAAAAAAATTAGGTGGAGGTCGAGTTATCTTTCTTCTACAGTTACAAACAAACACGATAGTCGGCAAACGTCTTTGATAAAAATGCACAGACTATATAGCTCGAGAGACCGCCAGACATAAAGTCAACTTCAAAGACGCAGCCTACCGTTCTTTTTAGTGGCGTCGATTAGGAGAACAAAAAAGCATTGTTATATTGTTTACATTATTAAATTACATATCTATGATTGTGTGTTTAAACTACTGGCCTGAATTCTACAAAAAATATAATTATTTATTTCGATCTCGTACATTTATAATTGCGTTCATTTTTACTTTAACAACTGTATCAATAAACTTGTAAAAGTTTAAGTTATCTCCCTTCAGCGAAGCATCTGAAATTTGACTGTGCCGGTACACTTTGAAATCGGGCTGGGGACAGAGTTTCTTTCAGGCATCTCTTCCCCCGAAGGAAATGAAATTTATATAATTTATATAGAAAATATATACTTTTAACAGTGTCCGCCCCCCCGAAGAAAGTTTACCGCCCCCCCGAAGATTTCAAGTGCCCCCCCGGAGAAAAAGTCTGGAATAAACACTGGCTGGGGAAATGTTGCGGCGAATATCCTGGTCTTCTAGACGACCGGAAAAAGTCGGCACTATTGATGTAGTTGTTCATCGGCGCTTTCTTATCCCCTTCCAATGAACCTTCCCAACTCTCTCCCCTGCCCCCTCTCACCCCTGCCCCCTCTCACCCCTACCCCTCACCTCTACCCCTCACCACACCCTTAATCTTACAATAAGATGTAATGCATAGATTAACGAACCGTCTATGAACTACTGAACTGTAAACTGACCACTCCTGCACATTTTGTTAAAGACACTAGTCAGTAGTTGTTCATTTACCTGATGAACAGGGGCGGAACTACAGTCCCGCCAGTCCCCGCAATGCGCGGGGGGGGGGGGGGGCAGGCCGTTTAGGGGCCCACCCACGGCTGACCAAAATTAATATTTTTTTAAATTTTGAATTTAATTTTCGTGCATTTTTGCCTTAATATTTGGTTTGTAAAAGAAAAACACTAGCTGCGGTACGATTATCTTTATTTTACAGTCACTATACCACGCTCTTCCACAACAGATAAAATCCATTACACAAACTACAGTGTAAAATATAGGCAACTCTTCAAATTTGAATGACTTCTTTGACTCGTTGCCCCCCACCTCTTTAATAGCTAAATAGAGGACACGTAACTGTTTAACCGATCCTCCAAAGTGTACTGTCGCGGATTAGGCAGGGGATGGGGACCAAAAAGGGGGTTCAAAAATTGTTGAATTTTTTTTACATATTTTAAACAGTTATTTATAGTTGTATTTTTTAACCATTGTCAAGGCCGAGTTCTATTTCCCTACAATCAAACACACGCTGTCGTCGGCAAAATTCTTTTTAAAAAACAACAAAGTCCATAGCACGAAAAGCCGCTACATATGAAGTGGGCTTTCGTCTTTGCGGCATTGGTAAGGGACCCGAAATCCATTGTACATTTTTCAATGTTAATGTGTTTGTGATAGTGGTTGAATTTGTATCTTGCATCCTACAAATAATAAAAAAATAATATAATACTATACTAGAAACTTCAGTTTTATATACGGTTAGTTGTTTTTGCTTTTAAGAGAAATATCATAGTAAACTTTTAAAGTCTATACTTGGAATAATCTCCCCTGAGTAAGTTTTACAATGGGCGATGCTGACGTACATAGATCAAGGCGTTTTGATGTCGCTTTCAAGTTTTTTTCCCGAGCCGACCCCTATCCCACCCCTCTTTCTCAACCTCACAAGTATCGAGGAGATAAATGTATCGTTTATGAACTAATTCCTAACCGTACGATTCAACACTTCAGCACATTTTGTCAGACACTAGACAGCACTAGATCTAGATCTAGTCAACAGATATTAATTTACTTTCATAGTATTAGGCACATCTAATTCACAAAACAGGGCAGGTAAGATTATTTTTATATAATTATTTAGAAATTAATTACGTTTAGAATTAATTGAACATTATTAATAGTCAATTACTATTTATAAATGACGTTATTGAGGTGGGGGTGTGTGAGGGTCTGGCTTTTTGTTAGTCCCCCCCCCCTCCCCTAAATCAGAAGGTTATCCAACGCGTGACCTGGCCACATACAGTTGTACATGTGAAAAACATTTTTCTGTCTATTTTGCATTACTGCATCATTCACCCAATCGCCATGAAAACTTGGGAAGCTGTTGAGTACAGCCCCGCAAAAGTTTCTGTCATAGGCCTAACATTTGTACATATTGGAGTGGGGACTCCTAACGGAAATATGTGATTTAGCGCCCCGTGATCCTGCATAAACGGATGAGGTTACTACTTGAATACAACCGGCGTCAATGTCATCCTGAGCGCATCACATATGAGCAAGTTGGCCCCCCACAGACAGTCGTTTAAAAGTTCCCACAACACTAGGAATAAGTCTCGCTACAACACTCGATGACTAAATCTAATTAGGTGTCGCACCAATGTTTCTTCCTGGGTAGACTGTTTTCGGAGGAGGGGTGGGGGAGGGGGAGCTCTGCCGGAAGAAACAATGTGTTGCACCCATCACCCGTGCAGTAATGTAACCGGTAGCTCCAAGAGCCCCGTGACTCCCCTGACACCTGGGTCGTCGCCGAGGGACTTACAACATGCCTTGGCGTGTCTAGTTTGTGTTGGAAAACCTCTGATTTATTCGGGTTGGAAAACCTCTGATTTATTCGGGTACCGGATACATTTTTTTTTTTAAATTTAGTGCGACCTTTGTTTTCCATATATATATATATATATATATATATATATATATATATATATATATATATATATATATATATATATATATATATACATATATATATATATATATATATATATATATATATACATATATATATTTATATATACATATATATATATATATATATATATATATATATATATATTTATATATATATATATATATATATATATATATATATATATATATATATATATATATATATATATATATATATATATATATATATGGGCCCAAAAAAAAATTCTGCGGGGGGGCCTTTTTTTCTAGTTCCGCCACTGGCCTAAATTAGTAAATAATTCAGTTATAGTACGTTAGGCTAGGCCTATTCAGTATTTGTAGGCTATTATTATAATAATAATAAACGATTAGGGTTAGGTTTATGTTTCCCCATCGTCTTCCTAACTCTAGGAAGCCCCCCCCCCCCCCCCCCCCTTACTACTCAAACTGACGAACCTAATTTGAGTAATCTAGTAAGGGGTCATCCATAAATGACGTCACGCTTTTTTTTGGCGATTTTTACCTCCCTCCCCCTCCCCTCCGTCACACGTCGTCACAAAAAGCCAGATCCCCCACCTAAAACGACGTCACGCCTCAGCCTACACTCCCCTCAAAATTTCAGTTACATTTTTTTTACAATTTTCGTCCGTATGTCAGGTATGTCTGTTTATGTGTGTGTCTGTGTGTATGTTAACACGATAACTTGAATACCGTTACAGCTAGCTTGAGGAAGTTTCATATAAAAGAATTATATAACATTTGTAGTTCTATATCATCTCTTCAGCGATTTCCGATAACCGGAAGTGGGACTTATTCTACTTTTAGTTTTTCAAAAGCCTATAACTTGAGTACTGTTTCAGATAGATTAACGAAATTTCATATATAAGTAAAAGATTTAATTCTCTGCCTTCTTTCAAATTTTGAGTAATTTCCGTTAACCGGGAGTAGTATTTTACGCTATTTTCGATTTCTCAAAAAACGCATATAAATTTATAATGTACTAATATTTCACACTATTATACACACATTTGCTGTTCACTTGGTGCGCAATAATTTTTTTCTAGGAGATTCTATTATATTTTTAAAAGTTTTAAGTAATTAAATATTGTTTAAAAATCATGTCTATATCCCGAGTTGCAATTCTCTGTAGTGTTTAATAAGAATATTCAAGAAAGTTTAGGGGAGATCTCTCCTGCTTTATTAAAACATCGATTTATTTTTAAAATATTGACTGAGCATGGTCATAAATCAATATCTATAACTATATTCAAAAACAGTTTTCAAAAAACGATAAATAACCGCTAAAATTCAGTTCCTAACTTGACTTTTTTTTAATGCTAAAGTTTGTCGTCACACTATCTGAACCCTCCCCCTCATTACACATCGTCAAAAAATGACTCCCCTGCCCCCTTCCTTCGAGTATTACGTCATTAATTTAAGATCCCTAAACCTAAAAGTAATAAAGGATTTACCAAAACTTAACAGAAATCTGTAGTATGGCTTCATGTGTTGGCCCAAGCATCATACATATATAATATAGATCTATAAATAATGCAGGTGAATCGATGTGATATCGATTAGATCTAGACCAGTAGGGATTATTTTAGGTTTTTTCTAAGGTAAAATAACAACATTAAAGTAGATTCCCATAGGATACTCGCAGTGGCGTAGGCAGGGGGGGGGGCATAACCCCCCCCCCATAGACCCCTCGGTATATATTTAAAAAGTATGAGGGGGTGCAAATCGAAAGTTTGAGGGGGGAGGTGGAAATCGAAAGTTTGAGGGATGGGGTGCAAATTGAAAGTTTGAGGGGGGTAGGGGTGCAAATCGAAGATTAAGAGGGGGGGGGGTGCAAAAAGTTTGTCCCCGGGTAAAAATTTGACCCCCCCCCCCCTTGAGACGATCTTGGCTACGCCACTGGATACTCGATGTAGTAGGTCTGGTCACTTACCTAATCGAAATGGTTCAGATATCAAATGTTCGGATTAGATTAGTTTGAAGTGTTGCAGTCAGTTGATTGTCCGGTCCAGAGAGTCACACTGCCCTCAGGTCTAGAGCGTGGGTCATCCATAAACGACGTCACGATTTTTTAAACAACGATTTTCATTCCGTTTCCCATCTTGTTGTCACACATCGTCACATATCGTCACACGTCGTCATAAAATGCCAGAACTCCTCTCCTACTAAAATGACGTCACACCCGAGACTACCCCCCACCCCTCCCACCAAATAGCAGTTTTTGCTTTTTAAACTGCGATTTCATCTGTAATGTTTATTTTGCTCGATCAACATTGAGTTTATTGATACCATTTATTGCATTTAAAAAAAAAGTTTTTTTCAGAGAAAAAAATAATGGCTAAATTTCAGTTTTAACCTTTTTTTTTAAATGCAGAAATGTGCGACCCGACTTTCTGATCTCCCCTCTCCCTCGCCACACATCACATGACCCCCCCCCCCTCCTCTCCCCTCCACCTAGGTGGTGACGTTTGTGTACACAACCTCTTGGCACAAGCCTTGTTGACGTAATTTAGGGCTTTTGTTTAGTGTTCTAGTCATTAGAATAGTCATTATAATAGTCATTACAGTAGTCATTACAATAATCATTATAATAGTCATTACAATAGTCATTACAATAGTCATTATAATAGGCATTACAGTAGTCATTACAATAGTCATTACAATAGTCATTACAATAGTCATTACAATAGTCATTACAATAGTCATTACAGTAGTCATTACAGTAGTCATTACAATTGTCATTACAATAGTCATTACAATTGTCATTACAATTGTCATTACAATTGTCATTACAATAGTCATTACAGTAGTCATTACAATAGTCATTACAATAGGCATTACAATACGATTATTTGAAGATAATTGAACAGAAAACTAGAACTATCATACCAACAACTAATCTCTAGTTAGAATTTAGTTTAGTACCCGCTGTTTTTTTAAACCTTGCACGTATCTAATTGTTGCTTTGGGGGGGGGGGGGGGGGATGCTGTAGTAAACCAGATATGTAAGCAGGCATGTAAGCAAGTATGTAAGCAGTTGTGTAAGCCACATTTCAAGCTGCGACTAAACAGTCCCTGGTTAAACGACCTGTTTAAATGAAACCTCATCAAATCGATATAATCAGAATGTTCTTTGGCTGTAGGACAAAAATCAATACAGCGATCTGCTATAAATCCCCATCAAAGCGGTCACGGTCAGCTTGACTTTCAACACTGGCCAATACCTGCGTGCTCCAGCAGCTAAGCTGTCTCTAGAGCCACGGCAAAAGACCCCGCCAATGTCCAGCTGATATTGCATGGTATTATTTGCAGCTTAATTGAAATTAGATATATTGTCGGCAGGCAATATAAAGTTCCCCGTTTTAGAACTAACAATATGATAGATGAAGTAGAGTTTATGTTTCTTGACCTCGACATATGAAGGGACAGTTTGGTCAGAACTATGCCCAATCGCTTTTGTTTCCCTAACATTAGTCAGGTACCCATTAGAGCTGGGTGGATTGATCGAGATCAGAACTTGAGACTTTGGGCAAGCTCTACCACACGGCCACGCTGTGCCATGTGAATGAATGTCGTTGGTCAAATATTTGGGGTCCTTATTTTTGGAAGTCGATTTGTCAAAATCTTCGGTTTTATGTTTCAAGAGTTCCCGCTGTCGTTAACCCTTTGAATGCGTCTTGTCAGGTCCTTTTGCTCGGGGGCCGTTTTGTCGATGCTGTTTTTCAAGGTGTACGGTTTCGCTGTGCTGGCAGCAGTGTTATTATCCCAGTGTATACCGAGTTATGCCCCTTCGCTTATTCAAAAGAGGGCAATAAATTGCATACGGTTCACACGTCTTTTACACTACAGTTTGTGTATTGATTTTTAATTTGTTTACGCAAAACTGCGTGGTTTAGTGGCCTTAGAATGATATTTTAGATCAGCTTTAGTATTGTTTATTTTACCAAACCACTATCAATGCAAAGATGCACGAACATGGATTAATGCCCCCCCCCCCTTATTGCTGGGTTTGGGGTCACGATAGTTAAATTAAACGATTAAAAATATAGGCCTTCATCATGAGCGTTGTATATTGGATTACTTTAATGAGCTTACAGTAGCTAAACTAATAGCCCAACCGCAGAAAAAAATCCCTCAGCAAAGCTGTAGGCTATTTTGTGTGAGACGAGTGGACAGGTCACATGATCAAGGTCAAAAACATACGTTGATCTCAAGATGTCATCAAACTGGTGAAAGTCAGCAACACGGCAGGCTTAAGTTAACCTGTGGGTCTAGCAAAGGTCTGGTCTGGCTAAACCTGTGGGTCTACCAAGGTGTGGTCTGGCTTAAGTTTAACCTGTGGGTCTAGCAAGGTGTGGTCTGGCTTAAGTTAACCTGTGGGTCTACCAAGGTGTGGTCTGGCTTAAGTTAACCTGTGGGTCTACCAAGGTGTGGTCTGGCTTAAGTTAACCTGTGGGTCTAGCAAGGTGTGGTCTGGCTTAAGTTAACCTGTGGGTCTACCAAGGTGTGGTCTGGCTTAAGTTAACCTGTGGGTCTAGCAAGGTGTGGTCTGGCTTAAGTTAACCTGTGGGTCTAGCAAGGTGTGGTCTGGCTTAAGTTAACCTGTGGGTCTAGCAAGGTGTGGACTGGCTTAAGTTTAACCTGTGAGTCTAACAAGTTGTGGTCTGGCTTAAGTTTAACCTGTGGGTCTAGCAAGGTCTGGGCTGGCTTAAGTTAACCTGTGGGTCTAGCAAGGTGTGGTCTGGCTAAACCTGTGGGTCTAGCAAGGTGTGGTCTGGCTTAAGTTTAACCTGTGGGTCTAGCAAGGTGTGGTCTGGCTTAAGTTAACCTGTGGATCTAGCAACTGGCTTAAGTTAACCTGTGGGTCTAGCAAGGTCTGGTCTGGCTTTAGTTTAACCTGTGGTTCTAGCAAGGTGTGGTCTGGCTTAAGTTAACCTGTGGGTCTAGCAAGGTGTGGTCTGGCTAAACCTGTGGTTCTAGCAAGGTGTGGTCTGGCTTAAGTTTAACCTGTGGGTCTAGCAAGGTGTGGTCTGGCTTAAGTTTAACCTGTGGGTCTAGCAAGGTGTGGTCTGGCTTTAGTTTAACCTGTGGTTCTAGCAAGGTGTGGTCTGGCTTAAGTTAACCTGTGGGTCTAGCAAGGTCTGGTCTGGCTTTAGTTTAACCTGTGGTTCTAGCAAGGTGTGGTCTGGCTTAAGTTAACCTGTGGGTCTAGCAAGGTGTGGTCTGGCTAAACCTGTGGTTCTAGCAAGGTGTGGTCTGGCTTAAGTTTAACCTGTGGGTCTAGCAAGGTGTGGTCTGGCTTAAGTTTAACCTGTGGGTCTAGCTAGGTGTGGTCTGGCTTAAGTTAACCTGTGGATCTAACAAGGTGTGGACTGGCTTAAGTTTAACCTGTGGGTCTAGCAAGGTGTGGTCTGGCTTAAGTTTAACCTGTGGGTCTAGCTAGGTGTGGTCTGGCTTAAGTTAACCTGTGGATCTAACAAGGTGTGGTCTGGCTTAAGTTTAACCTGTGGGTCTACCAAGGTGTGGTCTGGCTTAAGTTAACCTGTGGGTCTAGCAAGGTGTGGTCTGGCTTAAGTTAACCTGTGGGTCTAGCTAGGTGTGGTCTGGCTTAAGTTAACCTGTGGATCTAACAAGGTGTGGTCTGGCTTAAGTTTAACCTGTGGGTCTACCAAGGTGTGGACAGGCTTAAGTTAACCTGTGGGTTTAGCTAGGTGTGGACTGGCTTAAGTTTAACCTGTGGATCTAGCAACTGGCTTAAGTTAACCTGAGGTGAAGCAATGTGTGTTGTGTTTATCCACCTATACAACATAGGTCTGTTAACAACCAGTTTAGCTAAAACAATTTTAAATCTGTCAAAATCTAATTATCGCAGCCGTTCACATGATGCAAGAAATGTTTGTTTTCTATCTTGATTCTTAATTAGGTTTCATGTCACCTTCTGTCCACCCCCCCCCCTACAATATTTTTCCTTTAGGGCTAGCGATATCTCGCTAGGAAATACACTAGCTTAATAGAGTTTAGCGTGGGTTTTTTCATTCCACTAGCGTTAAGACTTTTGTAATGGAAAATTGCATTATTGTCCCACTTTAATTCAATGAAACATCCAATTACCAATTTAAATTGGTAGTCTTGAAATGTGTGTTTTCAAAAAAGGTAGATCTAGCTGCTTTTCAAAAAATCAGCTTCTTATCTACTTGATGTTTTCCCCATCTTCTGTTAACATTTGTTATCTAATGTTGCCCCCATCTTCTGCTAACATTTCTTATCAAATGTTGTTCCCCATCTTCTGTTAACATTTGTTATCTAATGTTGCCCCCATCTTCTGCTAACATTTCTTATCGAATGTAGTTCCCCATCTTCTGTTAACATTTCTTAGGCCTACATTAGTCAACACACATACACACACCACAAAAATATGCAATCGTTGCAGTAGGCCTACAATTATTCAGCAAAAACGTATACAAATACAACACATGACCTTTAACTTTCTCTTCATTGGTAGCTCTTACACCTACCAAACATTACCGTATTTGCTCTATTTTTTGATGCAGCAAAAAAAAAAAAAAAACCCTGAATCTTCCACTTTGAAATGCCTCCATTGACGAATATGTGGCCTGTGCTATTTATAGACCTGTGGATGATCTCGATGGTAGCAGGGGCCAACAAAGTGCTATGTAAGTATAAGACATTGTGCTAGGCTACCATTACACAACCCCCAGTATAAGACATTGTGCTAGGCTACCATTACACCCCCCCCCCCCCCAGAATAGGAAATTATCCTAGGCTACCATTACAACCCCCCCCCCCCCAGAATAGGAAATTATCCTAGGCTACCATTACACCACCCAACATAGGACATTGTCCTAGGCTACCAGAACCCCCCCCCCCCACCAATATAGGGCTGGTAAGTAGGTCACAAACCAGTTCTACGGCTCAATAAAAACTGCATGAGCCATAGAACTGGTTGGTCACCTACTTATCAGCCCTATAGGACATTGTGTTAGGGTACCATTACACCCCCCTTCAGTATAGGACATTGTCTTAGGTTACCTTAAAACCCCCAAAGCAATATAGGACATGCCAGATGAGTAGCTTTACCTGCAATGCCTGGGCTACCCTTACAGAACTTGCACCCCCACCTCCTAGCTACGCTACTAAATTAATCAGAAATGTTCGACCCCCAGCCCACGCACTATCTAGGATAAATTAATACCGTTGGTAGGCTAATAGGGCTGGTAAGTAGGTCACCAACCAGCTCTACTGCTCAATAAAACCTGCATGAACCATAGGGGTCATCCATAAATGACGTCACACTTTTTAAAAATGATTTTTACCTCCCCTCCTCCCCATCTCCCCTCCGTCACACCTCGTCACAAAAAGCCAGACCCCCCCCTAAAATGACGTCACACCTCAGCCTACAACCCCCCTCAACATTGCAGTTGAATTTTTTTTTTAAAACATCGATATTTTTCCAAACTCTTGTCTGAAATTTGTCAAAATAGAGTATTGTAAACAATTCCTATTACAATTTATTAAAACAGTTTTCTAAAACGCGAAATAACGTCTAAAATTCGTTTACTAACATTTGTTTTTTATAATGAAAAAAGTGTTACGTCGCACCATCTGAACCCCCCCCCTCCCCCTCATCACACATCGTCACAAAATTACCGACCCCCCTCCCCCCTCTGAGTGTGACGTCATTTATGGACGACCCCATAGAACTGGTTGGTGACCTACTTACCAGCCCTATTGTTGTGATTGCTACCATATTGGTTGACATACTGACCTATTTATCCGTAGTGGACCTGGCAGGGCCCGGATGTGGACAAACTGTTGACCTCAAGGACATGAATGACCTGGCCATCGTGTCCGGGAAGGCTGGGGTTAACGCCCCTTCCAAGTGTGAGATCACCCTCAGAACAGACCCAGGGGGGAGAATCCAGTTTCTCATTGACGTCATCAAGTTCTCTGGCTGCTCTGCTGAGATTTACATTTCTGATACAGCTCCATTGGTAAGTGGTCAGTTGCTGGTTAGTGCTGGATCTGAGAGCTAGGGCTAGACCAGTGGGCAGTTAGGGCTAGACCAGTGGGCAGTTAGGGCTAGACCAGTGGGCAGTTAGGGCTAGACCAGTGGGCAGTTAGGGCTAGACCAGTGGACAGTTAGGGCTAGACCAGTGGTCAGTTAGGGCTAGACCAGTGATCAGTTAGGGCTAGACCAGTGGGCAGTTAAGGCTAGACCAGTGGGCAGTTAGGGCTAGACCAGTGGACAGGGCTAGACCAGTGGTCAGTTAGGGCTAGACCAGTGGTCAGTTAGGGCTAGACCAGTGGTCAGTTAGGGCTAGACCAGTGGGCAGTTAGGGTTAGACTTGTGGTCAGTTAGGACTAGACCAGTGATCAGTTAGGGTTAGACCAGTGGTCAGTTAGGGCTAGACCAGTGGTCAGTTATTTTTAGGGCTAGACAAGTGGTCAGTTAGGGCTAGACCAGTGGTCAGTTAGGGCTAGACCAGTGGTCAGTTAGGGCTAGACAAGTGGTCAGTTAGGGCTAGACAAGTGGTCAGTTAGGGCTAGACCAGTGGACAGTTAGGGCTAGACCAGTGGGCAGTTAGGGCTAGACCAGTGGACAGGGCTAGACCAGTGGTCAGTTAGGGCTAGACCAGTGGTCAGTTAGGGCTAGACCAGTGGTCAGTTAGGGCTAGACCAGTGGGCAGTTAGGGTTAGACTTGTGGTCAGTTAGGACTAGACCAGTGATCAGTTAGGGTTAGACCAGTGGTCAGTTAGGGCTAGACCAGTGGTCAGTTATTTTTAGGGCTAGACAAGTGGTCAGTTAGGGCTAGACCAGTGGTCAGTTAGGGCTAGACCAGTGGTCAGTTAGGGCTAGACAAGTGGTCAGTTAGGGCTAGACAAGTGGTCAGTTAGGGCTAGACCAGTGGGCAGTTAGGGCTAGACCAATGGTCAGTTAGGGCTAGACCAGTGGGGTGTTAGGGCTACACCAATGGGCATTTAGGGCTAGACCAGTGATCAGTTAGGGCTAGACCAGTGGTCAGTTAGGGCTAGACCAGTGGGCAGTTAGGACTGGACTAGACAAGTGGGCAGTTTGGACTGGACTAGACTAGTGGTCAGTTAGGGCTAGACCATTGGGCAGTTAGGGCTAGACCAGTGGTCAGTTAGGGCTAGACCAGTGGTCAGTTAGGGCTAGACCAGTGGTCAGTTAGGGCTAGACCAGTGGGCAGTTAGGGCTAGACCAGTGGGCAGTTAGGGCTAGACCAGTGGTCAGTTAGGGCTAGACCAGTGATCAGTTAGGGCTAGACCAGTGGGCAGTTAGGGCTAGACCATTGGTCAGTTAGGGCTAGACCAGTGGTCAGTTAGGGCTAGACCAGTGGTCAGTTAGGGCTAGACCAGTGGGCAGTTAGGGCTAGACCAGTGGGCAGTTAGGGCTAGACCAGTGGTCAGTTAGGGCTAGACCAGTGATCAGTTAGGGCTAGACCAGTGGGCAGTTATGGCTAGACCATTGGTCAGTTAGGGTTAGACCAGTGGGCAGTTATTTTTAGGGCTAGACCATTGGTCAGTTAGGGCTAGACCAGTGGGCAGTTATTTTTAGGGCTAGACCATTGTTCAGTTAGGGCTAGACCAGTGATCAGTTAGGGCTAGACCAGTGGGCAGTTAGGGCTAGACCATTGGTCAGTTAGGGTTAGACCAGTGGGCAGTTATTTTTAGGGCTAGACCATTGGTCAGTTAGGGCTAGACCAGTGGGCAGTTATTTTTAGGGCTAGACCATTGTTCAGTTAGGGCTAGACCAGTGGGCAGTTAGGGCTAGATCAGTGGGCAGTTAGGGCTAGACCAGTGGTCAGTTAGGGCTAGACCAGTGATCAGTTAGGGCTAGACCAGTGGGCAGTTAGGGCTAGACCAGTGGGCAGTTAGGGCTAGACCAGTGGTCAGTTAGGGCTAGACCAGTGGTCAGTTAGGGCTAGACCAGTGGTCAGTTAGGGCTAGACCAGTGATCAATTAGGGCTAGACCAATGCGCAGTTAGGGCTAGACCAGTGATCAGTTAGGGCTAGACCAGTGGGCAGTTAGGGCTAGACCAGTGGTCAGTTAGGGCTAGACCAGTGGGCAGTTAGGGCTAGACCAGTGGTCAGTTAGGGCTAGACCAGTGGTCAGTTAGGGCTAGACCAGTGGGCAGTTAGGCTAGACCAGTGAGGCTGCTACTCTTAAAATATAAATCTGCTTTTATCTTCCTGAAGAAAATATAAGTTTTGATCCACACACTGATTTGCCAAGTCAACATTTTATTATAGACCTACTCAGCAGAATAACATTTCACAGAGAACCATTTCCCTAAATCTGATTTTAAACTAAACCCTTTCTCTCTACTGTTAAACTAAACCAACTGAATGTTAAACCCACCCATTCATTGACTGTTAATCTATTTTTATCCCAGACCAGCATCCAATGCTCAAATAACAACAAAGCCCCTTTGTATAAAAAGTCAAACAGCAATTTCCTGAAAATTGAAGTGAGATCTAAAGACACCCGTCCACAGTTGTTTGACATCAGTATCAAGTTGATGAATGATTTAGGTACAGAGTTTTATTCACAGATTTTTAATAGATTCATCCTAGCACTTCATTTGTTTTACTAAGTTAAGTATAAGATGAAGTGTCAGGATTAAGTCAGTAGTTCACTAGTAAAGGAGAGGCTTGATATTTGCAAGTCTTGAGTGCTGAAGGGGGTGGGTGCTGAGGGATTGGTGTAGAAGGATGGGGGGTGGGGATTGGGTTTTGAAGGGTGGGGGTTGAGGGGTTGTTGATGAGGCATGCCTTCTCAACCCATCTTACGTTCCTCCTTAGACCTAGTAATACACTGGGCAGATGAAGTAGAGTTCATGTTTCTTGGCCTCGGTATGTCAGGGGGTGGTGTGCTTGTCAGCACTATACTCACCCACCTTTACTTTCCCCAATGTTAGTCAGGTACCCATCAGAGCTGAGGAACTCAGTGACGTCCAAAGTCACATGTCTGAACTGAGATTCGAACTCGAGACCTTCAGGCTAGCAGCCTAACACTCTACCATTCGACCATGCCTTCCCTTACCCCTCTATAGACCTATGACAAACTTCCTTAAGATTACAATTAAAAAACATTTGACCTGTATGAACTATTGATGGGAAAAATTTCGTTGCCACTACACTTATTGCAATGATTACAGAGAATCTTATTTAATGAGAAATGACTAATTATTTTACATTTTAGGGCCAAGCTTATTGGACTCCAAAAATATAGCAAATACGCTGGAGGAAAGGGTAGCTTTGGGTATGTTCACTGGTCTATGTTGAAATTAGTCTTAATTGTATTCACATTTTATAATTCTCCAATCAAAACATAAATTAACATACAAATAAATCTGTAATGAATCTAATTGTATTCTTATTTTTCTAGTTAAATAATAAATTACTTACTGGTAATGCCAGCATACAAAGGAAATAAATCTTAAATAGGTTTTGTGTTTTATTTAATGAATGGATGAAAACAAAAGCTTTCAACAGACAAAGAGGTCTTATATTTGATAAACAAATGGACCATAGTTTTTTGTGATGTAATGTGCATGGTAAAAGTGGGGAGGGTTGGTGGACCTCTTTCATCAGATCCAGCATTAGTTCTCTGTTGAAACAAAATATTGAAAAGAACTTTTAATCCTGTTATTTCAAGTTCATTTTGTGCTCTATAGGGGATCAAAACAAATAAAAATTACAAAGAATTTTCCTACTGAAGAACTTCTTACTGTAGTAGTCTACACTATGCAGAACTTTTCTACTGTAGTAGTCTACTTTATGCAGAACTTTTCTACTGTAGTAGTCTACACTAAGCAGAACTTTCCTTCTGTAGTTTGCTCTACTCAGAATTTTCCATATGGCTACAGTGTAAAACATTAGCAAACTCACCTGAATAGGCTTTACAATTACAAAAATATATTTTGAACTTTTATTTATTTACTCATATATGGAAGAAAAAAATACTTGAATCGGATTTAAAAATGGCTTCATAAAACTATAGCAAAAATAATTATTGTTCTCTGTTGGTATATGTTGAAGAAAAATAATTTTCAATTGATAGAACAAGTTAACCAATATAAATGAAATTTTTTTATTGAAAATTTTCAAAAGTTATTAAAATCAAGTGAATTCTATTACAGCATGAAAAGAAATTTTCCAACATTCACAACATTGTTTTGATATACTTTTTTTCATCTATTTCAGTAGATCTTCCTAGTAATGTTTTTTACAATATATTCTAGTGGACCTCAATGGGGCAGGGTGTGACGCATCTGAAGGCTTCTACCTGAAGGACCTGAACGATCTGGCTGACGTCTTTGCTTACATACACACCAGCGCTATGGCCACCAGAGACCACTGCGATGTCACTCTGAGAGCAGACGCGGGTCACGTTCTTCAGTACAAGATAGAACAGATCCAGTTCTACGAGTGTGGCATTGATATCATCATCTATGACAACCCAACGCAGGACGTCGATCCTCTTGTAAGGAGTTTGTCTATTTTTTGGGTGGTGACAGGACAAATGATCTCGGACAAAATATCCCAGACAAAATATGTCAGACAAACCAGACAAAATATCTCGGGATATTTTTTCTGAGATCATTTGTCCTTGAACTGGATATTAATTTTGGGACTATTTATATTTGGTAAAGCATTGTATCGGTCATCTGTCAATGAAACTCTGGAACCATCACCTCAGGGTGAGACATGGGAGACATGTTACTTTAAGGTGGGAAGGGGGGGGGGGGCAGATAGTTAGAATACCTCAGCATTGCAATGTCTCAAAAGTTTACATGGCCTATCTATATCTTAATATATGACACTATTGATCATTTTTAGTAAAAAATTTTTTTCTTCATAATTATCCTTAGCACATAAAAGTTTAATGCTACGTCAGATTAATTAAACCCTTTGTTTATTGGAAATATTCACAGGAGTTTGAATTTCACCATCCTTATTTGCATGAAGCCGGGCAATGTAACACATCTTTCCCTCCCCTTCTGTGTGTAGCTAACATTCACAGTGTAGGCCTATAACTAGACAAACCAAAATGTGACGCAGAAACATAAGAATCAAATTCAACTATGCTCCCTCCTCCCCCCATCCCTTTTTCCCGCTGTAAGATTACGAAGCTCTATTGTTTATATTCCTTACATCATTACCACACTTACATCTTATAACACCACTCCCACTAAAGTTCATTGCTTACCTGTTATAAATTTAGTAATAAATCATTTCTGCTAGGTCAAATGTGTTTATTCTCATGTCACCGCTCAGCATAAAAGTTTCTGGTGTGTTTTAAAGATGTTTTTAAATGATCTTTTCTGTCCCATACATTTTTGCAGCACTTAATTAAATGATGGTTTTTTCTGTCCCATACATTTTTGCAGCACGTAATTAAATGATGGTTTTTTCTGTCCCATACATTTTTGCAGCACGTAATTAAATGATGTTTTTTCTGTCCCATACATTTTTGCAGCACGTAATTAAATGATGTTTTTTTCTGTCCCATGCATGTTTGCAGCACGTAATTAAATGATGTTTTTTCTGTCCCATACATTTTTGCAGCACGTAATTAAGTGTCAGGACAATGCCAAGGTCATCTGTGGCAAGTCAAGGACAAACTACATCAGAATACGGGTGCGCAAGGCTACGCCACAGACCAAGAATTACCAGTTCCGTATGAAGCTGCGTAGTGATTTAGGTGAGTTTTGATTCATGAGTTCTGTATTAGGTGAGTGTTGATTGATTAATAATTTATTAGGTGAGTGTTGATTCATTAATTCTGTATTGGGTGAACCTTAATCAATTAGTTCTGTATTAGGTGAGTGTTGATTCATTAATTCTGTATTAGGTGAACTTAAATCAATTAGTTCTGTATTAGGTGAGTTTTGATTCATTAGTTTTGTATAATGTGAGTGTAGATTCATAAGTTCTGTATTAGGTGAGTGTTGATTTATAAATTCTATATTAGGTAAAGGTTGATTCATAAGTTCTGTATTAGGTGAGTGTTGATTCATTAATTCTGTATTGGGTGAACTTTAATCAATTAGCTCTGTATTCGGTGAGTGTTGATTCCTGAGTTCTATATTAGGTAAGTGTTGATTCATTAGATCTGTATTAGGTGAGTGTTGATTCATTAATTCTGTATTTGGTGAACTTTAATCAATTAGTTCTGTATTAGGTGAGTTTTGATTCATTATTTTTGTATTATGTGAGTGTAGATTAATTAATTCTGTATTAGGTGAGTGTTGATTCATAAGTTCTGTATAAGGTGAACTTTAATTAATTAGTGCTGTATTAGGTGAGTGTTGATGCAATAGTTTTGTATTAGATGAACTTTAATTAATTAGTTCTGACTTAGGAGGGTACTACTGAGTGACAATGGTGATCATTCTTTTCTATTTTCAATAATACCTTTAACTTCTTTAACTTTGTATTGGTTTAATCATCTACAATTTTACTATGAAAAAATTTATAACAAATATTTTAATCACAAGGAATATTTGTAACTACTCTTGAAACAGCATTTGTCTACCCTTAATAGGTGCACCATTTTATTGTGATGAGCCAAGCAAAAATGGATCAGCAGCACAGGTGTCTGTGTACACAGTTGTGATTGCTGGGATAATTTCCTACCTCACAATGGCTGACACACATCTCACATAAGCTGATGGAAATACACACTAAGGCAAGGTGTACGTGTATGCCCAGATGTCAGCTGACCCTAAGGGGTTTGTATGTGTACGTATAGTGTACACGTACACCCAGATGTGAGTGGGTAGTGTGAACCACAGGCAACATCCAGACATAGGTCTATTAAATCCTGGTCGTGGACTTGTATCCTTACACCACATATAAACTTGCGATGTATACTATACTTGTCTAGAAAAAATAAATGACTAGGTCCCCTATACATGTTCTGATAAAATTAATTTGACAAAGTTTTTTCTTTCCTAGACTTGTATAGTCCTACATGTGGGTAGTGTAAACATGCTGTTAGGAAATAATAATTTCAAGAGAATATCTAGTGTCAAAACAAACTTTTTTATACTTCGCACAATGAGTTTGGCCTACTTTTAATTGAAACTGCCGCTATTTACACATTTATTGGGGCATAATGTAAATATAGTCACAATCCTCTTGTGTAGTTGGTGGCAAGTTTATGTAGATGTATATTTTTCTAATGAATGACTTATGTAAGATAGAATAGAAATGTAATTTTTGTGTGAATGTGCTTGTGTGAGAGGATGTAATTTTTGTGTTAGTGTGCACATGTGTGAGAGAATGTAAGTTTTGTGTGAATGTGCTCATGAGTCGATATAGATGGCTAGCAATAAATTTGACAAGAAAATAAGTAAGCGGAGCAAGTTTTTTGTTTTCAAATTTATTGAATTTTTATTTAAAATATTGCTTTAAGAATGTACCTTAGGATTAAAAGGATATTTTGCAATGAATATACAGCACTTATTATGATAAATTTTAAGCAGCCTTATAAAAAAAACGCCAGTGTGATTAGTGTATATATATGGCACTTTTATAAGGTTAGTTACAATTCCAGACAGGTCCAATTCAAGTAAATCATGATTTAAAAACTTTCTTGTAAAAACAGTAATAACCAATACAGGTACTCGTGGATCAAATGAAAGCACATGCTTCATTAGTTATAAATCATGTTTTGCTGGGTAATAGAACAATATTGCTAAATGTTTTTATTTAGAATAATAAAATATATAAGAAATGCACATTTGTGTCAATTGTATACCTTTTAAAATGGAATAAAGTTTAGAACATGTTACAACACAGCAGAAAAAATATTTAATTAAACTCAACTTGTTTTTTTAGACTGCGAATATACTTTAATCCATTTTATCATGTTTTTTTTATACTGCAAGTAGTGCAAGCATAGTAATTGTAATAAATTTTCAAAAAATATATTTAAGTACGTTACAATAAAATCTTAAAAGCTGATTAATGCTGAACATATTTAGATGCAATGTCACTATTTAGGATTTATCTATACCGGCTATAATGTGGTTTATTTTTGTACTTAAGTTACCATTGTCTTTCACAAACATTTTTTATACTTGTTTTTCCTTTATTAAACTTTATTATTTACTGCATAAATATTTGTGTCTGTTAAAACATAGAATAAAATGTATCGAAAATAAAAATCTCACCTTAAGTAAATGTGGAGAAAGGGCTTAAAATTTAGATAGCATGTATTTTGTACTTAAAAAAAAATAAAAGATAAAAAGCACTACTTTTCATTGATTACATTTGTTTATTTGGACGTTATCATGTACTAACACTGAATGACAATATGGTGGACACATTGCCTTACAAATTTTAATTAGTTCCAAGAATTATAGAAGCATGGATATACTTGGGTGTTGGCATATAAAGCAATAACTAACATTATACATTAACAGGTTGGGACCAATCTCAAGGTTGTTTCAATTATTCAGTGGATACCTACCTCTAAAAATGTACTCATGCCTTCTCCCCATTCCCCAGTTTCTTTCTTTCTTGGATACTAATTTACCTGGGTCCAGATTTAGCATTTCAACCGATTTGTCTAATATACTAAAAAGTCTGGAAAATAAATAATTTGCTAAAATGAAATTTCAAAAATGATGTTTTAATTACTGAACCTTTTACCATGTGACGTAAGTCCCACTAGACACTACGGACAACTCCAAAAAAAAAATACGATTATTAGAATTATTTGGATACACAACTTTCAGGAGTAAAACATTAAGTAATTTAGTCACGGCACTCACACATACAATTTGGCAATTAGTGCACTGCACACATAAATTATGGCAATTAGCATGCTGCACATACAAATTTACATAAATTAGGAGAACACAAAGCAATTATTTTCATAAATTTCGTTTAGAAATTTAACATTTCTCTAATTTAAAAGTTTCTTATAAAAAAAATGGCACCGGGCATTTGATGATGTAAAAAAATTATAAATCTATGTAAAATTGTGTAAATATATGTAACATAACAGACCTTAAAAATATACACTTGTAAACAAAAAAACTGTTACTGACTTTTGACCAATGACAAAATGAACCTCATCTTAGCTATTTCTCCTTAGTACAGGTTAAATAGCTCAGATTCTGGTGGTCAAAACTGACTGATGAAAGCTCAGGTCAAATCAAAAATATCATTCAAAATGTGGGACGCTATCAAATAATCTCATACATATTACATGTAATTAAAAAAACATAAGACAAAACACCATCTGTCCATACTATTTAGGGACCAAACTACTTGCTTTAAAAAAAATATTTTGTTGACAAAATCGCTGTAACTGAACTTAAAAGATTTACTGTAACTAATCCTCACACATTGTGAACTTACTCCATTGAATCTACTTCACCTTTTTATTGTCTGTTCAATTTTATATATAAACAATGTTACTTGGTATTCAGGTGACTAGAATTTTTTAAAATACAAACTATAACTTTTTAAGCTCTAATCGGATTCTAGAAAAGTATACATTTATACTGTTGTGCATAGACTGGATGAGCGCAGAAAATGTATACTATTGTGCATACTGCATAGACTGGGGAACATAATACTTTTATGCATAGATTGCACAGAATAATTTAACAAAACAGTGGAAAAATCTATGAAATCTCATCAAATCTTAGATGCCCAGGTGAACACATGCCCAGGTGTACCACATGCCCAGGTGTACCACATGCCCAGGTGTACTACATGCCCAGGTGTACCACATGCCCAGGTGAACCACATGCCCAGGTGAACCACATGCCCAGGTGAACCACATGCCCAGGTGAACCACATGCCCAGGTGTACCACATGCCCAGGTGAACCACATGCCCAGGTGTACCACATGCCCAGGTGTACCACATGCCGAGGTGTACCACATGCCCAGGTGTACTACATGCCCAGGTGAACCACATGCCCAGGTGAACCACATGCCCAGGTGTACCACATGCCCAGGTGTACTACATGCCCAGGTGAACCACATGCCCAGCAAACAGTAACATTAATGAGATGGAAATGTTAGGTTCAACTCCAAACTGTTAGAACTAGTCAAACAGACCTCTAGTTGTTAAGTATTAGTCCAGCTAATCTCCAAGTAATCTAAACTTCTAAAAAAAAACTAATATAGATAATCCCCCCCCCCTCCTTCCAGACACACACAACAAGAAACTGGCATTACTGAAAACTAGATGGACTCACCAAACTAATATTCAAACTGACATTACTGAAAACTAAATGGACTCACCAAACTAATATTCAAACTGGCATCACTGAAAGCCAAATGGACTCACCAAACTAATATTCAAACTGGCATTACTGAAAACTAGATGGACTCACCAAACTAATATTCAAACTGGCATTACTGGAAACTAGATGGACTCACCAAACTAATATTCAAACTGGCATCACTGAAAGCCAAATGGATTCACCAAACTAATATTGTTGACTGATATACAGTGTTTCTTCCCAGAAGAGTCTACCCCCCCCCCCCCCCGAACGAAATGGAATTCATATAGAAAATATATACTTCTAACAGTGAGTCGTCATCCCCCCCCCTGGAAATTTTATTTCTCCCCCCCCCCCCCTCCGGAGAAAAAAGTCTGGAAGAAACAATGCTGATAATGATATAAGAAACTGTTAATGGTCATGAACTTCAATGTATTTTAATCCCTTAAATGAGAACATTGATCAAATTATGCATTAATACTGATTTTATTTTTCTATTGTAGTATCCTACCACAAACTATGACGTTGTCGAAATAGTCCGACATGTAACTACATGTATAAATTACACGTACAATAATGATTGTCACACAACACGCTGAATAGTTTTATGAAAGTCAAGGTACCGCAGGACTAGAAAACCAGATGCATTAATTACCCTCCAATTCATAAAACTTAAACATTTTCAAAAATTACCTCAACAAAAACATTTCTATTTTGCTGCCTAAATTTCTATACCTGGACTTTGGGAAGTCCAAAATTACTGATTAAAAAACCCTAACCATTTCATTTCTATAATGCACTATGTATGAACAGAGAGGGGTATTAAATAAATAGAAAGAAACCTACAGTTGAGCAAAGTTGTATACATAAACAATTATTAAAAAAATGACAAATTGTAAACTTTCAAATAAAAGATCAAAGAAAAGATAACCAGTGCAGTTGCCTGAGGTTGACGAGCAGCATTCTCATTGTTGGAGTGATCTTTTTTATGTGACAAATTCTCCTTCTGTGTAGTAGTACTCACTTCCCTGTGTGATCCTGACTGGCTCTCCGCACATGTTCCATTTCCATCAACAAAATCACTGTCTTGTTTACAGCATATTGTGTCTCTATAGCCGTCACAGGTTTGTTTCTCAAAATTCAAGTAAAGATTTACACTCACCCCACATAGGCTGCAGGGGACACAATCAAAGTAACACTTTCCATCATAACGTTTCTTACGGTACATCCTCCCTTTGCAGTACACCTCTGAATCCCTTGTAGCATTGCAAGGATTCTTGAGATATTCATTCTAAATAGAAAAAATTTAATCAATAAATTATTACTACTTTGTGAGATTTAAAAATCATAGAATAAATATAGAATATGATAATATAAATATGATAATTTATTTATCCTCTGCATTTAGTTTAGACAAGCCAAGCTCACTTAGTATGCTGCAATTGTGTTCTAAGTTATAACAAGATGCCTCAATGTTGCTCTAATTATCATACAATGCCTTTAACAAATAGGCCTACTTTTATTACTGGTTTAGTTTAGGTAGTATCATTGTTTTTTTTTAATTAGGTAGTATCATTGTTTTTTTAATTAGGTAGTACATTTGTTTTTTTAATAAGGTAGTATCATTGTTTTTTAATAAGGTAGTATCATTGTTTTTTAATAAGGTAGTATCATTGTTTTTGTTTAGACAGTATTATACTTGTTTAGGTTGTATTATACTTTTTGTTTAGGTCATATACTTGTTTAGGTCATATCATACTTTTTCTTTAGGTCGTATCATACTTGTTGTTTAGGTCATACTTGTAACTTGTTTAGGTCGTATCATACTTGTAATTTGTTAAGGTAGTATAATACTTGTTAAGGTCAAGGGCTTTTATGTTCCACTCCTCAACAGGAGGGAAGGTGGTGGTAGAGCAGTGTGGTTTTGGTCAGGATGCCCTAGTTTATGGACAATCCTTGACCCACTTTACAGCAGGATACTTTACGCCCAATTCTAAAACATAAATCATAGTATTTCATTCAGAAAACAGGTCAACTCTACTTCATTTATTCTATGAACCAACAAAGCTTGAATGGGAACCATGCACAATACATCTAGCAGTACTCACAACAGGATCAATAGCGTAGCATTGTTCGCAGTGAGAATGTTTTCCTTCCCGAGCCATCGCTTCTGTCATAAAGTGTCCAGGTTTGCAAGGCTCACACACGCCAGTGGTCCCGTGCCAAAATTGTCCAGCAGGACAAAAAATTTTATCTCCCGAAGATACGGCGTACAGTATACGTGGCTTAGGTAAGGGTCTTGAGGGCACGTCTGGATCACAATCTCCTTCTTCTGAACTCTGGGCTCCAGCTAATGATGCGCAGCACACAACTGACAAAACTATAGCACTGAAAATTTGATGCATTGTTGACTTTCAATTCTTTGAGACAGCACCAGTTACCTGCAAAGAGATAAGACCATCCCATGTTACAAGATTAGACTTAACGAGCCGACCCGCGGTGTATCATACGCCGGTATTTAGTTGTTGTTTTTTCTACTTTTCAGTAATTTATAATTTGTGAATTCGACAGTACCAATGCTGCCACTGAAAATATTTGCTTAAAAACACTAAACCCCGTTTCCCCCTCCCCACGTGAAAGCAGCCTCCTCTTACTTACCTCCTCTAAGTTTAAAATCGTTTCAAACTAATTTTCTGCCCCTAATAGCCGTCACCAAACCCGTCTCTATGATTGTAAAATTTAAACAGTGTGAACCACAGCTCACCAGACCATGTGAGGGGGTGGGGGATGTGGGGGGGGGGGAGTTTGGTAGCGATAGAGAGGAAGAGAGGGGACTGTAAGGCGCGCTTTGCAGCTTATTTTCTAACGGCTCCCAGAAGAGAATTATATATATAGATTATGACTTCCATACAATACATTTTATTTACATATTTTTCTAACCAAATGAAAATGACGTATCAAACTAGTTGGACTCTCAGAGAAGATTTGAACTATTTTTGCAGTCTTATTAGTAAATTATTAGCAGTAATTATAAAAGCTTCATAAGTTACATTTTCTATCGATTTAAAAAAAATTTAATGCACTTTTAAAAAAAGTTTTTATTAATGTCAAGTAGCCTACAGGGGTCGGCATGGTCGAGTCGGTAAAGCTCAAGGCTGCTAAACTGAAAAGCCTCGAGTTCGAGCGCTCTGGCAGATGAGGCTCATTAGCTGGGGACAGCTACTCTTCTAGGAGAGAACTCCAAAATCAAACAACTGCTGCTTAGTTGTCTGATGTTTGTGAATCGCGACATACCATAACTAGCATAAAAATGTGTCCAAATTTCAAAACAACTATATACTATATTTATATAGATCTACCTCAAATTCACTTTTTTTTTTATTCAGTGTCAGTTGAGTATAGTATTAGTATAATGAATAATTGTGAATGAGAGAAATTCAGCACAAATAATTTTTTACTAATTTTACACGCTTGGAACATAATTCTGGCGTCCGTTAAGGGCTTAAAAATGTGAAATAATTACTCTCGCTAGTGTTGGCCAATTTTACATACCTACAGCGATAGAATAGATTACCCATTTTGTAACTTTCAAAACATAGATCTAAATCTATCTAAATCCTCCTAAAAATGTGAAATAATTTTAAAAATTTAACTCTTTAAGATCGTAACGACACTCCCAGCTGTCGGTATGCCGGCCTGCCATACTGTAACGACGCTCCCAGAGTTCGATAAAATTTTCTCTATTTAATTCATTGTTTTTCGAAATCCAAGTTTTTAATTGTATGTCTAGGTCATGATAACGCCAGAGCAGCCATTTTTCGTTGTATTTACTTCTTGTAGTTTTCTCGTTAGGTTGAATTTGTATTTTATAGAATTTTTTTTGTAAACAACTCAAAAAATAGCATTTGTTAACACTGCGGAATGCCATTCAGCGACCGCGTCTATATATTTACACCGCCGCTTTATAAAATTAACCAAAACTAGAAAAATGAATGTACTTTCGCTTTCTATGACAAAGAACTAAGAACTCATGAAAAGAATTCTTATTATTAATTTTCCCGACAGAGGCGTAATTTTCGGACAAAAAAATCAACTCTTTATTTTTTCTTCTTTAAAACTAAGTAATTATCTTTCTTCAATAAATAAATAATTCCTTAAAATTTATATCAGTGTGTAGGGTATTCAATTAGGATTAATTTTTATCAATAATGTGTGGGGTTCAAATTAACGGGTAAAAAGTTATGGGTCATTTAGCCGCAGGGGTACTGAAAAAAAATAAGTGAAAAAAAATAATTCCGGTCAAACGTGAAAATAAGTACGGCTTACGGGCTTAAAGAGTTAAACTTAAAGTTCAACTTAAAGAGTCACCGTTTTGTACATTACTTAATTAATACATTACTTACAATACTTATTGTGGTAAAACTCCATTTTAGCGTATTTTATTCTACGCTTGTCGTTCACCTCCAGTTGAGCGTATTTTATTATAATAACCGAAACACACGAAAACATTAGGAAAACACGATTGATTTATTTCATTTGTATTGTATTTTTGTTTTCACAAATGAATAAAATGAATGTTTTAAAAACACGACTTATTTATTTGTATTGTATTTTTGTTTTAACAAATGAATAAAAACAACAAAGAGACTGACTGAAAAGCTTTGTTTGTTGGTTACAAAAATAGAGATGCACACTTTGTACAAATAAGTGTTCCAATGTCAACTAAACTGAATAAAAGTATTAAAATGCATAATAATGCTGCCGAAAGTGGGGCGGGGGTAGGGGTGGTGGAATTTGGTGAGGGAAAGTGTGACAACTCACGTTGTCATTTAACAAAAAATAATGTTAGGGGTCGTCCATAAATGACGTCACACTCGTAGGGGGGAGGAGGGGTCCGTAATTTTGTGACGGTGTGTGATGAGGGGAGGGGGGGGAGGGTTCAGATGGTGCTAAGTCATTCTAGGGGGTGGGGGTCTTGCTTTTTGTGACGGAGGGGAGTGGGGAGATAAAAATTGTCCAAAAAGCGTGACGTCATTATTGGATGACCCCTTAAACTTAAACACTGATTTCATACGTCACACCTCAGCCTACAACCCCCCCTCCCTCAAAATTTATGTTGAATTTTTCTTAAAACATCGATATTTTTTTCCAAAATCTTGTCAGAACTCTGTCAACATAGAGTATTTTGATCAATTCGTATTACAATTTATTAAAACCGTTTTCTAAAACGCGAAATAACGGCTAAAACTCGTTTTTCTAGTAATGCTTTTTTATAATTAAAAAAAGTGACGTCACACAATCTGAAACCCCACCCCCTCCCCCTCATCACACACCATCACAAAATTGCGGACCCCCTCTCCCTTACGAGTGTGACGTCATTTATGGACGACCCCACATCAATTTTTTTTAAAAGTCAGAAATTTACTCATACAAAAAATCATACTTGATACATATATCAAAATATTGGGAAGGATGGTAGATTTACTATGAATTTAAATAACATACAAACTATAGATCTAGTAAAAATATTTTTTTCAGTTTTGGCAAAATTTTCAAATTAAAAAACACAGAGTTTGTACATTTATTGCATAAATACAAAAACATAATACAGAATAATTAACAGTGTATCAGTTTCACCATGAGACAAATGCCTTTAAAAAAATACAATACAAATAAACAAGTCATGTTTTTTAAATATTCATTTTATTCATTTGTTAAAACAAAAATACAATACAAATAAATAAATCGTGTTTTCCTAATGTTTCGGTGTGTTTTGGTTATTATAATAAAATACGCTCAACTGGAGCCTGTCTGGAGGTAAACGACAAGCGAAGAATAAAATAATAAAAATATGGCTAAAATGGAGTTTTACTCTTGCCTTATTGTTATTACATTACTTGGGTAAAACTCCATTTCAGCGTATTTTATTCTCCGTTGCTTGTTCACCTCCAGTTGAGCGTATTTTATTATAACAACCGAAACACGCCAAAACATTAGGAAAACACGATTTATTTTTTTGTATTGTATTTTTGTTTTAGCAAATGAATAAAAATGAATATTTAAAAAACACGACTTGTTTATTTGTATTGTACTTTTTAAAAAAGGCATTTGTCTCATGGTGAAACTGATACACTGTTAATCATTCTGTTTTATATTTTTGTATTTATGCAATAAATGTACCAACTCTGTGTTTTTTAATTTGACAGTTTTGCTAAAACTGAAAAAAATATTTTACTATAGAGTTGTATGTTATTTAAATTCATAGTAAATCTACCATCCTTCCTTTTTTTGTATGAGTAAATTTCTGACTTTAAAAAAAAAAAATTGATGAGGGGTCGTCCATAAATGACGTCACACTCGTAAGGGAGAGGGGGGTCAGCAATTTTGTGACGGTGTGTGATGAGGGGGAGGGGGTGGGGGTTTCAGATGGTGTGACGTCCCTTTTTTGCATTATAAAAAAGCAATGTTAGAAAAACAAGATTTAGCCGTTATTTCGCGTTTTAGAAAACGGTTTTTATAAATTGTAATATGAATTGATCAAAATACTCTATGTTGACAGAGTTCTGACAAGATTTTGGAAAAATTATCGATGTTTTAAGAAAAATTCAACAGAAATTTTGAGGGGGGGGGGGGGGGTTGTCGGCTGAGGTGTGACGTCATTTTAGGGGGAAGTCTGACTTTTTGTGACGACGTGTAACGGAGGGGAGGGGGGAGGTAAAACTCGTAAAAAAAGCGTGTCGTCACAAAAAGCAAGACCCCCCCCTACGAGTGTGACGTCATTTATGGACGACCTCTAACATTTTTTTTTTAAATGACAACGTGAGTTGTCACACTTTCTCTAACACTCCAAGCAATCCCTCACCAAATTCCACCCCCCCCCCCCTCGGCCCACTTTCGGCAGCATCATTGTGCCTTTTAATTTTTAATACTTTTATTCAGTTTAGTTGAAATTGGAACACTTAATTGTACAAAGTGTGCATCTCTATTTTTGTAACCAGCAAACAAATCACTTCAGTCAGTCTCTTTGTTGTTTTTTATTCATTTATTAAAACAAAAATACAATACAAATAAATAAGTCGTCTTTTTTAAACATTCATTTTATTCATTTGTGAAAACAGAAATACAATACAAAAAATAAATCGTGTTTTTCTAATGTTTTGGTGTGTTTCGGTTATTATAATAAAATACG
Source organism: Physella acuta (assembly GCF_028476545.2). Taxonomy (NCBI): domain Eukaryota; kingdom Metazoa; phylum Mollusca; class Gastropoda; family Physidae; genus Physella; species Physella acuta. The sequence goes on from NW_026731585.1 coordinate 552,032, forward strand.
CTCAACTGGAGGTAAACAAGCAACGGAGAATAAATTACGCTAAAATGGAGGTTTACCCATTACTTGACTTAGGCCAGTTAGGCCCTCAGACTTAGGCCTACTAGAATCTAGATCTAGAAATCTAGATCTAGATATCTAGATCTATATTCTAGATCTAGAATCTAGATTTAGATCTAGTAGATCTAGTGATTAGGATTAGACCTAGAGTGACAGAGTCTACCTTAATTAATTATTAATTAATTAGATCTAATTATTAATGACAATATGAATATTTTAGGCCTAAGGTAAATCGAGATGTAGAATGTAGATTCTAGATCTAGATCAAGATTCAGAATAAGTTATCATCACTGTAACCTTACTCACCTACTGCCGTACTGTAATGGTAGATCTAGAACCTAGATCTAGATCTAGATCTAGATCTAGATTTAGAGTTCTCTTTTTCCAGGAAATCGCTCGGTCTAACCAGCCTCTCGTAGCAAAGAGTTACAAAAACGAAAGCGCACTAAACACTTCTACTGATTGGCCTAATTAATACCACGTTTACACTTGCGACATGTATACTATACATTTCTAGAAAAAAAAACTCCGCTATAGGGTCTAAGATCACTAGAGGACAGTGTTTCTTCCAGACTTTTTCTCCGGGGGGGGGGGGGGGGGCACTTGAAATTTTCGGGAGGGGGGGGGGGCGGTAGACTTTCTTCGGGAGGGGGGGGGGGGACTGACACTGTTAAAAGTACATATTTTCTATATAAATTATATAAATTTCATTTCGTTCGGGGGGGGGGGGGGGAGGTAGAATTTTTTCGGGGGGGGGGGGGGGCTGGAAGAAACTCTGCTAGAGGAGAATCTGTGCAGTTTTTACGAACAGTAAGGTCAATAAAAGGGCGGCTAATCAAACAAAGTAAATAGTCAACAGGTATAACAGCAACTTTTGCAGATGTTCATGCTTTTAAGCAAACGTAACAGTGTTTCTTTTTCTCCCGGGGGGGGGGGGGGCATTGGTAAAAGTACATATTGCCTAAAGACTTTCTTCGCCCCCCCCCCTCCCATGAAGAGATGCTTGGAAGAAACGTTGCCACAGAAACAGTAGATTTTTACCTCTGTCTGATAGTTTCTGCGTCACAATATGTCGCAAATACCCGTCACGCTTTTGATTACAGATCCATTAACATTACAGTGTTCTTAAATGGGGTTTGTTTTCTAAAATATTGAAATCATTGAGCTGGGTGAAAATTACGTATATTGATACATTTACATAACGATTTACAAAATGATAAATGACCTAGCATTAAAAATATTATTAAAAATAATTTTTAAAAAGTCTGGCGTCACGCTTTCTGAACCTGTCTCCTCTCCATTGTCATATATCGCCACCCCCCCCTCCCAGTGGCGTAGCTAGGGGAGGGCGGGTGGGGCGGCCGCCCCGGGCGCCAACCGCTAAGGGGGCGTCAAAAAGGGTTGAAAAAAACTGATTTTAAGTAGGGGTGTTGAATTATATATACATTTGTACAACAATTGTGAGGCACCACAATAGAAACATTTAAGGATAGTGACTGGTTAAAAGCGCCACCTACCTTTCCAAGAGGGTGGGGGGGGGGGGGGGGTTCACTAACTTGAATAACAATATATAAATAAATAAATAAATAAATAAATAAATAAATAAATAAATAAATAAATAAATAAATAAATATATATATATATATATATATATATATATATATATATATATATATATATATATATATATATATATATATATATATATATATATATATATATATATATATATATATATATATATATATATATATATATATATATATATATGAGCGTGTGGGGCGCAAAATGGATGTTTCTACACGGGCGCCGGAATCGGTCGCTACGCTTCTGCCCCCCCCCCTATTATTTTGGCGTCATTTAAATAGAACCCCTAACTGTTAGCATGTTTACCCTAAACAGTTTACGGAAGCATTTTTTTCATGCAAAGCGAAGTAACTCTATTAAAATAATCGACCCAATAAGCCTAGTCTAGTTATATCCCCTTATAAAAAATGTAAACTCTCAGTTATCTTGTACATCTGTTATCTGTGCAGCCGTTTCCATTGTGTTTGTAGTTTTACTTCAAATTAGGAATACAATTCTACAGTGCCGCCAGACCCCGCAATGCCCACGCCGACCATAATCCATTTTTTTAGTTAAGAAATCTTAATTTTCTTTTATTTTTGACTTGATGGTTGTTTTGTTAAAAGAATACTGTAGCTGTGGTTAGATTATCTTATTCTATAGACACCATCCCACGCTCTTGTATAATTATTCTTTTTCCCTTTGCTTTAAACCAGGGGTCTCCAAACTACGGCCCGCGGGCCGAATGCGGCCCGCGATGTCCTCTCATCCGGCCCGCGGAGATCTTTTTGTCCACGGAAAAAACGTCTGTTGGTAATGGCTGAGGAACTTTGACCAGAAAAACCAAAGACATGTCAGGAACTAACTGGCCCCCAAACTGAAATTTGATAGTTAATGCGGCCCTCGGACTGAAAAGTTTGGAGACCCCTGCTTTAAACCATTGTGAAAGAAGGCAAACGTTTAAACCACTTCCATGACTTATTTCCCTTTTTTAAATAGTCAAACAAGAGTGCTCATAAGCTCCTTTTAATAGATTTTGTACTAAACATTTAAATAGCAATTACTTCTCTTAATTTTTTTAAATACATACTAAAGGATGACATAGTATAAAAAGGAAATGTATTTAAAATTAATAATATAAATACGAAAAGACATAAAAATAAACATAACACGAGAAGCCATTACATATAAAGCTTTGATATTTCAGATTTTTTTGACCGTATCGAAGTTAAGAAAATTTACGGCCGAAATCAAATAAAACAGCTTTTCAAAAACACTAAAGCACTCACATGTCCTGCGTGATTGTTTTTTATAGGCCATTGGATCGTGTCATGTGTCCATTTATTCTGAGTTTCTTTCCCTTGACGATGCTTTGCATGTTCTCATTTGGCTTTTCTTTAACGGATCTTAATGAGTCGAGTATGAGATTCCTAGAGGTCTACTGGCACGTTCTTGTATAGCTTTTGACAGCATTGTCAGTTTAGAAACTTGAAGCACACATTTATACGTGGAAAAAAGTATAATAAGCAGTAGCTAATTGAACTATTCTAACAAATTTTATTTTCCATATAAAGCAACAGATAAGCACAGGATATAGAGCTATACAATTAAAAAGGATTTGAAAGTGTTAAACCACACTTAACCTAACCACTTCTTACACAACCATATCTTACACAACCATATCTTACACAACCATATCTTACACTACCATTTCTTACACTACCATTTCTTACACAACCACGCCTAACACAACCACATCTAGCACAACCACATCTTACACAACCACATCTTACACAACCACATCTTACACAACCACATCTTACACAACCACATCTTACACAACCGCGCCTAACACAACCCCTATCCAGCACAACCACAGGTAAGCCTACCAGTCTCAAGATAAATGATCGATGCAATACAACACGATCGTTAGTTATTGATATTATCTGCTAAATGATAATGGACAGTACAAGATTTTAAATTATCACACAATAGCTATTTAATAGGTAAGACAAAATTAAAAGTTGCTATGACGTAACACACATTTCTCTAACCATACAACAACAGTTGTTTCAAAACGTACAAAAAAGTTGTTTCGAAACATAAAAATATACCATGGTAGTATAATAATCTTTTCAAAATGCAAGCAAAGAAAAATATTGAAATATTGGAATATAAAACTAATGCCTCAAAGGTATTTCAATACATCTTCGATACGCTAACCAGCGTTAAGTTAATATAGAATTAGATCGAAATTTACCAGTAACAGAAAATTGCACACACTGTGTGATATAGAAATAATACTTGTCTCGAACACAGAAGTAAAACCCACCCTAAAGTCCCGACTAGAATTTAACCCATTCTCTAACTACATTCTTTAAAGAACGAATAACACTATTTTTAACCCATTCTCTAACTCATTCTTTAAAAAAACGAATCATACTTTTAAAATCCTTATTCTAACTACATTCTTTGAAAAAACGAATTATACTTTTTAAATCCATACTCTAACTACATTCTTTAACAAATGAATCACAAAAAAAAAAATTGAGCTCAGAAATTATGCAGCCTCTAAAATCATTTGGCATATATTATGTTTTATAAAACACAAGGATGACATTAATTTTAATTACGAGCCTAATAAATGAGCAACAAAGCGCTAAACATGTACACTAACAAATAAAATACAATGGCATTTTGTTTTCGATCAATGTTTTAAGCACATGCAATACAATTCATATCTGAATATCAAAAGGTGCACTGCTAAAAGTGAAGCGGAAACGTTCAAAAACTGGGCTGAATAAATTCATCTTAAATCAATAAGCACCGATTATGTAAATCTTTCTTAGCGTACCCATGGAAAGCAACTTTATTTGAGGTAAATATGTGTACATTTATAATATAAAAGTAAAAAAAAATAAGTATCAAAATGCAATATTTTCTATAAAACCTAAACTCACTATAATTTTAAGAAACCTAATAAATTGAATTTTCATTAAAGGATTTGTTAACAGAATCCGCAAGATTTTTTCCGAACTTGTTCTAAACATAAATAGCAAACCTTCCTAGTAAAATTGATAGAAATCAATTCATTGGAACATTTTTAAAATTGTATTCGATACTTCTTACCATAAACTAACGGCCTTTTAAAAACAATGATATAGATTAAAATAAGCATTAAAAAATTCATTCCTCAATTTATATTGCTGTTTTTTTATATTTTTAAAATGTAGGCATATATGATGTAGCGTATCTCAATTTCATAGATTAATTAATCTGGCTCTGAAGTAAAATCTTACAATTTAATTTAAGTTATGTTTGTTTTAATTTTTTCAATTATATTGATTTTGTTCTTTGAAATTGCTGAAAAATAATAACGCAAAATATTAATTAGATTAACAGAGTGGTACCGTTTTCATATAACATGGAATGCTTATAAATTATCATTGTTTTTGCTGAAAAAATAAAACTATCCAACTATCTAAACAATAAAACTATCCATTTATCTTACTAATAAAACTATCCAAATATCTTAAGAAAAGAGCTGTTTTATTTTATTTTATCAATAAAGCTATCAATTTATCTTAAAAAAAAAACTTTACATTAACAATAAAACTATCCATGTATCTAAACAATACATTTATCCATTTATCTTAACAATAAAAATATCCGTCTATATAAAGAATAAAACTATCCATTTATCTTAACAATAAAACTACCCATTTATCTTAACAATAAAACTATTCATTTATCTTAACAATAAAACTGTTCATTTATCTTAACAATAAAACTGTTCATTTATCTTAACAATAAAACTTCCCATTTATCTTAACAATAAAACTGTTCATTTATCTTAACAATAAAACTGTTCATTCATCTTAACAATAAAACTACCCATTTATCTTAACAATAAAACTGTTCATTTATCTTAAAATTAAAACTACCCGTGTATCTTAAAAATAAAACTATCACATACACTCGTGTGATTTCTATATTTGAGATCATAAAAACGAATGTTTATTTTTTAAGTCACGTATGTTAAAATTTAGTTGATGATAATAAAATTTGCATGCAGGATTTATTTATATCAGTGTATAAATATTAAACATACATTTTGAATAAGCTAGATATTACACAACCAACTGATCTCCTTATAGGTCTGTCCAGCAGAACCTATTCTAGTGCCAGCGAATGTACACGACACATCAAATATGATGTAAAGATGTGAATACAATAAGAAAGCCTACTATACATGCAGAGGCTTTTGGTGCCGAAACTTCATTTTTTGGCGTTTCTTTAGCTGCCCCTTTAGGAGGTTCAGTGATGGTGTTTCCTACATATAATAAAATATCAGGCAATTTAGTGATTTCTTCGTGAGTACTGTTGAGTGTTTGCTCCGCTCTGACACACGTCCCATCTTCCCCTATGACGTCATCTGCGTGTCGACAACACTTCACGTCTGTGTACCCGGCGCACGGTCGTGCCGGGTAGTTGAGGCCCAAACTTTCCCCAACGCCACACAGTGAGCAGGCCAGACACTCGAAGTAGCATTTACCGTCCTCAGTCTTGTGGCGGTAGAATCCGTCGGTACAGAGAATCTCCGCGTCCCGTGTGGAGTTACAGGGTGTCACCAGTCGTTCATTCTGGTGGGAAATGGGAAAACAGTGGTTTCACAACTGGTTCATTCTGATGGGAAATGGTAAAATTAAAGTGGTTTTACAACTCGTTCATTCTGATGGGAAATGGTCTAATAAACTTGCTTGAATTCTTTTACAACAAATCAGTAACCTCCAATCATAGTTAGAACAAATCAAGAACTTACAATCAGAGTTAGAACAAATCTAGAACTTACAATCAGAGTTAGAACAAATCTAGAACTTACAATCAGAGTTAGAACAAATCTAGAACTTACAATCAGAGTTAGAACAAATCTAAAACTTACAATCAGAGTTAGAACAAATCTAGAACTTACAATCAGAGTTAGAACAAATCAAGAACATACAATCAGAGTTAGAAAAAATCTAGAACTTACAATAACAGTTGGAGCAAATCTAGAACTTACAGAGTTAGAACAAATCAAGAACTTACAATCAGAGTTAGAACAAATCAAGAACTTACAATTGTGTCGAGCTGGTAACACTTTTCACATTCTGTGTGTTGACCACTCGCCGCCATCATGGCTGTCATGAAGTATCCCTCCCCACATGTCTGGCACTGTGATGTCACGGTGTCCAGAAACTCCCCCGCCGGGCACTTGACCGCGGTCGGGGTTAGAACTCGAAGTGTGACCTTCTTAGGCAGCGCCCTGGAGGGAACGTCCGGATCACAGGTGCCAAAGCTTTGGTCAGACTCGTGGTGGGGGGAGATTCCAGAAACAATGGCAGACAGCAAGTTGCAGCAGTGTAGGAAGAACAGTGCTGTTCCCAATTTTATAGATATGGTTGGCATTTTTGTTCCCCTTGCAAGACTGAAATCAGTATACACATTGATTGTATAGATTGATACAACCATATTTTGGTAATATAATCAGTTTTTAGATTAAATTAAGCTAATAAAAAAAAGAAACATCTAATAAATTGAAAATAATTTTAAATTAATAGTTGATAAGAAAAGTTAGTAACCTATTTAATTTAATTATATATATATATATATATATATATATATATATATATATATATATATATATATATATATATATATATATATATATATATATATATATATATATATATATATATATATATATATATATACAGGGGCGTAGCGAGAGGGGGGGGGGTCGGGGGGTGCCGACCGCACCGGCTGACACCATTTAGGGGGGTGAAACCAAGGCAAAAAAATAGCAAAATATATAGAGAAAAACTTGAGGGGGGTTGGCAAATCGAAAACTTGAAGGGGGGGTGCAAATCGAAAGTTTGAGGGGGGGGGGGGGGTGGAAATCGAAAATTTGAAAGTTTGTCCCCGGGAAGGGTCGCTACGCCTCTGGGGGTGACACCATTAAGTGCCGCACCGAGTGACACCCGACCTCGCTACGCCACTGTATATATATATATATATATATATATATATATATATATATATATATATATATATATATATATATATATATATATATGTATATATATTTATATATATATATATATATATATATATATATATATATATATATATATATATATATATATATATATATATATATATATATATATATAAAATTGTAGGCATATATATATATAACACATAGACACACGTATAACTAATGTATTAAAACATTGTCTTATGCCATCTATCTAGCTTGCTTATAAAAGGAAAACGTAGAACATTAACAACGAATATGGTTGAATTGTTTAGCAACGCAAGAAGGGAACTTTTTATAAAGAGTTATTAAAAATATTATTGGCTGACTGTAAAAATATTCGTGACTGACTAAAACAATTTTCCACCATTAAACATAAACAAGAAACATATCAGTGACCCTTGACTAGATAGTAGATAACCATGTACTAAACAGGAATGGGTTGACGGTAGTTATACTTAGATTACTTACTTCTTACAGCTTGTTACTATAATGTCGTGTTTTAATCATTTAAAGCATATCAGGGTCCACATGAATTTCGTTTTGAAAGTTGGTAATTTACCTGTTCTTTAAATGTAATAGGGAACATGAGCTTGAACTAAAAATAGTTAGCCCAAAATACCTGTAATTCCATGAAAGGCCTATTTATAATTATCGGTACTTCTTTTTCTCACAACTTGAAAATCCGTTTTGATGTTTTGATGTAACACGCCAATGATATTTTTACAGTTCGGGGGATAAGCTGTGACTACGGTTGTGGTTTGGCGTGGGGTGTTGTAATTAGTGTTATAGTGCGTGCAATGTTTTTATTAAATAAAAATTAAATAACGATTTAATTACACGGTAATGAAAATACTGGCCACACCTAAAATCATTAGGGGTCGTCCATAAATGACGTCACACTCGTAGGGGGGAGGGGGGTCCATAATTTTGTGACGGTGTGTGATGAGGGGGAGGGGGGGTTCAGATGGTGCGACGTCACACTTTTGCATTATAAAAAAGCAATGTTAGAAAACGAATTTTAAACATTATTTTGCGTTTTAGAGCACTTTTTAAATAGGAATTGATCAAAATACTCGATTTTGACAGAGTTAGACACGATTTTGGAAAAAATATCGATGTTTTAAGAAAAATTCAACTGCAATTTTGAGGGGGGTTGTAGACTGAGGTGTGACGTCATTTTAGGGAGGGGGTCTGACTTTTTGTGACGATGTGTGACGGAGGGGAGGGGGGAGGTAAAAATCGTCAAAAAAAGCGTGACGTCATTTATGAATGACCCCCTAGCCTTTCTATCAATTTTCTAATTTTATTTTTAGAGTTATCTGAAAAATACATATTTAAAATTGTTACATAACCTCTGCTCACTAACACACACGCTACTCTCAGTCTTATAGGTTAAACTACTCTACTAAGGTTCTACATTCAAATCTGTTTACACAGAAAATATGATCGTAATCAAAGCTGATTTCCCGAAAAGTTTGTAAGCAGGAAGTTATAATCTAGATCTAGGTACATCTAGGTATATCAAAAAATCTGAATATAAAGTTTTGTTATGATTAGCTGATCTGATTTTTTTTTTATTTCATTTTTTTTTATTTTTTTTCCTTTTTTTCTGGGGAGGGGGGGGGGAGGGAAGGGGGTGACATCACTGGTACCGCACCGGTCGACACCCAGCCTAGCGACGCCATTGGTTTTAATAATAGGCTTTCAAACGCATTAAAAAAAAGAGAAAATAAGGTAGGCCTGCAGTACCTCTACCTCACCTCTACTCATTACCTCTACCTAATACTCTTTTCCAGTTGGTGCCCAAGACATACAAGGCAGATGAAGTAGAGTACACCTGTTTCATTAACCTCAACATATGAGTGTGGTCAGCACTATGAACATCCCCTAACGTATGTCACGTACCTAGTAGAGTTTGGTGGACTCAAGGATCCACCAGACTCGAACCTGTGATTCGAACTTGAGACTTTCAGATTAGCAGTTGTAAACACTACCGCCCGACTACAATTAGAACTTAAAGTTGATTTTTTTTCATTGATTATTTAAATATTTAAAAAAATAGAAGTTGTAAGTGTGGCAACTAACTCCCAGAGAGCAATCGAACAACACGAACTATATCACCAACGTTTTAACAAGTTCATAAGGATAAAGAGAAAATTACTTCACTAATTAGCAAGTGACAACCGAATAATGTCGTTATATCAATTAGGATAACATATTAATAAAAGTATGTGAGTCGAAGCTTTTTATGGTCCGCTTAGTTCTGATCTATAGACCAACTTGTGGCGGAGATATTTCCCGCAGGGATTAGTTTGCTCCAATGATCTCCCTGTAAGACTTGTTACACGGAACAAACGTCACGGTTTAAAAGTGGAACTGGGTGCCTACATCTGTGTACATGACCAGGATATAGATCATAGGTGTTAAAGACATACGTACCTGTACCTGTCGCTTTTGCTGAGTCATCCGTGTCATTGCTATGTTAGCAGCACACTTAAAGAGACCTGGCTCGTGATCAGCTGATAAAAACTATAGGTAAGTTGATAACTTTGATTTAGGTGTGTTGATAGTCCGAACTTTTAATGGAATATTTTTATTGTTTTGAATAAGACATAGGGCCTATTTATTAGGCTGGTGTTATACAGGTGTTATGTATTCTAAGTTTTTAAAATAGTTTCTACTTGATAGGCTAATAATAGTTATGGTCTTTTGTTTTGGCATAAACAAATTTGAGGAGTTGATAAAGGTGGATAGAAGGCGAGTTTTACTGACATATGAAAACAACAACACAGTTAAACAGGAGGTTAACTATCTTAGGGTACACCGTGTCGAGATATAAAAACAAGAACACGGTTAATAAACTGGGTCTAGATCTCGGTGTAAACTATGTTAAACGGTATCGGTATATAGTGTAGACTTACTTCCTTGTAGCGAGGGTACAACGAGCAGTGACAGACACATCTAATACACAGATATCGCAAACAATAAGAAAGTGCCGAGTATAGAAGGACAATGCAGGAACCTATGGAAGTAAAATTAAGGAGGAGGTGGCGCTGGGTGGGTCACACGCTGAAAAAGGCTCGCTCTAATGTGACACGCCAGACGCTTGAGTGGAACCCCCATGGGAAAGAGGAAAAGAGGACGCCCAAGATAGACCTGGAGGCGGAGTCTACCTGAACAAGTGAAGAGAGCAGGGATTTCTAGGGAGATAGCAAAATCAATAGTCGGGAACAGGACAAATGGAAAGATTATTGTTGAGGCCTTGTTCGGGAACAGGACAAAATGGACGAGCTTTGTTGAGGCCCTGTTCCATCAGGAGCAAAGAGGAGTTAATCGAGTAAGTCAAGTCAAAAATAACACATACACGAACATACACCCCAGTAGCGGAGCCAGAAATAAAGCCCCCCCCCCCTATTAAGTGCTTATTAATGTGATTTTTTTAAGCGTGGCGCTCAGCACTAGTACTACACGGTGTGGCATATCCTATATATAGACTTCTGTGTTTATCTATTTAGCATTTCTTTATAACTGATATAAAATCGAGCTAAAGATACAAAGATAATTAAAAAGTTTTAAAAATTAGAAATCGGGTTCTACTTTTTATTTTATTTAATTTAAAAGCCCAACAAAGATGCATTGTATACCAATTATTTTGTTTATCATAAATTAAATTAAGTTAGTTAGTATTACGATACATTAACAGTTGGATTCGGTTTTTGTTATTCTAGAGTTAAGGTAAGTTGAAATGGGTATGACACTAAGTTTAGATTGAGATTGGGTGTTATTACATTTTGAAATGATTAAAAATAGACTTGGTTAATCATACTGCTCCGTTAAGATTGGTGAGTTAAAAAAATTAACGTGAATAAAATATGTGGCAATTATAGCGGTGGTGTATTGCAAGATACGTTAATTATTTGAGTTAATTATTTGAGTTAATTATTTGAGTTAATTATTTGAGTTATTTATTTGAGTTAATTATTTGAGTTAATTATTTGAGTTAATTGTTTGAGTTAATTATTTGAGTTAATTATTTGAGTTAATTATTTGAGTTAATTATTTGAGATAATTATTTGAGTTATGTGAGTAAAAGCACATAGTAGATTGGAGTTTGTGTTTAATTAAGTGTTAAAGTAGGCCAACTATAAGTAACGTGTTGTAAATTAATTTACGCATTCAGCTTACGTCATATTTTATTTGGGATTTGAATATGGATAGAAATAGTGATAGTTACAGGTTTAGGTAGGTGAGAGGGATAGCAATAAAGAAAATAAAAAGGGTTAGGAAAAAAACGGCAAGGAAAGGGCTCATGGGCAGAAATAGGGAAACGATTAGGTTTACTATAGGGAGGGCGATAAGGATAAAAAATCGCTTAAAGATGATAAGCATTATAAGCATGACTTTAAGTATACGGGTCAGGATAATAAGGATAAGTTTACGAATAATGATGATACTAATGATAAGTATGATACATTACGGATAGGAAAAGAGATAGGGATGCTGATTGGGATGGGGAGAGTGAAATTGATATTGATAGTGATAGGGATAGGGATAGTTTTAGGGATGGGATAGATATAGGGTTATGTTTGTGTTTAAGTTTACAATTACGGTTGGGGTTATGTTTAGTTGCATATTGACATTAAATTGAAAATTGTATATATTACCAAAAACCCCGGCAGTGCCGGGGGTATGCTGCTAGTCTTTTAAAATGAAAAAAGAATTCACGTTTTCAATTTGTGTCGTCAGGAAATGGTCCAAAATAACGTGATGCCGTGTGTGATGTTGGTGTCAGCAGCTGTGTATGCTGTAGCCCGGGCCGAATGTGACCCAGACATCCCTTCCAGACAGCTCCCCCCACAGGGTAACCCACAGGCTTTGTCTTCAAGCCCACCTCTGACATGCGGGGCGGGTGTGTACAAGGACACGTCATCACATACCTGCCGTCCATGTCCAGAGGGCACGTTCATGACCACCAAGATGGCGAGCTTGGAGTACGAGATGTGTGAGACTTGTCTGCAGCCCAACAGTGTAAGTCTCCTGACGATCTATTTAAGGCTTTTACTCTCCATAGCAGTGTAAGTTTCCTGACGACTTCTCTAAGGCTTTTACTCTCCATAACAGTGTAAGTTTCCTGACGATCTAAGGCTTTTACTCTCCATAGCAGTGTAAGTTTCCTGACGACTTCTCTAAGGCTTTTACTCTCCATAACAGTGTAAGTTTCCTGACGATCTAAGGCTTTTACTCTCCATAACAGTGTAAGTTTCCTGACGATTTCTATAAGGCTTTTACTCTCCATAACAGTGTACGTTTCCTGACGATTTCTCTAAGGCTTTTACTCTCCATAACAGTGTAAGTTTCCTGACGATCTAAGGCTTTTACTCTCCATAACAGTGTAAGTTTCCTGACGATTTCTATAAGGCTTTTACTCTCCATAACAGTGTAAGTTTCCTGACGATTTCTATAAGGCTTTTACTCTCCATAACAGTGTACGTTTCCTGACGATTTCTCTAAGGCTTTTACTCTCCATAACAGTGTAAGTTTCCTGACGATCTAAGGCTTTTACTCTCCATAACAGTGTAAGTTTCCTGACGATCTTTCTAAGACTTTTACTCTCCATAACAGTGTAAGTTTCCAGACGATCTATTTAAGGCTTTTACTCTTCATAACAGTGTAAGTTTCCTGACGATATCTCTAAGGCTTTTACTCTCCATAACAGTGTAAGTTTCCTGACGATCTATTTAAGGCTTTTACTCTCCTTAACAGTGTAAGTTTCCTGACGATGTGTCTAAGGCTTTTACTCTCCATAACAGTGTAAGTTTCCTGACGATCTAAGGCTTTTACTGTCCATAACAGTGTAAGTTTCCTGACGATCTATTTAAGGCTTTTACTCTCCATAACAGTGTAAGTTTCCTGACGATCTAAGGCTTTTACTCTCCATAACAGTGTAAGTTTCCTGACGATCTAAGGCTTTTACTCTCCATAACAGTGTAAGTTTCCTGACGATCTAAGGCTTTTACTCTCCATAACAGTGTAAGTTTCCTGACGATCTAAGGCTTTTACTCTCCATAACAGTGTAAGTTTCCTGACGATCTAAGGCTTTTACTCTCCATAACAGTATAAGTTTCCTGACGATCTAAGGCTTTTACTCTCCATAACAGTGTAAGTTTCCTGACGATTTCTCTAAGGCTTTTACTCTCCATAACAGCTGTTTTACACGGATGCAAAGTTCACACGCTAAATAAAATACAACAACAAACACACGTACAAATAGAAATGGAAAAGAACAGCAAATCATTTGTAAAAATTCATTATTATGTATTTTTTTTTTAAATTTCAAGCATGTATTGATGTAACAAAAACTATGTTACAGAACGAGAGAGTGGAAGAGAAGTGCAGCGCAACACGAGACACGAACATTCTGTGTCTGGATGGCTTGTACAGGTCTGCAGGTACAGACAGGTGTGACTGGGAGTGTAGGAACTGTGACGTGTGCGGGCTGGGCAGCCAACAGTACCTCAACTATGAAAAACGGAAGTGCAGCGGGTTCAACAACACCGTCTGCTGCAAGTATGACGACATGGAGGTCATCAATGATCGATGTGTTCCGGTGACAACACCTCCCACAACTCAACATGTTACGTCACAGACCGGAAGGTCACAGATCACATCACCAAAACCCACCACTACACCTATTCCAGTCGGATTCAAAAGAAACAAGGGAACAAGAGTTTCTCCCCCTTTGTATTTTACTCTAACAGTATTAATTATGTCCCTTGTCCGGTTCGTTATCTAGTCCGTCCTTTGCAATATTAATCCAGTTTTTTTTGTCCAATTATCAGATTGTTTGAGGCAAAAACAAATAATTTTTTAAGAGCGAAATTTGTTTCTAAAAAAAAAGCCAACTCTTTTGTATTGCTCAGAATCTATGTATATAATTCTCTTCTGGGAGCCGTTAGAAAACAAGCTGCAAGTGCCTCCTTGCAGTCCCCTCTCTTTCTCTCTATCACTATCACTACCACCCCCACCTCACCCCCACATTGTCTGGTGAGCTGTGGTAACGCTAAATGTTTACAAAGCTAAATGTTTACAAATCGTAAAGCCGTAGAGCCGGGTTTCTATTAGGGGCAGATAATTTAGTTCCATTTTAAACTTACAGGAGGTAACTAAGAAATAACTAAGAGGAGGCTGCTTTCACGGGGGGGGGGGGGGGGGGGGGGGTGTAGGGTCGTGGTTAGGGGAAAGGGGGGTGTTAGTGTTTTAAAGCAAATATTTTCAGTGGCAGCATTGGTACTGTCGAATTCACAAATTATGAATTACTGAAAAGTAGAAAATAAAACAACTAAATAGCGGCGTATGATACGCCGCGGGTCGGCTCGTAGAAAATATACGTCCAACTATTACAGCTTAAATAATTTAGTTTAAGTTTGACATCAATAATCATTGGCTTAATAAAAGAAGGGTTGCTCATCTTAATGTGTACGTGTTTTGTTTTAATCTTCTTTTACTTCTAACTTGATATTGATAAAGTTAAATTTTACACAGCTAATAAAATCCTCACAATATTGTAACAACGATTTGCAGCCATTGAGTACTAATCAGCTTCTGTTGGTACTCTATGATCACGACAACAGAGTCATGAAGCGTGTAATACACATTTAGAAACAGTAGTTTTTAAAAACTAAAAACTTTTTAATAAGAAACTATTCTAATTTTTTTTTAAAAATACAATTAAAAAAGACAAACACCGCATTAGGATTATAAATATAAAGTATTGTGTGTTCAATAGTTCAAAAACAATGATTATAAAAAAGTAAAATGAAACCACATGTAGCACAACCACTGTTTAGCACAACCACTGTTTAGCACAACCACATGTAGCACAACCACATGTAGCACAACCACATGTAGCACAACCACTGTTTAGCACAACCACATGTAGCACAACCACTGTTTAACACCACCAGAATGAACACATATCTACCACTAAGAGTGATACGTTGTATAAAGTTGTTCCATACATTACGACACCAAAGTAAACATTTATTCTACGTCCTGCAAAATGTTAACTTTTGGTAAAAATATAAAAAAATAAAAGGAACTATTTAAATAAGGGATAGGTTAAAGTTGTTATTTCTAACATGAACTTATTTTAATTGAGATACAACAACAGTTAGTTTAAAAAAAAATAAAGTTAAACTAAGCTGCATGCCCGAAATTTCGTGTAAAAATGTAAACAAACAACCAACCCCTTAAAAAATAAAATAATTAAACAGTGACATAACTTAAACCATAGTAAAGCCACACACGTTCTTAAGCTAAGACTAGTTTTCGACTAAATGATTTGGCTAATGATGAGGCAGCAACTTCCACCATCACATTTTTATCCTCGGCATTTTCAATAAACATCTAAGAACAGGCAACATGGCTAGATTTGTTGTCCAAAGTTTTAAACTTTCTCGATACATCTAATTAATGAATACGAAAAAAGTTAGCTGCACATACAGAATCAAATGCACAATGTTGCTTAAAAATAAAAGTGTTTTAATATATCCCGATTAAAAAAAATTGCGAAACGAATACACGAAATGCAAATTTATTTAACAAATATTGCTATTTTTATAGCAATAAATTAATATGAATCTAGATGGAATATTTTCCATATTTGTTTATTTTTTTTTTAATTATTGCCTAAATTTACTGCTCTGTAAGAAATAAATATTCCAGAATCAGAACCCATAATCCTCAAGTTATATCCAAAGGTAGGCTTTCAATTAAATAACCAACGGAGTTAATTAAATTGACAGAACATTTTAAAAATTAAATTCGACACATCGCATCATAAATGAAAGAACTTTTTTTAACATGAAGTATGTTACTGAACTTGAATTATTACCAAAGTATAAAAAGTAAAATTGACAAGATTCATTGACAAGATTCATTGACAAGATATCAGTCTACCTAATGTGCAGCTACAATACCTAAAGATTGGATAGAGTGAAAAACTAAGTTACACTTGTCACAAGAACAAGTTTCAACAAGTTGTAATAACAATAGTCAACGCTAATTACCCTACTATTAATTAGTTCTGAAAGCTTTAATATTTTACATTGAACGAGTACAAACTATCTAACTCATCTAACGTAAACTTAATTTCTGTTTTTGGTCAAATCTAATCATTTCAATCAATGATTTCTTTTCTTCTGTAGAACTTGTATTGTTAAATCTACTGGAATTGTGAAGTCTCAAATTTTTTAGGTTCAACAAAAAATTTAGCTAATAAAATAACATGCCCAGTAAAATTATAAACTTTAAATAAATGATTTATGTTTTGTGTAATAAACTAATTTCCACTAAATTTACGTAAAATTTATATTACATTATTTAATTGTATACGTGGGTTATACATATCAGAACGGATTTTCCCATACCAAACTTCTTTCGTTTTCATTACAGATCGCAGTCTGTTTGGTTTTTCCGTGAAAATTCCTAAGTGCATAACAACAGTCCTTGAAAGACGTATGCCCCCTATATAATTTTTTTTTACTTTGAACGGCTTACTCTGACAGATCCAGAGCAAATCAGAGTGACTCATGGTGGCTAGAGCTTCAGGTAAGAATTTTATCGTTGAGATAAAAGTTTATAGATTGGTTTACTTGATTCTAGTGTGTCAGCTACAGACAAACATTTTTAATATGTATATATATATATATATATATATATATATATATATATATATATATATATATATATATATATATATATATATATATATAATATATATAGGCCTATATATATATATATATATATATATATATATATATATATATATATATATATATATATGTGTGTGTGTGTGTATAAGTATATATAAGTTTGCATATGTATGCATATATAAGTATATATATATATATATATATATATATATATATATATATATATATATATATATATATATATATATATATATATATATATATATAACGTTTATTTCGATGTTCGATAGTAAAATTGAACTTTGTCGTCTTCACACCGAGTAATATATAGGAAATTTACAACATTCTTACAAACTTTTTTTGTCAATTTACTAGATTCTGTTTTCATTTAATTCTCAATATTTTTCGACTTTTCTGCTCTTTGTGACTTCTCTTCTTGCCAATAATATTGTGTTAGCACTTGGTCATACCACTTTATATTCAATACTATCAGCCTAATATAGTAAGATTTATAACATCCACCATCTTTTTCCTTTTGCATACTCAAAATGTTTTGTAAATAACGTATAGTGTAGCTATGTGAAGTCTGTGTAATATTTGGAGGGTGAAAGTCGAACTGTTTGTAATAGGTGAACGAGTGGCAATGTAATAGGGGAGGTGAGCGACTGAGTTGGTGTAAAGAGGCTATTGGGGACAGCTGGGGGATTTGGGGAGATGACCGCGTCGGAAAGCAGTGTTAGTCTTCAAAGCTGTACGGCAAGTGCCTACAGTATAGGTGATGACTGCTTAAAATGGCGTCACTGTAACCGGCATCACATTAGGTGAAGCTGTACCATCATCACATTAGGTGAAGCTGTACCATCATCACATTTAGTGGAGCTGTACCATCATCACATTAGGTGGAGCTGTACCATCATTACATTAGGTGGAGCTGTACCATCATCACATTAGGTGGAGCTGTACCATCATCACATTAGGTGGAGCTGTACCATCATTACATTAGGTGGAGCTGTACCATCATCACAATTCATGGAGCTGTACCATCATCACATTAGGTGGAGCTGTACCATCATTACATTAGGTGGAGCTGTACCATCATTACATTTGGTGGAGCTGTACCATCATTACATTAGGTGGAGCTATACCATCATCACATTTGGTGAAGGTGTACAAGCATTATAATTAATGGAGCTGTACCATCATCACATTTGGTGAAGCTGTATCAGATAAATTTTAATTAACGCTAATAATTAGTATAATCAGTAATTTAATCGCAAATATATTTCTTGTTTTAACTTAACTGAAACTTAACAGCCATTAAATCAATAATTCAATAACATACGGTTTGTATAAAACAAGTCTATATCAACCCAACGAGAATTCCTTTTATGAGTTGCTGTAGTTTTGTTTTTTTTATTGACACACAGTGTGCGGGTGCAAACTTGCGTGACACGGCCTTGTCCTAACAAAACTGTGTTGAGAAAAATCTCCGGTTCCCATGTGTTCGCTCATGCATGTTTAGAGTGTTTTCGTGTGCTCCGATTACATAGCTGCTAGACGGCAAAGTCTTAACAAGAACAGGAATATACAGCCGAGCATTAGTTTTATAAAACTAAACACACGTTTTAAAAACTAAGAAAGCGCGAGGTAATTTTACACTAAATGGGAATAAATAGATGAAAAAACTGTTGTCTTGGAATAAATATTTCGCAATTTTTATTAATCTGGTTATGTAGCATAAAATAATTACACGTGAGTAAATTTACTTTTGTTTTCAAATTTTTGGATTTCCATTTATGAAACATGTGCGTCCTCCGCTCTATCTGTGAGTTTAGCATGGATGGGCACTGGGGTCAGTAGGTTGTATACACGGGTCGCCGATACTTGTCATCCAGTAGTTTAACTCAGAGACGTAGTGAGGGCGGGGCGGGTGGTGCAGACCGTACCGGGTGACACCAATTAGGGGGCGGGGGTGACACCTAGGCAAAATTTGCAAAATGTGCAGACTAAACATCGTTACCATTAAGTCTGAAGGGATTAAAGCTTATACACATATGTGTACCCGTATGTGGCATATATTTGAATTATAGGCCTTTGTAGGCCGAAACACACACATACACACACACATACATATATATATATATATATATATATATATATATATATATATATATATATATATATATATATATATATATATATATATATTGTTTCTTGGGGGGAGGGGGGTGACACCACGTAGTGTCGCACCAGGTCACACCCGACCTAGCGACGCCACCGGTTTAACTAGGTCATTCCACGCCGTCAGAAAAATAAAACTCCGCTCGAAACAAGTTGTTCTATTTTACCAAAACTGCCTATACTTACAAAAAAATCAACATGTTTTAAATCTTTCTTTGATTTTGAAAGTTAATACAAAAAGATTACTGTGAAGCCTGAATGTTAGGCAAGACTCATATAAAGGTCAAGGATAGGCGAAAGGTAGAATAATAGTGTAGGTCAGCTAGACATTAGTCAAGCAGAGCCAATTGGATTGCAGTGGAACAATCTGACTAGTCACGTGAATGGTCAGCTGACGGTTGCAGTGTTGGAGGTTCGGTGAGGGGTTTATAAGCAGTTGGTCATTGCGAGTTAGAAAGCAGTTGTAGATATATATATTAGTAGTAGATAGTTGAGTTGGATTAGGAGATTAGTAAGGGTATAGTTGAATAGTAGAACTACTGTATAGTAATGTAGAGTAGGAGTAGGATATTGATTAGTGTAAATAAACAAACTACCACATATTTGACTTGTGTTGATGTCGCACATTGTTTTAGGCTATAGAAAGGTCGATCTACTAACCACACTATATAATAGACCTACACATTACGTGTACGATATATAATGTTGAAACATCTCAAAACCCTGATATTGGTGACAAATAGATCCTGTCCACTGAAGGGTAAGGTGTATTAATTGACGACGCTTTACAAAGGAAATTAAAACCAGAATGTAAAGCTTCACAATTAAGCTATTGAGTGATTCGATAATTAAATAAAGAATCAAGAGCAGTCGTGTTTATCCTACTCTTATGATAAATACGAGAGTGATGTCACTTTAAAACTACAAAACTAGCCCAATGTACCAGGATTGTATTGATCATGTGCAGGGGTCTCCAAACTACGGCCGGATGCGGCCCGCGAAGTCCTCTGATCCGGCCCGCGGAGATCTTTTTGTCCAAGGAAAAAATCGTTTTTTGGTGATGGCTGAGGAACTTTGCTCAGAAAAATCAAAGACATGCCTGGAAGAAACTGGTCCCCGAACTGAAATTTGATAGTTAATGCGGCCCTAGGGCTGAAAAGTTTGGAGACCCCTGATCATGTGTGTTATAGCTGTTAGTTTATCGTCCGCTTTTCTCGGAAATTTTGCTGACGTGTTTATACTTTCAGTTTCTAATTTTGCAGATGCTATGAGGAACCGCTGCAATGTTGACCTGCGTCTACCTGCTTTACCTGTGTCTACATGGATCTAAGGCTCTTAGTGCCTGTGACCTTGACATTCCGAGAACAGCAGGGGGCATGTTGGCTGACTCAGAAATGACTCACGCCACATGTACTGAGGGGATGTACTTCAACACCGACCTCCAACAGTGTGTCGTCTGCCCCGGTGGCACCTTCATGACGTCACACATGGCGGGTAAAAAACTAGCAGCCTGTCGGAAGTGTAGCACACCTGTACAGGTAATCTAATTTTCTTTTAGCTAAAGTACTTTGCAGTATAGTTAGTTTTTGAAAATTCTCCTTGATTTTTAAAAAATAATTTATTGTGTAGAGTAAATATTTCTATTGTATTTAACTTCAGAACGAGGTAATAAAGTCTGCGTGCACTCCTACAAGAGACACAGAGATAATGTGTGCGCCAGGGTTTTATAAGGTAAGGGACGCCAGCGACCATTGTGCCTTCTCTTGTCAGGCTTGCAGCGTCTGTGGTCTAGGTGAGCAGTTCTACAAAAACTACGAGGCGAGGCCGTGTCTAGAGGCTAGTGACACCATCTGTTGCTATGACGACAACATGGATGAGAACTGTGTGGACAAAAAGACCACGACAACAACAACAACGACAGTAAGAACAACAACAATGTTACAACTACTAACAGCGAATGAATTACCTAAAGCTGCACACTTGCGAGGTTTCAACTCAGCTCAGATAGCCCATCGTGTGAATATCACTCGTTATCTTCTCATTTGTATTGTCATCATAACACACCGAATCATGTGACTGTCATCAGTTATCTTCTCATTTGTATTGTCGTCATAACACACCGAATCATGTGACTGTCATCAGTTATCTTCTTATTTGTATTGTCATCATAACACACCAAATCATGTGACTGTCATCAGTTATCTTCTTATTTGTATTGTCATCATAACACACCAAATCATGTGACTGTCATCAGTTATCTTCTTATTTGTATTGTCATCATAACACACCAAATCATGTGACTGTCATCAGTTATCTTCTTATTTGTATTGTCATCATAACACACCAAATCATGTGACTGTCATCAGTTATCTTCTTATTTGTATTGTCATCATAACACACCATATCATGTGACTGTCATCAGTTATCTTCTTATTTGTATTGTCATCATAACACACCAAATCATGTGACTGTCATCAGTTATCTTCTTATTTGTATTGTCATCATAACACACCAAATCATGTGACTGTCATCAGTTATCTTCTTATTTGTATTGTCATCATAACACAAAATCGTGTAAATATGACCTGCTTCTATATTGAAATGATATTGTTTGCCTTTACTATTATACTTTGCAATATTTTTCTTACGTTCTTGTATCTCACATTTATGTAACTGAAAAAAACCAATAAACGCATTCAATTATCCAATTATTGGACACAACTTTATTGTATGTGAGTTATGGACGCAATCGATTACGTCTTAGTCTTGTGGTATTCACGACATAATGTATGAAAGGGTTAACGTCTTCGTTAACATCGATACGATAGACAGCAGGAATCGAATGTACCATGCTACCATAAGCTTGAGTAAAACATGAAGAGAATTTTCAAATTGCTAACAACTCACAGGCAAATCTGAAATATCACATAATTAAAATTGTGGTCTTTAAAATACAACAGAACATTTGTCGAAACATAGAATACCAAACATCTACAATTATATTAAAAAGTTAAGTATCATTCAAAGTATACACTTTATTATAGTGCTGACGGATTATAAAAGGAACGACTACTAACCCAAAAGACTAGAGTTCGGATCGCGTACTTGAATCAGTTAGACTTGAATCATGTATGGGACGGCATGGTCAAACGGGAAGCGTTCAGCTACTAACCTAAAGGTCTCAAGTTCGAATCTAGTGCTCAAATCTTTAGGACGTCCCTGAGTAAACCCAGCTCTGATGTGTGTGTACTATCCCCATGTGTAACTAGGTAATTTAAACATCAACTCTGTCGTCTCTGCCAAGTGTCTTGTGAAGATCTGTAAAATCAGATGTTAATGACTGACTACTAGATCTAATTCTTGTGCCATCGGTGTAGAATATCTGCAACATCAACTCACTGACCACTAGATCTAGTTCTTGTGTCATCTGTGTAGAATATCTGCAACGTCAACTCACTGACCACTAGATCTAGTTCTTGTGTCATCTGTGTAGAATATCTGCAACATCAACTCACTGACCACTAGATCTAGTTCTTGTGTCATCTGTGTAGAATATCTGCAACATCAACTCACTGACCACTAGATCTAGTTCTTGTGTCATCTGTGTAGAATATCTGCAACATCAACTCACTGACCACTAGATCTAGTTCTTGTGTCATCTGTGTAGAATATCTGTGTCACCAGTTTAGAGTAACTCGTTTCTTAAAACATTTTTGTCACGTATTAAATGAAGAACAAATCAATTTCTGTAAGCCACCTGATAAATGTTTTCCAAGAATGAAAAAAAAAATCGGTGAAGTTATTCAATAAATAGCCATTCACGTTTTTCTTTCTAGTTATTGAAATAGTAGGTGATTATTTATATTTAAAGATAATCATTCATTTTCTCCTTTTTAGTGCATTATTACATAAAAGCTTGTTATAAAAACGTTGAGTATGTATCTTAAAAAATACATAAAAATAACTATCCTAACAATGACGTAAAACTTTATCGGTTAATTACATAACAGATGTACACATGCATAGACATTTGTCGCTACATCTGTTTAACTAAAAGGTTATCAATGGTCCTCGACATAGTTAAAAAAATCATTAAAATTCCGTAAAAATCGATTCAAAATATTTGCATCAAATTTTGATAGTATGTACTGCTATAGCTGTTGGCTAGAGATGATTTGTAGTTATGTTTGATGAATAATCTTTCTTTATAATTAAGCATTTTTATCCCGAATTAATAATATATGGACAAATCAAATACAAACATAGACCAACTGTGGTCAAAGCCCCGATGATGACATAGTTCCTATGGTAAAGGCCCCTACGGTCAATGGTCAGAGTACCATACATACATACATATATATATATATATATATATATATATATATATATATATATATATATATAGGGCCTATATACATATAAATATATACATTGAAATATATTTTTTCCGCATTCTGAAATATAAGTTATGTGAGAGTAATATATGACTTATTTGCTACGTCCAAATAAAAAAGCAGAAAAATAAGTTATTTTAACAATAACGTTTTGGAATTATTAGTTTGAGAGAACACGTTATTTTGAAATTAAAATGCATTGTAATTTTGTTTTTAAACTCATTTCAATAGATACTTCTTGTCTAATTTGTTTCGTTGTGTGTAAAGAGTATATGCCACAAAGGTTTAATTTAAAGAATATGTTTTTTTTTAAATTTAAATCAAAGTCAAAACTAAATCTACTAAACGGAAAAACATTAGTCATCAATAGTGGTTAAGTAAGTTTTGAAACTAATTGAAACAATGAAACGCTACATTACACTTTCCGCATCTAGAGGTCAAGTAGATGAGTAGACACGACTTCATCGGTAGGCCTAGTGATTCATAGCACTACTTATATAGGCCTACCTAACGTGATGGTTTTAGTCAGTCTATTGAACTGAGTAGTACTTACTTTTTTCAACAAGAATTCACAACTGTTGTGGGTAAGGACTGTCTTTTGACGCTTCAGATTTAATTTAGTAGACACATTTAAACTTTCAAAAACTACTAGATCTAGATGCATTTTGATGATGAAGAGAAATAATTCAATATCGTGTTTATGCTTAATCTTACCAATAGAATATGAAACTCTAGTGTTCAAAGTTTTAAGTACTGTTTGATCTAGTGCTTAAATAAAACAGGGGACAGTTTTTAGTTCTCGTGAACAATGGTAGTGGGAAATTCTTACACTCTCAGAATTTTTTTAAAAAAAGCGTCGAGTCGGAAACAGTTCATTTTTACTTTTAAATACTTTTTTTTGTCGATTGGATAAAAAAAACATTGATTTTAAGGTGGTATTATAAACAGCAGAGTGCAGAAATAGAGAGAAATGAGATACAAAATGGTACAAATTACCCGCCGAGAGTTCCACTGATGAGAATAACGTTTATTAAGATAAAATGTTTGCACTAATGTTTTGCTTTGTATACAGGTATTGGTCTATGTGTAACCTCGCTGGATGCAATACATTTTACGAGCATTAGAATTTTCTTTTAACTATGCCCTAGATTGATTCAGTTGTTGCGAAATTAGTTTGACCGTAACTGTCTTTTGGCTGAAGTGAGTCACAAAATGCCGACCCCCCCCCTACCCTAAAATGACGTTACACATCAGCACTCAAAATTATAGATGGATTCCGTTTCAAACATCGATTCCCCCCCCCCCCCCCAAATAAAAAATAATAATTGACAAAACGTTGTCATGAATGAGTATTTATCAATTTCAATTAGAATGTATCAAAACAGTTGCCTAACAAGTGAAATAACAGCGAAAATTTCACGTTGGTGGCTTGATTTAATAAACTTCAAACTGTTAAAGAATCTTAACAAGCAACTATTTCAGTGTTATCAAATGTTCGGCAAGTTCTTAGACCGCGTAAATTGAAAAGCTAACACCTTACCATATCTGGTAATAGCCACAGACACGTTTTGTCGGGGACATTTTGTTAAGGGTCGTTTTGACGGTGCACCAGCTAAACGAATAGCCTCTTTCGATCCGAAGTTTTGGAAACCGCTAAAACAGACAAGCGTCAAATATAACACATTTTAACATATCATCCCCTGACACCATTGCATGTATTTTCTATTTTACAGCTAGTTCAACATTAGTTCAACTTGACGCTAAAGTATTCGGTGAAACCACTACTAATGTGGGCCCTCCCCTTGCAAGAAATTTTGAGAGAAAGTTTTCCTGTGTGAAGGTTCGTCGGCTGTAATTGAACTCTAATTGAACTTTAAACTGGACATAAATATAACGTTAACCTTCCTAACACGGTTAATAAGAACATAATGTCGATGGGGGTAGTACTTGTTGTGACATTGCTTTATATACAAGCACTATGTGATCCAGACATCCCTTCTAGACCAATGCCTGATAGACCTGTCAGCCTCGCTTTGTCCTCAGAGGAGACGTTGACCTGTCCAGCAGGACATTACATAGACGAAGTAACAAACTCGTGTAAGGCTTGTCCTAAGGGGACATTTAACGCGGCAATGAGGACCGAGAATTTGGGCTGTCATAGATGCCTGACGCCTGACTCATGGGTAAGTAGAGAGTGGTTTGGGTGATGGGGCATTAGTTCGTGAAGTGATAAGATGTTAGCTGACAGGGAGGGAGAGGGATGGTCAGAATGTGACGACACACTTTAGCATATTTACGATGTTATGATATAAACTGATTGCTAGATGTTTTAAAAAGAAATTCATAGTTGATAACAATAAAAATAGATCAATATATCTATATCTATTAAAGCAAAGTGGGTTGTTAATTTCTTTGTTTGTTTCTACACCTATTAGATCGGTTATTTGCATGACAGTAACAGGAAAATAGCCCTTGACAAAGTTTGCTGTTAACTCTCATTCTAAAGGGAAACTTAGAGTTTAACATTAATCGCATCCGATTAATTTCCCCCTGTCATTTACGGCAGGGCGATAGAGAGAGAGGGACTGCTAACCTTAAGTCTCGAGTTCGATTCCGGGTTCAAGTCAGTAGACCGTCCCCCTGAGTCCATCCAACTCACACATCGATTGGATACCTGCCATGTCTTGTGTACATACTGAAATCTTACATTTACCCCTCAAGTGTATGAGTAACACTACCATTCATTTTCTACCAGGAAGAAATAGTAGTCACACCATGCACCCCAGTGCGAGACGCACGCATTATGTGTATGGACGGTTACTATAGACAGGAGTTTGGTGAAAGGTTTAAGTGGATGTGTCGCATCTGCCGTTTGTGTGGCGTGGGCGACAACTTGGGCCTGGACTATGTAGGGAGACCGTGTGGGGGATACAACGACACGGTATGCTGTCGTCATAGGGACATGATGGTTGTAAACGACATGTGTGTAGAGAATCCATTATCACCAAGAACAACAACAAAAACAGCTGTGAGAAAAATATTTATTCGGGGAGAAGAAAAGTCTGGTAAAAATTTGTTTAACAGTACCGTGATGCTTTTCGGTACTTTCTTTAGAAATTTTAAAGAAAAATTATATATACATACATATATATATATATATATATATATACATATATATATATATACATATATATATATATATATATATATATATATATATATATATATATATATATATATATATATATATATATATATATATATATATATATATATATATATATATATATATATATATATATATATATATATATATATATATATATATATATAAAGCAATGTATGTGTGTGTGTCTGTGTGTCCTTTATGCATTACTACACCTCTCATCACATCGCCGTGAAACTTTGGGAAGTTGTTGAGAATATTCCTGGGGAGGTTTCTGCGAAAAAAAAAATTCAAATTCGCAGGGGTGGCGCCCCGGCAGGGCGCGATTTGTTTTTCTCTATATACGGTATATAAAAATAAAAGTCTTTTTTTATTTCACACTGTTGATCCGATAGGCATGAAACTTTGGGGAGTTGATAAGAACACTCTAGAGAAGGGTTCTGTACAAAAATCATTTTTAATTTCGCAAGGGAGCGCCACGGAAGGGTGCGATTTTTCTCTATTTACGGTATATAAACATAATAAAAATTAATTGCAGTGACACCGTTTATCCAATAGGCATGAAACTTTGGGGAGTTCATTATAAAACTCTAGGGAAGGGTTCCGTAAAAAATCATTTTTAATTTCGAAAGGGCGGCGCCACGGGAGGGTGCGATCTTTCTCTATATACGGTTTATAAAAATAAGTCGATTTTGGTGTGACACCGTTATCCAATAGCCATGAGACTTTGGGGGAGTTGATTAGAACAATTCAGGGAAGGGTTCTGTAAAAGAAATCCTTTTTTTAGTTTCGCAAGGGCGGCGCCACGGGCGGCTGCTATTTTTCTCTAAATACGGTTTATAAATTTTCGGTTTCACACCGTTCATCCGTGTACCATGAAACTTTGGGGAGATGATTAGATCACTCAATGGTAGGGTTCTGCAAAAAAATATTGCATAGCGAGTAAGGGGTACTACTATATTCAGCGGTAAAACTATAATAGGCTTCTAAAAATAACTTTGTAACGCGAGTAAATCCTTCTGTACAGTTTCGTCACCTTGCGAAAGATGAAAAAATAACTTTTTGAATTTGAGGAGCCTACTGTAGAGTTTCATCACTTTGCGAATGATGCAATAAGCATCTATTATTAGACAATTCAGTCAGAAATTGAGATCGAGCATCTAATAATAGACCATTAGTAACGCTAGCATATTGCATCAATCACACTGATATTTAAAATACGTCAAATAATTTTTTTTACGTGTTAAAGAAAAAAATCCTGTTCATTTGTATCACTTTAGCGAATGACGAAATCTGCATCATTGTTTACATGATGCTATTGGCACGCGGGGTTATCCTATGAGCACGATGGCGCCTGTTAGGTTTAAGGAGCCAGGGGCCGTACGCTGCGCCTATGCGGTAGTGTAATCGGATGGTGGGGGGGGGGTCCTGAGAGCGCCCCTCTACGTCCATGACACATGGGGGGTCACCAAAGTGTGTTCTACCTCATTATTTCGGTGAGTGATTAATGTACACTCAAGGTTTTCATGCGGTAGTGTAGGAAAACCCGTGTCCCGAAAAGTATTATCCAAGCGCAAGCATTGTTTACATTTAAATAACACAATTTTAGAAAAGAAGGACACGCATTTAAGAACATACGATTGGTAATGCATTGGTGATATCCTTCTAATATATTTCGTCAGACTTTCTTCTATCCCCGCGGTAACGCGCGGGGGTCGGGTACGCTAGTATATATATATATATATATATATATATATATATATATATATATATATATATATATATATATATATATATATATAATTATATACATATATGCAGAGTTTCTTCCAGGCATCTCTTCGGGGGGGGGGGATGAGCTTCCCCCCCCCCCCACCCGGAGAAAGTCTACTGGCCCTTTGAACGAAATGAAATTTATATAGAAAATATAATATACTTTTAACAGTGTCCGCCCCCCCCCCCACCCCCCCCCCCGAAAAAAGTCTACCGCCCCCCGAAAATTTCAAGTGCCACCCCCCCCCCCCCTACGGAGAAAAAAGTCTGGAAGAAACACTGCCTATATGTGTGTGAGTGTATTTGTGTGCGTGCGCGCGCACATGTAGGATCTATTTTCGGAAAAATGTTCAGGAAGTAACTGTTGTTTTTTTTTTACATTTAAATGACTGATAATATGACTGATAATTCTTAAGAATTTTTCCAATGTGTCTCATTAGTAAAGCAAAATTATCTGCAACCCTACGAATACTACATTGTTTTTTTTTATTTATTTCTGTAATGGAAAAAAATTAAGTAGAATTAGAATAAGAATAATTTCATATCCAGCCTAGAAAACGCAAGTAAGAAATATTATTTACATTTTGTTACATGTTATATCATTTCAGTTGAAAAGCCTACTTTTAACAAATATTCTTACAATAATGTCAATTCGCTTTTCCTAATTAAATGTTTTACAACCTTAAGTATTGCACGAATTTGATTATAGAAGGAAATACGTTGCGAGAAAATACAAGTCCAGATAACAAGCAATACTCAACCAACATGTTGACAGACTCTACAGTAACACAAAGTCCACTTGTGACCGTTGGGCCCACCAAGTCCATATCTAGTTCACCAACCAAAGGTCCACATCACGTACCTGGCTTGACCGTTAGGCCCACCATGTCCACATCACCAACAAAAGGTCCACATCACGTGCCTGGCTTGACCGTTAGGCCCACCGCGTCCACATCTAGTTCACCAACAAAAGGTCCACATCTCGTACCTGGCTTGACCAATGGGCCCAC
The DNA here is from genome assembly GCF_028476545.2 of Physella acuta. Classification (NCBI taxonomy): domain Eukaryota; kingdom Metazoa; phylum Mollusca; class Gastropoda; family Physidae; genus Physella; species Physella acuta. Next base: position 581,971 of record NW_026731585.1, read on the forward strand.
CGAGTCCACATCACCAACAAAAGGTCCACATCACGTGCCTGACTTGACCGTTGGGCCTACCGAGTCCACATCACCAACAAAAAGTCCACCTAAAGTACCTGGTCTGACGGTCGGGCTTGCTGTATCTACATCATCACTTCTACTGGTCTCAGCCCTACTAGGCTCAGCTCTGGTGTACTACAGGTGGGTGGATTTTATCGTTTTGTCGTGGCTGTTTATATAATCAACTACTAACTAACAATTCAATTACTACCTTAAATAACCGAAACACATCAACTAGCTTAAAACCTTTTTTTTTGCGAGTGCATTGAACACAGTTTGTTTTTAAGCTACATACTGTCAAATTAAAAAAAGAAACGAAAAGAAAAAAAACGAACGCGTAAACTGTAAAAAGACTTCATTAAATGTGGAATGATCTTTCTATATTTTATGTTTTAGTTTTATATTACTTACAAAATAGTTTCCATAAACTGTAATATTATAAAGGTTTTAAAAGGTATCAATTTTAGTCGACGATTTAATATCATTAATTACGTTTGTACATTCCTATAGAAAAAAGCAGAAATCGGCTGCAAGTTTGGCAGTGAAAGGTTCCGACACCTACGACACGCCAGACGTGGATGCACATCATTACCTCACACTTGGCTCACCAACAACCAACCGACCCCAGCAAATATATGTCTTGTCCATTCAAGGTACTGTATCAACTTTTCTATAGGAGATAATTTGAAGCTTATATTTATTCAATTCATAGCATACTGATTTAGTCGTCGTAGTGTGAAGCAGGATGTAATTATTTTACCCACATACTGGATAAAATTGGTTTAATTTTTTTACATATATTTTTTTAATAAGTACACTTATTTTTTTTTTATTTCGAGCTATCCAGAAATTTAAAATCGAATTTTACAATTTATTTGAGAATTAAAACAATCAAAACGTTGGTGCCTGGCCGCTAGCAGTTGAGACATTAAAATGCCATGCGTTCATTTGGAAAAGGGAAGGAGGGGTACAAATTAGTGTTTTAATTATGTCTTTGAGTAACACCAGTTCACCTACACGACTGTTTGTTATGGTTTTAGTCCTCAATGGTGTCTGTGCTAAGGTTGTTGTAAGTTAACATTTACATGTTTAGCAAAGGTACAAAAATAATATTTGACTATGTTGACGAGCCCTGATAAAACAATATGATCAAAATTAGCTGTTTTTGTTTCACTCAAAACACTGCAAGACATTTGATTTTTTTTATTTGTTCATGTACTGTTTTGTTTTTACTTTTTCTTTTTACTAGATCCTTGTGCAGGAGATCGGAATGATTACTCAGTTATTCCAGATTACATCGAGGTTCACTAGCCTGCTGACATTTTTTTATTGGGCTAGTGCTTTTGTATTGTTTTACTGTTGATTTAAAGAAAATACAGCTATAATGTTGCTTATGACATTCATATAGCAACCTTCGAAAATAGGCCATTTTATGTTTTTGTTAAAGTAAAACAATTTAACTACTTAAATTGGAAAATTGGTTTGGTAAAACAAAAATGTGTAAAAAAAAAAAGGAAAATTGTATTATTTAAAGAGTGAGAAAGAGTCATTTAATCAGTTTAATTAACAGTATTAATCAAGCTCATTATTAAACATATCATTCTGTTAAATTTTGAACTTGTGATTTTGTAAATAAATTTATGTTGTTTATTCCTTAAATAGCAGTTAATTTGATTTAATCAGCTGAAATAAATAAAATCATATTTAGAGCGCTTCACATTTTCACCGTAAAAATTCACCCGTGATTTGTCTATGCAATTTCCTAGGAATTTATTTTAAGTTGAAAAGTACTTTTCTTTTCCTGTGTGGCTGTTTGTGTGTGGAGGGGGGGGGGTGGGAGTGATATTTCGGGGAAACACCAGCTGTAACTACAATACAAACGAACCAGTCGGCGCATAGCAAAAACACTACAGCTTGATTGTGCTGAAATAACTTATTGTAGACAGTAAACAAATATCAATTAGCCTTTTCAATGAAAACCTGATTAAATTTTATTGCTGCTACATTACATAAGTGCTTTTTAATGGAATGATGTTGTTTTTAAAACCACAATTGATATAATATTTGAGAACTATAGCCGAAACATTTATTATACTCAGACCGAATATTTGGTCACTTTTCAGACAAAACAGAAAACAGTTATAAAGCGCAATAAAAGCCCTTACACATATTCTAATTGACAGTGTTGACTGGAGTATTTTATTGTAAACGTAATGGTCCACACAGGAAGTACATTAACCCGACCACACACACACATAAATTGAATGTGTTATAAAATTACTTATGTTATAAATAAACTTGTGATTAAAATCATCTAGTGAAAATACTATCTTATTTACTTAAGATGAGCTATATTTGAAATGTGCAAATATTGTCTCAAGGCAACAGTACTGATGTGTCTACTGGCTTGCAAATATGGCCACAAGTCAACCGTGTTATGTGTGTACTTGCTTGCAGCACTATCGTCTGCACTTCCTTGTTTCCTGCAGGTGATTTTAAGTAAGGGTTGTTGTGTGAGGGGAACCACCCGCCTTCACTATAAATACCATGTGTAAGGGTTGTGTGTGAGGGGAACCACTCGCCTTCACTATAAATACCATGTGTAAGGGTTGTTGTGTGAGGGGAACCACTCGCCTTCACTATAAATACCATGTGTAAGGGCTGTTGTGTGAGGGGAACCATCCGCCTTCACTATAAATACCATGTGTAAGGGTTGTGTGTGAGGGGAACCACTCGCCTTCACTATAAATACCATGTGTAAGGGTTGTTGTGTGAGGGGAACCACTCGCCTTCACTATAAATACCATGTGTAAGGGTTGTTGTGTGAGGGGAACCACTCGCCTTCACTATAAATACCATGTGTAAGGGTTGTTGTGTAAGGGGAACCACCCGCCTTCACTATAAATACCATGAACCAATCGCTGCGTGTTACTAGCTGTGGGGCTCCACAAGCTAACGAGGGTTCCTCTCTCGATATCCCTAAGTCGCTTCTTGCTTAAAATTACTTTGTTAATTCAATACTGTAAAAAACGTTCTATAATTTAAAATTATTATTTATAGTTATATGTAATACAATTGAAACAATGGAATGACTTAATCTGTTATAATCTTTTCTAGAAGATATGAGTATACATCGCTATTGAACAAAGATTTAAACTATGAAAAACTTACATTGTTATTCGGACTGAAACTCAGGGTTAAGAGCTAGGCCCACTTATTTTCTTTGTACCTCCACCCCTCACACCTCCACCCCTCACCCTCCACCCCTCTACACGACCTCTAAGTGTCACCAAATTGAAATCCGGGAAAACAAAAAAAAAACTATTTCAGAAAAATTGAGTCAGCTAGAAGTTGTATCTGTTGTTTAAGACTATTTAATATTACTATCTGTTGACTGTTACCCGTTTAGAAGAAGGTTCTCTGAGGACGCTAGTTGTACACAGGTTTATTCTATTGTGTGATTACGTTTTATACTTATTGAGGTTTTCAAGTGTTAAATTTAAATCACAATGCAAAGATTGGTACTGTACTAGTCATATATTTGTTAGCTTTTGTTTGTAATACTTGGATTTATTTTGTGCTGGGTAAAGAATCGGTAAACAAGATTTTGTATCGATACTTTCAAATCTGTATCGATACATTCCGATTATATTCGACGCATTCTAATAACAATCGATGTATTCAAATCTGTATCGATGCATTATATAGGCAAAGGCATGCCTTAGGCGTAGGCATAGGCGTAGGTGTAAATGTAGGTGTAGGTGCAGGTACATGTACGGAATAGGTGTAGGTGTAGGTGTAGGTGTAGGCGTAGGCGTAGGTGTAGGTGTAGGCATAGGCGTAGGCGTAGGCGTAGGCATTGGCATAGGCACTTGTGATAAGAAAGATAAGATATCAATACAAATATTTGCTGACGGCAATAAAGTATTGTATATCTTATCACACACTGTAACAGTTGTGTCCAGGTTATTGATAGCGACCAAAGAATTTTATCTACTCGTTGTCCAATGTCTATTTTTAAACTTTATCTTACGCTTTCTTGTAAACGATTTTGAATTATTCTTCACTGCAGTTTATTCTGTTTCTTATTGCCACAAGGAACTGTTGCAATGTTAACCTGTGTCTGGCTGATTTACCTCTGTCTACCTGATTCCAACGCTGTGAGTGGCTGTGACCCTGACATTCCATCATTCCCAGGGACGAGAGCTGCAGAGATGTTGGGTGAGTCAGGAATAATGCAGGTGAAATGTGGTGCTGGGACGTACTACAACACCCGCCTACACCAATGTGACGCCTGTCTTAACGGTTACTTCATGACGGAAGACATGGCGAATAAAAAAGTAGCAGAATGCCTTAGATGTAGCACACCACGACAGGTATTTATAAGTATATATATATATATATACATATGTATAAAATATATATATATGTATAATATATATATATATATATATATATATATATATATATATATTTTCAATAGTATAAATACCTAAACCCAGGCAGCACAGCGTATATGCTGCCCAAAGAGCACCAAGTTACGGCCTTTTACTGAGAAGTTAATTGGAGGGCCTGGCCGGTACGTCTTGTGTGTATAATTATATATATATATACATATATATATATATATATATATATATATATATATATATATATATATATATATATATATATATATATATATATATATATATAACTAGATTAGACGTTGTGCTTTGCAGCGTTCTTAGAAGAAATACCAGTATACAAGCAAACAATAAAACACTTTTGCTCGCAAAGACTCGGACATAATTTGGCAGATAAACAGAGAGAAGGGCGCACATGGGCTTTTATATTTTATGTTTTGTAGTTAGGTTTTGATCCTCCCTAAATATCATTTTGAGCGTAGAGTAAATTGCTAAACTAATATCGTATTTTTAAAATTTACTTTCAGAACGAAAAAATAAAGTCTGCGTGCACTCCTACAAGAAACACAGAGATAACATGTACGCCAGGATTTTATAAGGTAAGGGACGCCAGCGACCATTGTGCCTTCTCTTGTCAGGCTTGCAGCGTCTGTGGTCTAGGTGAGCAGTTCTACAAGGACTACATGGCGAGGTCGTGTCTGGAGGCTAACGACACCATCTGTTGCTATGACGACAACATGGATGAGAACTGTGTCTACAAAACGACCACCACAACAACCACCACAACAACAACAACAATTACTACGACATTGATACCGCAAGTAGCACGTGATAAAACATCTGCAAAGTTTGAACATCAAGTTAGCTACAACTCAGCTTGCTCGTCCAATACTGTAAATAAAACTCAGTTCCTTCTTCTTTTCACAGTCTCAATAGCTAGCATTGTTATGTACATTCATATCATATGTTCGTATATTTTCACAATCATAATACATGTTTATACAAGTTTAGTTCAAAGGGCGCAGAATTATCAATTATTGTGTTTATTTTTATCGTCTAATACACCTTTATAATGAGTTATTTATTCTTAATTTTACAATTATATAGAAGGCTAGCTGGTTCCTGCAAAGCGAGATAAAAGCATGTTCAACTTTTCTCATAGTGCTTTTTAAATCAATAATATCAGAACATAGGGTATGTATGTGCATAGCAATGTTAGCTATTTAGACGGTGAAGTACAAGCCACATTGTACGTTGGTCGTGTGTAACGATCATCGTGCAATAGGGCTAGTAAGTCTCGGTCTCTCTCGCGTTAAATTCCAAATCTCGCCAGCCAGGGAGAGATATACATTTTCGGACTAAATTATTTGCTATGAACAGGGTTCCCACTTACAATGTAAACATGGCGGCTATTTGTTTCTATTTCTTGCCTTAAAGATTTTAAAATTTCAAGAGTACCCAAAAAATGCAGCACGTTTTTTTTTTTACTAATAATAGAATCAAATTAAGGATAGGTTATTTCTATTGTTACTACGTTTACGACAACTTGTTACGGATTCGAATAAGCAATGGCCAACTGTACTCTTCTTTTTACAGAATCACTATCTAACGTAGCCTACATTTCTCTTTAAGATAGTCTACATCTTCTAGTCTATCATTATCATTGTTTAGGATTTTAAATAATTTAACAAAAGCGGTAGTATTTATTAAAAATACTTTTCAATTTTTGAAATATTTTTTACCGATTAAATTGCAATATTTAAATTTGGATTGAAAAATACTGGTAGGAAAGTACTAGAACTAGAAGTTGATGACAAACTTGAAACTTACAAATTGTATATTGCTTAACATAATGCAGTGGCGTATCGAGGTCGGGTGTCACCCGGTGCGGCACTTAATGGTGTCACCCCCCCCCCCATATGCGTTGCGACCCTTCCCGGGGACAAACGTTTTCGATTTGCACCCCCCCCCTCAAACTTTCGATTTGCACCCCCCTCAAGTTTTTCTCTATATATTTTGCTATCTTTTGCCTTGGTGTCACCCCCTAAATGGTGTCACCCGGTGCGGTCCGCACCCCCCGCCCCCCCCCCTCGCTACGCCCCTGCATAATGTAATGGTAACAATTGTTTGTAGTTTCATTTACAATTACAGTATCAGAAACATGTGTATATACTGTAGATAAAATTGACGTAGTTTTAGTGCCTTTTGATTGACGATTTGTAGGCCCTATCATGAGAGGCATCTAGCTTTCTGTGTATCTGCCAGTTTTATTGTATGTTGTTTTTTTTAGATTACATTGAAGTAAGTCTGTGTGTAGCTGGCAGTTTTATTGTGTGTTGTTTTTTTTTAGACTACATTGAAGTAGGTGTGTGTGTCGACTCTAGCTGGTTTGGCAACTAGTCTCTGTAGGTGTGTGGACTTTACTTGGTGGGACAAAACCTTTAGTTTTGTACACACCGTCAAATTGACTATGTGTAGCTTTGAATTAATGTGAGTAAAAATAAAAATGCTATTGTTTTAATTTATTCTTTGTGTGGTCGCCCAGAGAAAATTGGCGTGTGTATGTCAATAAAGGTTAGGATGGCGTATGTGACTATCTGTGTTTTAATTTAAGTAAAGATCTTTACAAATTAATATCAATCTATCGGCAGCGTAATTGTCTTACACAGATTCAGACAGTAACGTGTGTTTGATGTACTCGGCTCCTTGCTAGTGTACACAATACTACATGTATGACTGACATATAGCTAGAGTACACAATACTAGATGTATGACTGACATATAGCTAGAGTACACAGTAAAACTAGCTGACATATAGCTAGATTAAGGTAAAGTAAAGTTTCCCTTTCAAACCTGAGGTCTATGGGCAAATGAAGTAGAGTTCACTTTTTTCAGTGACCTCGGCATATGAAGAGATAGTGTGGTCAGCACTATGCCCAGCCGTCTTTACTTTCCTTAACGTGAGTTAGGTACCCATCAGAGTTGGGTGGACTCAGGGACGGATTACTGACTTGAACCCGGATTCGAACTCGAGACTAACGGGTTAGCAGTCCAGCTCTCTACCGTTAGAACACTCCGTCTCGTTATAGCTAGAGTACACAGTAAATATGGCTGACATATAGCTGACATGTAGCTACAGTACACAGTACACAAAGTATGGCTAACATGTAACTAGTGTACACAGTAAATATGGCTGACATATAGCTAGAGTACACAGTACACAAAGTACGGCTGACATGTAGCTAGAGTACACAGTACATAAAGTATGGCTGACATGTAACTAGTGTACACAGTAAATATGGCAGGCATGTTGCTAGAGTACACAGTACAAAAACTGTGACTGGCATGTGTCTATAGTGTGATGTCACAAAAAATTCTGTTGGGTGGCATACAACTTTTGCCGTGGAACCAGTGCCTGCTCTCTAACCCCATTTGTTTTTCTGCTCTACATTGTCGAAGGACTTAAGGCAGCTGTAACACGAGGTTCTATCGTTAGTTGGTACCCTTGAGGTGCTATCGTTAGTTGGTACCCTTGTGGTGCTATCGTTTGTTGGTACCCTTGAGGTGCTATCGTTTGTTGGTACCCTTGTGATGTTATCATTAGTTGGTACCCTTGAGGTGCTATCGTTTGTTGGTACCCTTGAGGTGCTATCGTTAGTTGGTACCCTTGAGGTGCTATCGTTAGTTGGTACCCTTGAGGTGCTATCGTTAGTTGGTACACTGGAGGTGCTATCGTTAGTTGGTACACTGGAGGTGCTATCGTTTGTTGGTACCCTTGAGGTGCTATCGTTTGTTGGTACCCTTGAGGTGCTATCGTTAGTTGGTACCCTTGAGGTGCTATCGTTAGTTGGTACCCTTGAGGTGCTATCGTTAGTTGGTACCCTTGAGGTGCTATCGTTAGTTGGTACCCTTGAGGTGCTATCGTTTGTTGGTACCCTTGTGGTGCTATTGTTAGTTGGTACCCTTGTGGTGCTATCGTTAGTTGGTACACTGGAGGTGCTATCGTTTGTTGGTACACTGGAGGTGCTATCGTTTGTTGGTACACTGGAGGTGCTATCGTTTGTTGGTACCCTTGAGGTGCTATCGTTAGTTGGTACCCTTGAGGTGCTATCGTTTGTTGGTACCCTTGAGGTGCTATCGTTAGTTGGTACACTGGAGGTGCTATCGTTTGTTGGTACCCTTGAGGTGCTATCGTTAGTTGGTACCCTTGAGGTGCTATCGTTAGTTGGTACCCTTGAGGTGCTATCGTTTGTTGGTACCCTTGTGGTGCTATCGTTAGTTGGTACACTGGAGGTGCTATCGTTAGTTGGTACACTGGAGGTGCTATCGTTAGTTGGTACACTGGAGGTGCTATCGTTAGTTGGTACACTGGAGGTGCTATCGTTAGTTGGTACCCTTGTGTCCGAAATAGGAAGAGAGTTGTCCCTGACATTGGAACTGGCATTACCTCAATCCAGTGGCGTAGGCAGCTATTGGTCATGGTGGGGGGTTGATTTTTTTTACCTCACATATAAATAGGCTCATAACTAGAGACTGGTTGTATAAAACGTAAAATTGTTATATAAATTAATAAACCATAGGCATAAAGTAGAAGGAGTATGTAGTGATAATTTTTATTTGGAAGTCAATTTGGGAGAGGGGGGTAAACCCCCCCCCCCCAAAAAAAAAACAACCACCTCACACATGCCCACGCCACCACCTCACAGTCAATAGTGAAACGATTCAATATTTTACTATGTGGACATAACGTCCAAGACACATTGTCCTGTAGGCTGAAATCAATACCCCCATAACGAATAGACTCAATACAGGACAGTTGGCCTGATCATGAGAATGTCAAATACACTTTGTATGTACTTTCTCTACACACATGTGTACAAGGTGAAAACTGGATCACAGTTCTACTACACAGTAAATTCAGGTAGGGGGTAGTAGAGAGGGGGAGGTAGGGTGGTTGAAGTAACGACGTAATCTTCTAGGAAAGAGACCCAATTGATATTGTTTCTTGCCGTTTAGTGTTTTGTTTCGTTTTCACAGAAAATATTTTGAATCAGCACTAAAACAAACGGTATATCGTGTTTAGTGAATCTAATGCACCCAATTACTTGTTTCCATTTTTTAGAAGTGTTTATAAGATTATCGATTATGTCCGGCTCCAAATAATTAATTCTTGAAAATTAAATATCGCTTAGGTCTTTACTTTTCTTTGTTGTTTTCCTTGTCTTTATGTGATTATTACCTCACGTAACTTATTGACGTAGAACTCCAAACTTGTTTTTCTGTCGATCTTGACCGTGTTTTTAGGACGGACTACGAGCGACGATAATACTTTAAAGCAAATTGGTGTTTGACACATACAACAAATCAATAAATCAATATTTGAAGTGAAAGTTCAAAAAAATCAACACGGCAGGTGAATTGCGTCACTGTGCTAGTGACGTACGTTCTAAATATCAAGAACGTTTGGAATGTCATTGGTGGATTGAAATGAGACCATGACATCAACTTTTATACCGGTAAGACGCTGATAAAATAGGCATCTACATTAATTTTGCATTACATTGTCTTTAATTTTACAGTTATTTAGAATTATATTTAGCACATTTAAAGTTTAAATATTTGATATTGATTTGTTGTTTCATTCAAAGCCATGTCTCAGCTACGTTTGCTTCCTGGTCTATTCATTATAAGCTACCAATTCAAAAACCACATATCTACGAATTAACATTTTTAGTAACACTCAACACACTGTGAAATATATATATATATATATATATATATATATATATATATATATATATATATATATATATATATATATATATATATTGCTGAAGATAATGATCTCATAACCTCAGAAGAAATGGTGACAGCCAGAGAAAGAGAGAACATGTACTTTTATATCATAAGATTTCAACTCAATAACATGCGTGTTAATTTTCTTATTTTTATTGCAATCATAAGAATGATGTTATAAAATGTATAAACTTGTTTTATTTATAAAAAGTCACACATTATGTTCCTTTGGTAGGTTATTTGTGGTTGGGTACATTTTTGTGGTCAATTATGTTTAAGTCAGTTAAAACCTATTTCTAAAAACAAAAAAAATATTCTCAATTAGCCCATGCAAGATGTGTTGCTATTTACTTACAAACTATTTTCGTTCGTTTAAAGATGCCTCGTTTAGAAGAAGAAAATAAGAATGAATGAACTCAGTGGACTTCTTCGTGTGATGCTGGTGGTCTCTACCCTGGGGTCTGCCCGTGGGACGGGCTGTGACCCTGACATCCCGTCCAGACCCCCACCCCAACAGACACCAGGACCAATAAGCTCTTGTGATGCTGGTCAGTTTAAAGACGTCAAAACACAGTCGTGTCTACCATGTCCTCCAGACACCTTCGTGACCAAGCTGATGGTTGAACGTGGGTTTGGGACGTGTGAGAAATGTCTGGAACCCGTTCAGGTAAGTCTGATATCTTCATGTGGAGCTTAAAAACAATAGAATACGTTTAAAGTTGGAAATTGCGAAGATTTGACTTAGCTTTGGATTTAACTAATTGCAAATAAAGAATTATTTAAATTCGACTAAAGTCGTACTTTTCAAAATAAAGTTAAACAATTTTGAAACAAATAAATTCTCTCTGTTGGTGTAAGCGACTTCTCGGTTGTAAATTTTTGACTTAAATTTGAGATAAAAAAGAACATGGGAGCTCAAATTATTATTTTTAACTCAATAGTTTATATTATTTTCTTGCAGTATGAAATTAAGAACGCTAATTGTACATCGACAAGAGACAGTGAGATCATGTGTGAGTATGGGTTCTTCAGGTCTATTTCTGGTAGCACATGCGACGGCAAGTGTGAGTCCTGCGACATCTGTGGTACGGGTGATCAGTTGAGTTTAAATTACGACAAACAACACTGTGGTGGTTTTAGCAATACGATTTGCTGTAAACACGATTACATGGTGATTGTCAATGGCGAATGTGTTGATCTTTCCACCATACAACATCCAACCTCCGCAGCCACTACCACACACAGCGTCACAACACCACCCACAGCAACAACAACAGACGACAGCCAATCAAAACACAGCAAAAACATTGGAACTAAAACCACTTTAAGTATGTTCTTGGTTGCTGCTGTTCTATGTTATTTATAGTAAACAGGTATTTATAGTAATATTTATCTTTTTTGTAAAATGTGTTTAGTAATCGTAAATACTTACAACAACTCAAACAAGGAAGATCCAGTCTGTTTCTTTAAAGGAGAATCTTTCTGTCGGTGATAACATTTAAACCCATTAATGTGATACAATATTTATATTTGTGCTTAATTAAAATATTAAAAACTTCGTTTATTTTTTTAAAAAAGAGGGTAATTTGAAATGTTTATAACCATTTTAATATTTTATTATATTCTAAAAAAAAATTGGAAACATTTGCTTTATATAATTCTTTACATTTAATTCTATACATTTATCTCTACACATTTTGTAAAATTAAAAGCATTACTTTTAGTCAGAACTAGCCTACATATTTGAATTGTCTTATTAAATAGAACATGTGACAAACTTGTATGACACGCAGGCTCTTTAATTATTCTGTTTTACTTAAAGGGTTGTATAGTTTTAATTAAATGATATTAAAAGATATTCTCAATTATTTATATGATATTTGTTTTTTTTTATTTCTACCAACACAAATATTACGAGCAGTTCTAATTATTCACTAAGAATTAGGTAAATTATTGTAGCTTGAAGTAGTAGTCTACATACCTAATCCTGGTTGTCGATAAAAGCAGGTGAAGTAGAAATTATGTGTATTTTGTGAAGTTACTATGTGGTCATTTTTGTGTCAGTGTTTGATATCCGCACTCGTGTAGTCAATCAGAGCCAGGTACTCAATGGTGACCTTCAGGCTATAGCCAATCAGAGCCAGGTACTCAATGGTGACCTTCAGACTATAGCCAATCAGAGCCCGGTACTCAATGGTGACCTTCAGACTGTAGCCAATCAGAGCCAGGTACTCAATGGTGACCTTCAGACTACAGCCAATCAGAGCCAGGTACTCAATGGTGACCTTCAGACTACAGCCAATCAGAGCCAGGTACTCAATGGTGACCTTCAGACTACAGCCAATCAGAGCCAGGTACTCAATGGTGACCTTCAGACTATAGCCAATCAGAGCCCGGTACTCAATGGTGACCTTCAGACTACAGCCAATCAGAGCCAGGTACTCAATGGTGACCTTCAGACTATAGCCAATCAGAGCCAGGTACTCAATGGTGACCTTCAGACTGTAGCCAATCAGAGCCCGGTACTCAATGGTGACCTTCAGACTACAGCCAGTCAGAGCCAGGTACTCAATGGTGACCTTCAGACTACAGCCAATCAGAGCCAGGTACTCAATGGTGACCTTCAGACTACAGCCAATCAGAGCCAGGTACCCAATGGTGACTTAGTATTTTTTGTTTGCTCAATAGTAAAGGATTACAAACACGAAATGTATTGTTCTGTAACCACAAAAAACAAGAACACCTCTTAAAATGTAAACAGCATATATGTATTTGACAACGTAAATAATTCATAACTGGGTATTTACCAGATGAAGATTTTGCAACATATACAAGTACCAAACAAATCAGAGTTCAGAGTTTACTGGGGTCATCCATATATGACGACATGCTTATTTGACTAGTTTTACCTCCACCCGCCCCCAACCCCCACTCCTTTCTATTCCGCCACACATCCTTACAAAAAGCAAGATCAATGATTTCCTTTATTACGCTAAGCCCTAACTTAGATACACAAATATATAAAAAAAATAAAGTAAATTAAATAAGAGGTTGTTTTTTTCTTGAGTCTTCTGTTAAAACATCGATTTCTTTCTAAAAATATTGACTGAGCTTAATCAACATAAAGTAATTTAATCAATTTCTAATACAACAATTTTACAAAACGCGAAATTGCGACTAAAATTCGTTTTTAACACTACTTTTTTTTAAAAATGCAAAATTGTGACGTCACACTATCTGAAACCATCCTCCCCCTCATCACACACTGTCACAAAATTAGGGAACCCCATCCCCCCTACGATTGTGAAGTCATTAATGGACCACCCCCCCCCCTACAATCGGGGTACCTTGTCTAACACTAACATTGTTGGGTGTACATCTAGCAAGGCAGGCGATACCGTCTCTATGTGTGAAACATGGAATAGAAAGCGTGAAGTCTTCACTCCCACACACATAAACTGTGGTCGCCACACTACACAATGGAGCGTACCTTCGTTCGATGGCCCCAAACATATGATCGGACAGTCAAACCCCGACATCATCCGCTCCAGATATTCACGTTTGGTAATTGACCGGGGAAAAAAAAAAGTTTTTGCGCAAATAGAGTCCAAATCTGACACAAGCATCTCAACATTCAACTTTTATTTAATTCTGTAATATGAAATTAAAAACAAAATAGCTGCAAACTTTTATCTTAACTTAAAGCAAACTTGATGCTAGTTGCAAAAAGTCCAATGAATGCAAATATTACAGTTGGGAGAGAGTCGCTTTATTGCAAGACTACAATAGTAATAGCACAATTGTGTCCCCTGAGCCTTTTAGCACAATTGTGTCCCCTGAGCCTTTTGACAGATGGTCATTAATAAATCAATAATAATTTGTACTGTACCATTTATTTTAAATGTTTGGGAAGAATGAGAAACGTCTTTAAATATAAAAAAAAAACAACTACAAAAGTTTACTAAAACCCTAATCTCAAAATTGTATAAGGGAACAATGTGCCACGCCGTGAGTTAAATATGTGGTCGCGGATGGTTAAAATATTTTTATTTTTATCTAGTCCATACATCTATTAGTTGTATAACTAATTTGTATATATTAATTGTATATACATCTATTAGTTATATAACTTAGTTGTATATATTAATTGTATATACATCTATTAGTTATATAACTTAGTTGTATATATTAATTGTATATACATCTATTAGTTATATAACTTAGTTGTATATATTAATTGTATATACATCTATTAGTTGTATAACTTAGTTGTATATATCAATTGTATATACATCTATTAGTTGTATAACTTAGTTGCATATATTAATTGTATATACATCTATTAGTTATATAACTTAGTTGTATATATTAATTGTATATACATCTATTAGTTGTATAACTTAGTTGTATATATTAATTGTATATACATCTATTAGTTGTATAACTTAGTTGTATATATTAATTGTATATACATCTATTAGCTATATAACTTAGTTGTATATATTAGTTGTATATACATCTATTAGTTGTATATATTAATTGTATATAGTAATTGTATATAACCTATTAACTAATCTATTAGTTGTATAAATTAGTTGTATATATTAGTTGGACTATAGTCCTAACATTGTCAGCCTGCAAATTGTTCCGTCACATCTACATATGGCAACATTAAAAAGTGTACATAAAAAAATTGTTTTACACCGGTCAGTTTAGTTACGTCATATACTAAACCTATTTATTAACATATAACGTTTTTATAAACAAATAACATTTTTATTAACATATTACTTTTTTTAACATACAATTTTTTTTATTAACATATAACTTTTTCTTCAACAACAACCCGTATTTTTAAAATTTTATAATTAGAGCATGCTGCTACTTTTTTAAAAGTAGCAAAATTAATAACATTATACACTGTTTTATTTATTTAACTAATTTTTTGTTATAACTAAGGGGTCGTCCATAAATGACGTCACGCTTTTTTGGCCATTTTTTACCCCCCCCCCCTACGTCACACATCGTCACAAAAATTCAAACATCCCCCACCCTAAAATAACGTCATTGGATTTGAAGAGCGGGGAAGGATTTCATACAATTTTATGCATTGAGCAGCAAAAAGATGGAAATTTATGCGAAGAGCCATCTGTTGAACGTTTAAACTTCACTGCCTAAAAATCAGCAGGATAAGTTAGGGTTTTTTTTTTATTTTATTTTATGTATTGCCGAGTCTGGAAACTCATATGAATTGTAGCAACCACTACGCTACAGAACGAAGGACAAACTGAGAGGTTTAACAACTTGGATCTTAAAACCGTTATGAAAATAACATTGAAGTACACATAATGTAAAATGAAAAAAAGTATAATTTTAATTTTTATCGTATGAAAGGTTCTAGGGGCCAATAATAATTCCTCTTGTTTATTATCCACATTAGCTTCAGTACACCAATCACACACTTATTTGATTCCCCCTTAGGTTAAATAATTTCAACCTGCTTTGTCTTAAATAGCGTAGCTTTTAGAGGTTCTTTAATTAATATTCTAATATTCAATTAGCCTGAAAATTTGGATATATTGTATTTTTACCTGAGGTGTAAATGTGTAGTGAAAACGTAAACAATGCGTCAAATGATTTGCTATAAATATTTTTGAATAAGGCTAATTAACCTTAGAGATATCACGTGACAACAATAGGTGGAAAAGGTGAGACGTGTGTATTCAATGACTTCACGCTTGACATGCGACCATCCACGGACGACTGACAATACGGTAAAGAAAATAACGTCACGGAGCATGCATCCACCCGATCGGATGACGTCATTTGTTGACACTACCCGATCGGGTAACTTGTCGGTCAGCCACGTTTGTTTTTCTTTCCTCGCCGCCTGTGTAAACAAACACTATAAACACAACTACAAACAAACAAAAACTAGACGACCAATCAGAATGAAGCGTGCTAACACTAAAAGCAGAAGGTAGATGCTTTAAATAAGTCCAAGCAACAGGGAACCTATCATTCGAATTCTCTGAGTACTAGCAGAAGATTAAGTTTGGAAAAATTTTATCCCAGCAGTCTCCTTGATTTACCAGCTTTGATTACTGAGTTATTTGACTTCAGGTATGTAAATATAGAATCAACTATGACTTTTTCTTTATTTAACTTCGCATAGTTTTGTAGTTTAAGCAAAATTTGTCAAGTGTTGCAATTATTAATACACACTAATTTATTTAATTAAAACTAATACAACTATAATAAAACATTTTGGTTGTGTTTAAATTAATTTCAACCTTTGATCCGCAGGCCTCAAAAATGAGCAGTAACTTCGCCCACCACCTTCTGGTAACTTACGAAAATGTCGAGAGGTTCTCTAGTTACTTAATCGCTATGCCACTACCTGACTCTAAGAAAAGTCATAGTGAGATCAATGAAGAACGGTAAATGAGATTTTTTTTAGATAGGTCATTAACTATCTATTATTTTGTGTATTAATTGTTTATCAATTATGCAAATATTTTGAATAATACATTTTATCATGCATATACGTTTTAATAGATAGTTTAATGCACTAAATAATATATTGACTATTGCGTATTTGTTACTTGAACGTATAGTTTAAAATGTGTATTTTACGCTTGGAAAAGATAACGTCGTATTCATTAACTTCTGCTAAATTTAGGCTTACCAGCACTATTTTTTTTTACTATAACGATTTAAGTATACGACTACTATTCACATATTATGTAAAGTAGACATCAAGTGTATCTAAGTAACACTGAAGTGTATTTCTTCAAATTTAAAGTCGTTGTAATACTCACATGCTCTAAGAAAAAATCCTTTATTTAAACAAAATGTGCGAAAAAAAAATACTAATGCTAAATTTGCTCATAGAAATGACCACCCTTTTCTTTAATTCATTTATAAAGCTAACATGTATTAAGCAAAATTTAAACGTTGGCATATTTCTTTCACAGCAAAATTCTTCAGGGCCAAGCCCAGAGTGGAAAAAGACGAAAATTATCCTCTTGTAACGATTACATGGTGAACATTCGAGAAGAAAACATGTACTACACTCTGGTCATGGCTCTAGTAGAGGGGGAGCTCGAATTGGTCAAGCAGTTGTTGGACGCTGGGGTCAACCCCACTGGACCAAGTGACCAATACTTTGAAACTGTGATCTGTCTGGCCCTGACCTTAGGTCCTGATGTTGTAAGAATGGTCATCAACTATGGGGCACTCAAAGGCTGCAATAGGTACGTCAACATAGCTTCACATTTGTGATTAACTATTAACTTTGGCACTAAAATGTTATTGTTTTGTACAATTTTAAAACAATTATGCTTATGTTAAAACTATATTTCTAAAATTATTTTCCACATTTAGTCATTCGAAAACTTGTTACTAAGATATTTTAAAAATTATTTTCCAGGTTCAGTTATTTGAGAATCTTCTCGACGTTATTTTTCTTACCAAAGCCACAAGATGTTTTGGACGCCATCTTTGAATCAGATCTGGAAAATGCCACCCGAGGATTTAACGACTACATGTCCCTGACCTACACCCCAGAAACCCTGAAAGCTGCATCAGAAAACTACCCGATAATGGAGAAGGTAAACCACATCCAGCGGCTCATCTCACGGCCCAGAAGTTTATTTTCATTGTCCAAGCAGGCCGTTGTCCAGCGTCTTGGACCTATGCCGACTAGACGAGAGAAAGTCCAGCAACTAGCCGTCCCAAAACTCGTCCAACAAGACCTCTGTGATGTGGATCAGCTCGATCTGACCAACCGATCACATGAAAATCTGAAGTCTGTTAATTTAGTAGAAAGGTGCACTGTTTTCACCCCTGATGCAATGCTTGTGTTTGAGACCGAATTTTATATTTTGTGATTTATTATATGCCAGCAATATGTATAACATGATTTTAATCATTTCAGTGTATATTTAGTTTTTTTTTACAATGTTATATAACATGCGTGTTACTTTTTTCAAAGGGCAAATAGTATTGAATGTAAAATAAGGTAAAAAAACAATTGATGCTTTTACATTACCATATTGTTTTTTATTTTTTAAATTGTGCTTTCAACATTAAGCTGTTATCTAAACTTTATTTTTGTAAATAATGTAAATAATTGTACATATTTATTTGAAAAATAATTCAATAAATAATTTTAAAAATATAATTTTGTTTTTCTTATAAAGGTGTGTGTGTTTTTATATGTTAGCTATTTTCTAGAATTTCAAATTTGAAAGAAATATTTGAAATCAATGACTCTTATTGAAATCAATCACGGAGTTCCTTCAGACTAAATCATCTTTCTATTGCAGACACTAAAATATCTCTCAATAGACCTATATATTATGTACACGAGATAGTAGCTACCATATTCCATCAACTTTATAGACTTTGATAGCTACAGAAATACTAAATGCTTAAAATCTAAATTTTAAGTTAATAAAATTATTATTATTAAACCAATCAGATTCATTTAATTTTCCCTTCAACCAAAGACATACAGACAACTATTTTCAACAGAGGCAGGTATGAACTCATGTTCAACACATTTGTTCAACAGTTAAAGTAAGAGAAGAGATGTCATAAAAATATGTCTATAATAAATCTAAAAGAAATGATCGTAGCTAAGACTGCCGTGATAAAAAAAGATTTAATTATTTAGATAATATCTTCAGATCCACAAGTTTTGATTGACACTTCGTAAACTTGAAAAGTTTATTGTGAGCCAACAACCAACCTCAGCCATTCAGACCAACAAAGCACGTCTAGACCTACATATCCGACCATGTTCAATCATCACTAGAAGAGTTACAGTAAGATGATATATTTAGCCTCTAAAATGTATTAATTGAACAATTAAAGAATCATTTCTACAACGATCTATCTTGCAGATGAAGTAGAGTTCATATGTTTAATGACATCGAATTATAAAGAGAAGGTGTGGTCAGCACTTTTAGACAACGTGACGTCACACTGTCTCTGCCCCCTTCCCTCTCGTCACACATCGTCACAAAAATATGAACCCCCTCTCCCGCCAAGGCGTGTGTCGTCATATATGGACGACCCCATATTACATATCCTAGATCTGGCTCTATAACATAACATCATTAAACTGACCACTTCATCTTCGACAGTTTTCTGTCTACTGCCTGAATGCTGACGTTATAAAACTTCCACATTCCTTGACCACCTGACTGACAACTTGACTCTGACCACGTGACTGACCACCTGACTCTGGCCACCTGACTGACCACCAAACTGACCACGTGACTGACCACCTGACTGACCACCTGACTGACCACCTGACTGACCACCTGACTGATCGCCTGACTGACCACCTGACTGATCGCCTGACTGACCACCTGACTTACCACGTGACTTACCACCTGACTCTGACCACAGGACTGACCACCTGACTTACCACCTGACTCACCACCTGACTGATCGCCTGACTGACCACCTGACTGACCACCTGTCTCTGACCACCTGACTGACCACCTGACTGATCGCCTGACTGACCACCTGACTGACCACCTGACTGACCACCTGACTGATCACCTGACTGGCCGCCTGACTGACCACCTGACTGACCACCTGACTTACCACCTGACTGAACACCTGACTGATCGCCTGACTGACCACCTAACTGACCACCTGACTGACCACCTGACTGACCATCTGACTGACCATCTGACTGACCACCTGACTGACCACCTGACTGACCACCTGACTGACCACCTGACTGATCGCCTGACTGACCACCTGACTGATCGCCTGACTGACCACCTGACTTACCACGTGACTTACCACCTGACTCTGACCACAGGACTGACCATCTGACTGACCATCTGACTGACCACCTGACTGACCACCTGACTGACCCCCTGACTGATCGCCTGACTGACCACCTGACTGACCACTTGACTGACAACCTGACTGACCACCTGACTGACCACCTGACTGACCATCTGACTGATCGCCTGACTGACCACCTGAATGACCACCTGACTCTGACCACGTGACTGACCACCTGACTGACCACCTGACTGACCATCTGACTGACCATCTGACTGACCACCTGACTGACCACCTGACTGACCACCTGACTGACCACCTGACTGATCGCCTGACTGACCACCTGACTGAACACCTGACTGATCGCCTGACTGACCACCTGACTGACCACCTGATTGACCACCTGACTGACCATCTGACTGACCATCTGACTGACCACCTGACTGACCACCTGACTGACCACCTGACTGACCCCCTGACTGATCGCCTGACTGACCACCTGACTGACCACTTGACTGACAACCTGACTGACCACCTGACTGACCACCTGACTGACCATCTGACTGATCGCCTGACTGACCACCTGAATGACCACCTGACTCTGACCACGTGACTGACCACCTGACTGACCACCTGACTGACCACCTGACTGACCACCTGACTGACCACCTGACTGACCACCTGAATCTCAGCGCCTGGTCATCTTGTTTTCTGATTGTTTGACCTAGGTATGACTAACGCATCTCTGTGGATTGTCTAGCTCCAAACGAGTGTGATGTTTTTATATCATCACAACATTTTTTTTTTGCAAATATCAGTAACAATTATATAGATCTAGATATTAAACAGATACAAAAAGTCAAAGTAAGAACAAAACTCATCAACTCTTTTATAACAGGCTTTAATTTACTACAGATCAACACATATATCAAAAGGAAAGAATATATTTTTGCGTCATCTTTACGTAATAGAACATTGGTCTCAACTTTTTTTGGATGGCTGTGACAATAGTTAATCAACGGTAATTTTATTTAATTAATAAGCATTTTAAAAGGTATAAACGTTATCAAACAACCCAATCTATAGACTTGTGTTAAGTAGCTTAATTTTAAAATTTTAAAATGTCCGAAATAAATCCAATAAATAGTCAACGAACCATTTTTAACATACGTTTTAAGCCATAAAAACTAAACCGTATTATATTTAAAAAATGTCTAAAATTTTATAAAATCTTTTATTTGGAGATTAGACAACAATTAACGGGGGAATAAAACGAAATACAAGAAACAAGCTCTAGATCTAGTAAAAATTGATTGTAATACTAATAAGTTTAAAAAATTTCCTATTCTGATTGAAACGTTTTTTTTCTAGAGGTTTTCTAATGTCTAGAATTGTCAGTCACCTATTCACCATTAAAGTTACCTACATACTGCACGTTCATTAATGCATAACTCGTCAAAAAATCTAGACTACAATGTAGGCTGTGCTCATCAGTTACTAATTAAAATCATCTAAAAACCGTTAACACAAAGCTAGTGTACTTTAAAATAACCTTTCGTTTATGTTGAATATTTTTTTAAAAAGGAAATGGGTAATTTATTTACTTCAATTAATTTTTTTATTATTTTTTTTGCTATCAATACTGATTTCTAATTATTGTTACGGTTATTATAGAAAAAATATTTTAATGTATTATATTAATTTTTCATTGTTTAGTGTTAGAAAGCGTGAAGTCTTCACTCCCACACACATAAACTGCGGTCGGCACACTACACACTGGAGTGTACCTTCGTTCGATGGCCCTCCAACAATACGATTGGACAGCCAAACCCCGACATCATCCGCTCCAGATCTTCACGTTTGGTAATTGACCGGGAAAAAAAACAAAAAAACAACAACAAAAAGTTTGTACTTGAATAGTGTCCAAATCTGACACAAGCATCTCAACATTCAACTTTTATTTAATTCTGTAATATGAAATTAAAAACAAAATAGCTGCAAATTTGTATCTTAACTTAAAGCAAACTCGATGCTAGTTGCAAAAAGTCCAATGAATGCAAATATTACAGTTGAAATATTCATTTACATTTTTTGTCAAGGTTTGGTCTAAGGGAGAGAGTCGCTTTATTGCAAGACTACAATAGTAATAGCGCAATTGTGTCCCCTGAGCCTTTTGACAGATGGTCATTAATAAATCAATAATAAGTTGTACTGTACCATTTATTTTAAATGTTTGGGAAGAATTTTAAAAAATTCTTTAGATCACACACTATTAAAGTTTACTAAAACCCTAATCTCAAAATTGTATAAGGGAACAATGTGCCACGCCCAGAGTTAAATATGTGGTCGCGGAAGGTTAAAATATTTTTATTTTTATCTAGTCCACACGGTGGCTTTATGTGGCCATATCACTGTAACAGGTGGGCCTACATCAACAATCTTACAACAAGCTTACATCAATCTTAAAACAATCTACATCAATCTTACAACAATCTTACAAAAATCTTACAACAATCTTACAACAAGCTTACATCAATCTTACAACAAGCTTACAACAAGCTTACAACAATCTTACAACAATCTTACAACAATCTTACAACAATCTATTACTATAAATTATATAAGATATTAAATATGATTGTGATACTCATCCGAGTATTTGGTACCACATTTTTCAATTAGTTGTATGTATTAGTTGTATATATTAGTTGTATATATATCTATTAGTTGTATAAATTAGTTGTAAAACTTAGTTGTATATATTAATTGTATATACATCTATTAGTTGTATAACTTAGTTGTATATATTAATTGTATATACATCTATTAGTTGTATAACTTAGTTGTATATATTAATTGTATATACATCTATTAGTTATATAACTTAGTTGTATATATTTATTGTATATACATCTATTAGTTGTATAAATTAGTTGTATATATTTATTGTATATACATCTATTAGTTGTATAAATTAGTTGTATATATTTATTGTATATACATCTATTAGTTGTATAAATTAGTTGTATATATTAATTGGACTATAGTCAGCCTACAGAATGTTCCCTCACATCTACATATGGCAACATTAAAATGAGTACATAAAAAACTATTTTACACCGGTCAGTTTAGTTACGTCATATACTAAACCTTTTTATTATCATATAACGTTTTTATAAACATATAACATTATTATTAACATATAACTTTTTTAAACATGCAATTTTTTATTAACATATTACTTTTTTTAACATACAATTTTTTTATTAACATATAACTTTTTCTTCAACAACAACCCGTATTTTTAAAATTTTATAATTAGAGCATGCTGCTACTTTTTTAAAAGTAGCAAAATTAATAAAATTATACACTGTTTTATTTATTTAACTAATTTTTTGTTATAACTAAGGGGTCGTCCATAAATGACGTCACGCTTTTTTGGTCATTTTTTTACCCCCCCCCCAACGTCACACATCGTCACAAAAATTCAAACTTGCCCCTCTAAAATGACGTCACACTCCACCCCCCCCCCCCCCTAATTTACAATTAATCCTATTTTTAAATTTGCTGTGTATTCATCCCTTTAAAATTACCGCTCGTTGACACACCATTAAAAATGAGCGCGCAGGACCCATTCGTGGCACCAGCAGGTAAACAGTAATACAGTGAGGTGATGTTAAAGCTGATAAGATTAATTTTTTTTTAAATACTTAATGTAAATGTAGGTATTTCTTGCAGACATGACGACACACGTGAGAATAACTATATATTGAGTATAATATGCAAATTATTTAAATGTTAGCAGTATG
The DNA here is from genome assembly GCF_028476545.2 of Physella acuta. Taxonomy (NCBI): domain Eukaryota; kingdom Metazoa; phylum Mollusca; class Gastropoda; family Physidae; genus Physella; species Physella acuta. The sequence continues at coordinate 605,837 of NW_026731585.1, forward strand.
CCCAGACCTTTAATTTTTTCCTAGTATATTTCATTGTAGCCTATATGATGGTCTTAACGGATGTCATCTCTCACAAAGCAATATAAATGTAATTGATTTTTAACACGTTTTTATTAACTCAGCTTCGCGTGTGTTTGTTGTTAAAATTGACATCGAAAATTAGCCCACTTCTGATTGCTCTATAGATCTGAAATTTGGCATGCATGCTACTTTCGCCTAACAATTTCAGATGCAATCATAAAAACTAGCAATTAGTGACCGTAATTAGCTTAATTTAATTACGCCCCAAGGACCATAAAATTGAGGACATGATTTCTAAAGATACCGACAAGACTGGAGGCCTATAGACACAGTTACTTCGGCCCCAATCGATGTGAGCGCGCTGGCCGTGATCGTATAGTGGTTAGTACTTCGCGTTGTGGCCGCGACAACCCAGGTTCGAATCCTGGTCGCTCAAGATTTTTAGTCCGTGTAATTATAAACACTTTTTTAAAAACCACGTTTTTCATGTGTAGCAACGGACTAAAAAGGAGAAAATAAAATACTTTAAAAAAACTTTTTAAAAAACCACGTTTTTTATGTGTAGCAACGGACTAAAAAGGAGAACGGACACGGTAACACATTGTTAACGGTGACACGGTTGGTACGCTGGGCATGCTAAAATACACATAAACACGTTTTTCCTTAACTCAGCTTCGCGTTTATTTGTTTGTTTATGGGAGATTTGATCACGTGATTCGTGAGTAGATCTCCACGCCAGCAACGTAAATTACACCCTTTCTCTGTTTAAAGCGTATCTGTCGCTCAAGATTTTTTTAGTCCGTGTAATTAAAAACACTTAGTCAAGTCATACTTAATCAAGTCATTAGATAAAGTAGAAAATAAACTATATAAAAAACTTTTTAAAAACCACGTTTTTCATGTGTAGCAACGGACTAAAAAGGAGAAAATAAAATACTTAAAAAAAACTTTTTAAAAAACCACGTTTTTCTTGTGGACTAAAAAGTAGAAAATAACTATTTACATACATTTGATGACAAAAAACGTGGGTCGGGAATTTTGATGGTGAACGTACCCACGTTTTTTGTCATCAAATGTATGTAAATAGTTATTTTCTACTTTTTAGTCCACAAGAAAAACGTGGTTTTTTAAAAAGTTTTTTTTAAGTATTTTATTAATAGTAAAGACTCTCCACTAGATTATTAAATTGCGTGTTTTGCTGTCAGCGAAGAGGATGTTGAAATAGGACAAGAAATACTCTCACACTGACTTAAATCTAAGCAAATTTTATAGAAATTTTATTTAATAACGATTAAATAATAATATCAGTAACAAGTTATATTAAACCGACAATATCTGTATACATTCATATTTCTAAATCTTAGCAAGATCATTAACAGAAGTATTTAAAAAAACGACTTACAACAGTATTAATATGGCAATCCTAAATTAAAAGTTGTGATATTTAAGCTTATTCATTCTCCCATGGAGAATTAAAATGTTCCTTCATTGAATACACAGGGACGGAATTGATTTTTTTCCTGTATGGAATGGGAATTCCCTTTACATCAAGATCTTCCTCTTCTATCCAATCTGCACTCTCACCATTAATTTTATTGGCAATTATAACCATCAGTTCACGTTGGCAGCGTGCAGAAACTCTCAGAGGCCTGATGCGCTGTAATGGCACAATTGATGATTCCTGTTTGTGAGTTAAGGAATGATTGCGCAGCATAACCAATGAAGAGAAGTATGAATGACACTTCTTACAAACCCTGTCGCTGATCACGGATTGAACAGACGGACGATACAAATCATAAGGGATTGTGTGATAAGGATTTGAAGAGCGGGGAAGGATTTCATCCACTTTTATACTTTGAGCAACAAAAAGAGATGGAAATTTATGTGAAGAGCCATCTATTGAACTCTCAGGTATTGTTAGTCCACAGCTTGTTTGGGCGACTGGTAAAGATGGACGAAGAAATCTATCAGTTATTAAGCTGAAATACGAGCTTCTTGGCTTTGAGCAACATTTACCATCCATGCATTTAACGATCTAAGTCAAATACTGGCTAGGTCTCACATGAATATCGTGCCAACGCTGATCCTTTGAGAGCTGAGAAGTTTCAAGGAGTTCAGACTCTTCTGGATCTATGTATTCTGCCACTGTAGGAAATGTATCCACTGTCAAGTGTGACCATATTTCTGCCAAAGTGTTTCCGGCAAATTGAAAATTCTTCTTCTCTAAATCTGTGTCTATTGAGACTCCTCTTTCATCCAAATAACTACCGTAGTGGTCATGGGGTAAAACTAATCCTGTGAGCTCATTGCTAAGTGGCGCCATTTTTCTTTCAACCCTATTAAATGCACTTTTTCCTGGTGCACTGGTAGCAATGAACAAACCTTCATAGTTCTGATTGAGAAAGTGGTGTACCGCAACTTTGATCACCTTTTGATACCTAGAATTTTCGTCTGGGCCACAATCAACCGTCAACACCAATATTGGTTTAACAATTTGATCCACACCACTCTTTGTGATATCATCAAATGCATGTAAAGTAAGTAATTTTTCAAAATCAAGTCCATGACTAAGCGCTGTGGATGAGGAATGTTTACCAGATCTGATTGATATGTATGTTGGGCCGGAGTATCCAACAGCTTCTCGATTTCCCAAGGCGTTGGGCTGAATTTTTATCTCTGCATAAACTGAAGGGATCAGCTTATGTCCAGCAGCCACAACCCAGTCATGGTCAGGCAAGCTCACCCTGTATTCCATGTGCATGAGTTTTTTAGCTGCTGTCAACCCAAGCGGAACGCGGGCCTTGTCATCTTGACTTATAAAGCATACCTCATTCGGTCCAAGCATGGAAGCTAACTCTTCAAGGTGATGCAGTGTTGCCGCTGTAAACAAGCGATCAATGTGATTTGCATGGCAATCGTTTTGCGCTCTTATCAGTTTTACTGGGACTGTCGATACATGTCGTTGCCCTTCATGAGAAGAAGTACGACAACGGTCGAAGGTACAGCCCCCTTCTACTAATTATAAACCCATCCTGTTTTAACTGATCAGTTAGCTGATCTAATGTTTTAATAGTTCTGTAGACTTCGTTCTGCCTCCTCTCGTGTGATGCTGATCCATGCATAGCAATGTTTATGATAGTTTCCAATAAAGAAGATTGATCTTCTTCAATCCTTGGCCTGCCAGAATTAGATCTAACATTCAAAGTGGCGCGTAGCCCCCGATTCTCTTCAAACAAAGCATTCAGTTTTCTTTTTTTCCCACGTTTTCTTTAACTTGCTTTCTCTGTTTGTGTGTTTGTCTTTCCAATCAAATCTTGCGATCGAAATTTCTGGCACTTCCCAGTTAGCTAGCGCGCTGAAATTTTCAGGGAAGCTTTCTTTTGGATGACCATTGAATATTCAATTGTTATTATTACTAAATTGATCAATGGAAACATTTTATTGAGCATTTTAGACCGCTATATAATCTATATATATAATTCTCCTCTGCTAGCCATTAGAAAAAAAACCAGCGACGCGTACCTCGCGCGCAGTGAAGCGAACGATCACATGTCGCCACAGGCTTAGGGGCAGAGAATTTAGCTTGAACCGAGTTTAAACTTACAGGAGGTAGGCCAGTTTGGGGGAGACGATATGGTCGAGTGGTTGGGCACACGATTGCTATCCCACTCGACACGGGTTCAAATCTATGTGTTCTAGTCAGTAACGTATTCAAACAACGAGTTTTTTACGAGTTGTCTTTTTACGAGTTGTCTTTTTACGAGTTGTCTTTTTACGAGTTGTCTTCGTTTACCCAAAAAAAGTGAAAAGATAAAATCGATAACAAGATTTTAATGCAAACAAACAGACAAAGACTAAAAAGTAGAAAATAATAATCATTAAAAAAGTTTTAAAAAACCCACGTTTTCTGATTGAACTAAAAAGTAGAAAATAAATGCTATAGGCCCTACATCACAATAATGCAAGCGATCACTCTACTATAAGCGAGCAAAAACGTGGGGCGCCGTGATTTTCTTACAGTTTCTAATACTGTTGACTCTCTACAAGCTCCCTAATAAAAGTCAATAGTATTATCTAATCAATAGTAATATAACTTTTACTTCGGCGCCCCACGTTTTTGCTCGCTTATAGTAGAGTGATCGCTTGCATTATTGTGATGTAGGGCCTATAGCATTTATTTTCTACTTTTTAGTTCAATCAGAAAACGTGGGTTTTTTAAAACTTTTTTAATGATTATTATTTTTTTCATTTCGAGCTTTCTGAGATCTTATTTGATCAGATATCTTCCTCTTTAGCTTTTTTTCCAAATCACTCTTTTTCTGTTTCTTTTCTTTAAGCTCCGATTTCTGTCCTTGCGTTAACATTTCGCGAGTTTGTCGCTCATACAAGCCGACTAGATCAGAATTCAGAATCTCAATCTCTGATTGTAAGTTTATCTGGACTGTAGCCTGCTTAGATGTTGATAGTTTGCTGGTAGAGGGTTTGAAATCACTGACTTCATGAGAATCGTTCACTTTTTCATCTGACTTCAGTGACATAATAATATTAGGTATTTCTTTTGCCAAATCATTGGATGTTTTCTTATTTGTACATGTAGATACAGATGTTTGTTTAGCCCAAAACGTGAAAAGTGAGCCTTTTTTAGCGGCAGCAATTGCTTTTAGCTCCTGCAGCCAGACCTCCGCTTTCAAGTGCAGATCTGAATCGCTTTTTAGTTGAGTCCACTTTTCAACGACTTCTTCTTGGCAAATATTTTTACTCTTTTTAGGATATGCCAGCACGTAGGCATCAAAAATACATTGAAACATTTTATTTGTATCCATTATTAACATTCGATTTTTAAGCAGTATATATGAGATTATGAGATCTACCTTTCAATTGAAAAGCCTCACATAGACAAAGTTGATTCAGCAAGACACGTGTAGGCCTATTTGGGTTGATCGAATAAACACGCATCAAAAGCTGACCCTACACACATCCGCTTTTTTTTGGCCGCACCTACAAAAATCACGTGATCTCGACCTTGGAACTGATCGTACTAGTTATTTTTCCACTAGATCGTTCAACAAGCATGAGCTACCGGCATGAACACCATGATGTAAGGGAGACAAGGCTTGTCATCAAGGGCAAGAGTCGCAGCCCTAAGTGTGAACATAAGTTTTTAAATAAAATATTCGGAAAACGGGGTTTAAAGTTTTATTATGACTGCCCTACTCTGTAAACTTCAAAGAATAGCAAGCATTACACTGATACCCTTGCCTTACCCTCACTAGTTGATACGCTTCCGACCTTTATATTCATATAGCAGTATTGACAAATTTGCATATACGGCAGTCTACTACACAACACAAATCGTCAAATTATAGGGCAATTTAATTAGAACAAATATATATTTCACAATCTTTTGACAACTTAGAGGTATCGCAACCAATGTAAAAAAATTATTTAGTATTTAGTATGTTTATTTTTCTAAAAACAAAAAAAAAAATGCATGTTAATCAATTCGTGGAATTAAGACAATGTGACGTCACACTGTCTCTAACCCCCCCCCCCTCCCCCTCGTCACACATCTTCACAAAAGTCTGAACCCCCGAATTCCCCCCTAGGCGTGTGACGTCATTTATGGACGACCCCTAAAATGTATTAATTAAACAATTAAAGAATCATTTCTACAACGATCTATCTGGCACATGAAGTAGAGTTCATATGTTTCTTGACATCGACTTATAAAGAGAAGGTGTGGTCAGCACTTTGCCCAGCCGCCTTTTCTTACCCAAGCGTGATTTGTGCCAATCATCTCTTTGCCTACCAGATTATTTTTAAATGTTACAAAACATAATCTTCAATATGTTGTAATTACATATGAAAACATTATTTGCTCACCACATAGTGCGAGCATAATGTATTCCATATGAATACATTCCTTTTAACATATGAACGATATACGTCATGACGATCAACTGATTACCACAATCTAAATCCCATCTGATTACCACAATCTAAATCCCATCTGATTACCACAATCTAAATCCCATCAATATTATCTGGACGAAACGCCTTTGATTGTTTCGCAGGGGTCAGCGTGGTCGAGTCGGTAAAGCTCATGGTTGCTAAACCGAAAAGACTCGAGTTCGAACCCTCGGGCAGATGAGGCTCGTTAGCTGGGGACAGCCACTCTTCTAGGAGAGACAACTCCAAAATTAAACAACTGCTGCCTTGTAGTTTGTTCTTGGTTGGACAAAGGCTATGGAAGCAAATCCAAAAAGAAAAGCAGGCTGAAATCGGAGTCAATGGCCTCAATGGCGCATAACCAGTTGACACGTAACGCTTAATTGTGTTGGAGGCGTGGTCGAGTAGGCAAAAAGCTCATGGTTGATAAATTCGAACAAAGTCTCGAGTTCAAACCCACTGGCAGATAAATCTCGATCCCCTTCAACACCAATAATTAAGAACGAAGAAGAAGAAGAAGAAGATTGTTTCGCTAAACATGTATACCAGACAGATGGTTGAATGATGAAATAATTTCTATATTATTCTTCGTCTGAATATTATGTGTTATTCATTTTAAAAACCGATATCGATTTTGCAAGCGGGTTAAATCAGATTATCTCGTAAAGGGACGGCATTTTCAGGTGATAGTGCATCAAATATCCAACCCAAACGCCTCGAGTTCAGGTTCCTGAAATGAGTCTTTATTGCGTCCCTTAGACCATCCAATTACGATGGGTGCTTGATTTGTGTTAGGGAAAATAAAAGATGCTCGACAATGTATTCAATAACGGAAACAACAATAGGCACGGAGGCCATTTTTTCACATTGGCCGTTTAAAAAAATATCATAATAACAGCATTTTAAATGAAAAAGCAATTGAGTAGTGACATAGCAGTAAAATAGTACTCAAAAATAGGGAATAAAGAAATAATATTACATGTTTATAATACAAAATGAGAATATAATAGATTAATGAGAACAAATGCAATTAGTCAGTTAAGGAGGACAGTAAATATTGTTGTGTTAGTTTAGTTTTGAATGTATTTTCAGATCTAGATAGTTTTATTTTATTAGGAAAATTGTTCCACAAATTAGAACCAGGGTAGGCGAAGCTATGTTTTTGGAAAAGTTGTATATGGGATGGATACATTAAGACTTCTATTTAATTTTGTGTTCAAAGAAAATAGGTCTGATAAGTAACTGGGGGCTGTTTCGTAGAATATTTTATTTAAAAAAATAGCTTTAGTATATATTCTCTTTTTATTTAATGGAAGTATATTAGCTGTAATAAAAGTATCCAGACTACTAGACAAGCCAATAACCAGTTTTATTGTCCTTTTAGTTAATGAAAGTAGATGACGCTGTTTTGTTATAAAGCTGCCGCTCCACACTACAGAAGCATTATCCAACCTACATTGAATAAAAACTTCATTATAAGATTCATAGTGCGGAACACGCAACCCCTTCAAATGTGTAGGACACAGAAACAGAAGCTCTCTACTTCATTCGCCCCCGTGGTTCGCCAGGTGAGAAAAGGATAAGTTACTTAACCTCCAAGCTATCCCCACAGATCATCACGAAAGTCTTACATCCCTCCTCCCATTCCCCGTCAAAATGCACAATTTGTTGACCTCTGTAATGACTAGTATTATTTACTGAAATAGTGAACATACACAATCCAGGATTTAATTTAAACTTAACTGCCTAAATGTCAGCAGGATGAATTATGTTTTTTTTTCTTTTATGTATTGCCGAGTCTGGAAACTCTCATATGAATTGTAGCAACCACTACGCTACAGAACGAAGGACAAATGGAGAGGTTTTTTATCCACATAAGCTTCAGTACACCAATCACAAACTTATTTGATTCCCCCTTAAAGTTAAATTATTTCCCTACTTTGTCTTAAATAGCGTAGCTTTGAGAGGTTCTTTAATTAATATTCTAATATTCAATTAGCCTGAAAATTTGGATAAAATGTTTTTTTACCTGAGGTGCAAATGTGTAGTAAAAACGTAAACAATGCGTCAAATAATTTTCAACAAATAATTTTGAATAAGGCTAACTAACCTTAGAGAAACCACGTGTCAGCAATAGGTGGATAAGGTAAGACATGTGTATTCAATGACGTCACACTTGACATGCGACCATCCACGGACGACTGACAATACGGTAAAGAAAATAACGTCACGGAGCATGCATCCACCCGATCGGATGACGTCATTTGTTGACACTACCCAATCGGGTCACTTGTCGGTCAGCCACGTTTGTTTTTCTTTCCTCGCCGCCTGTGTAAACAAACACTATAAACACAACTACAAACAAACAAAAACTAGACGACCAATCAGAATGAAGCGTGCTAACACTAAAAGCAGAAGGTAGATGCTTTAAATAAGTCCAAGCAACAGGGAACCTATCATTCGAATTCTCTGAGTACTAGCAGAAGATTAAGTTTGGAAAAATTTTATCCCAGCAGTCTCCTTGATTTACCAGCTTTGATTACTGAGTTATTTGACTTCAGGTATGTAAATATAGAATCAACTATGACTTTTTCTTTATTTAACTTCGCATAGTTTTGTAGTTTAAGCAAAATTTGTCAAGTGTTGCAATTATTAATACAAACTAATTTATTTAATTAAAACTAATACAACTATAATAAAACATTTTGGTTGTGTTTAAATTAATTTCAACCTTTGATCCGCAGGCCTCAAAAATGAGCAGTAACTTCGCCCACCACCTTCTGGTAACTTACGAAAATGTCGAGAGGTTCTCTAGTTACTTAATCGCTATGCCACTACCTGACTCTAAGAAAAGTCATAGTGAGATCAATGAAGAACGGTAAATGAGATTTTTTTTAGATAGGTCATTAACTATCTATTATTTTGTGTATTAATTGTTTATCAATTATGCAAATATTTTGAATAATACATTTTATCATGCATATACGTTTTAATAGATAGTTTAATGCACTAAATAATATATTGACTATTGCGTATTTGTTACTTGAACGTATAGTTTAAAATGTGTATTTTACGCTTGGAAAAGATAACGTCGTATTCATTAACTTCTGCTAAATTTAGGCTTACCAGCACTATTTTTTTTTACTATAACGATTTAAGTATACGACTACTATTCACATATTATGTAAAGTAGACATCAAGTGTATCTAAGTAACACTGAAGTTTATTTCTTCAAATTTAAAGTCGTTGTAATACTCACATGCTATAAGAAAAAATCCTTTATTTAAACAAAATGTGCGAAAAAAAAAATACTAATGCTAAATTTGCTCATAGAAATGACCACCCTTTTCTTTAATTCATTTATAAAGCTAACATGTATTAAGCAAAATTTAAACGTTGGCATATTTCTTTCACAGCAAAATTCTTCAGGGCCAAGCCCAGAGTGGAAAAAGACGAAAATTATCCTCTTGTAACGATTACATGGTGAACATTCGAGAAGAAAACATGTACTACACTCTGGTCATGGCTCTAGTAGAGGGGGAGCTCGAATTGGTCAAGCAGTTGTTGGACGCTGGGGTCAACCCCACTGGACCAAGTGACCAATACTTTGAAACTGTGATCTGTCTGGCCCTGACCTTAGGTCCTGATGTTGTAAGAATGGTCATCAACTATGGGGCACTCAAAGGCTGCAATAGGTACGTCAACATAGCTTCACATTTGTGATTAACTATTAACTTTGGCACTAAAATGTTATTGTTTTGTACAATTTTAAAACAATTATGCTTATGTTAAAACTATATTTCTAAAATTATTTTCCACATTTAGTCATTCGAAAACTTGTTACTAAGATATTTTAAAAATTATTTTCCAGGTTCAGTTATTTGAGAATCTTCTCGACGTTATTTTTCTTACCAAAGCCACAAGATGTTTTGGACGCCATCTTTGAATCAGATCTGGAAAATGCCACCCGAGGATTTAACGACTACATGTCCCTGACCTACACCCCAGAAACCCTGAAAGCTGCATCAGAAAACTACCCGATAATGGAGAAGGTAAACCACATCCAGCGGCTCATCTCACGGCCCAGAAGTTTATTTTCATTGTCCAAGCAGGCCGTTGTCCAGCGTCTTGGACCTATGCCGACTAGACGAGAGAGAGTCCAGCAACTAGCCGTCCCAAAACTCGTCCAACAAGACCTCTGTGATGTGGATCAGCTCGATCTGACCAACCGATCACATGAAAATCTGAAGTCTGTTAATTTAGTAGAAAGTTGCACTGTTTTCACCCCTGATGCAATGCTTGTGTTTGAGACCGAATTTTATATTTTGTGATTTATTATATGCCAGCAATATGTATAACATGATTTTAATCATTTCAGTGTATATTTAGTTTTTTTTTACAATGTTATATAACATGCGTGTTACTTTTTTCAAAGGGCAAATAGTATTGAATGTAAAATAAGGTAAAAAACAATTGATGCTTTTACATTACCATATTGTTTTTTATTTTTTAAATTGTGCTTTCAACATTAAGCTGTTATCTAAACTTTATTTTTGTAAATAATGTAAATAATTGTACATATTTATTTGAAAAATAATTCAATAAATAATTTTAAAAATATAATTTTGTTTTTCTTATAAAGGTGTGTGTGTCTTTATATGTTAGCTATTTTCTAGAATTTCAAATTTGAAAGAAATATTTGAAATCAATGACTCTTATTGAAATCAATCACAGAGTTCCTTCAGACTAAATCATCTTTCTATTGCAGACACTAAAATATCTCTCAATAGACCTATATATTATGTACACGAGATAGTAGCTACCATATTCCATCAACTTTATAGACTTTGATAGCTACAGAAATACTAAATGCTTAAAATCTAAATTTTAAGTTAATAAAATTATTATTATTAAACCAATCAGATTCATTTAATTTTCCCTTCAACCAAAGACATACAGACAACTATTTTCAACAGAGGCAGGTATGAACTCATGTTCAACACATTTGTTCAACAGTTAAAGTAAGAGAAGAGATGTCATAAAAATCTAAAAGAAATGATCGTAGCTAAGACTGCCGTGATAAAAAAAGATTTAATTATTTAGATAATATCTTCAGATCCACAAGTTTTGATTGACACTTCGTAAACTTGAAAAGTTTATTGTGAGCCAACAACCAACCTCAGCCATTCAGACCAACAAAGCACGTCTAGACCTACATATCCGACCATGTTCAATCATCACTAGAAGAGTTACAGTAAGATGATATATTTAGCCTCTAAAATGTATTAATTGAACAATTAAAGAATCATTTCTACAACGATCTATCTTGCAGATGAAGTAGAGTTCATATGTTTAATGACATCGACTTATAAAGAGAAGGTGTGGTCAGCACTTTTAGACAACGTGACGTCACACTGTCTCTGCCCCCTTCCCTCTCGTCACACATCGTCACAAAAATATGAACCCCCTCTCCCGCCAAGGCGTGTGTCGTCATATATGGACGACCCCATATTACATATCCTAGATCTGGCTCTATAACATAACATCATTAAACTGACCACTTCATCTTCGACAGTTTTCTGTCTACTGCCTGAATGCTGACGTTATAAAACTTCCACATTCCTTGACCACCTGACTGACAACTTGACTCTGACCACGTGACTGACCACCTGACTCTGGCCACCTGACTGACCACCAAACTGACCACGTGACTGACCACCTGACTGACCACCTGACTGACCACCTGACTGACCACCTGACTGATCGCCTGACTGACCACCTGACTGATCGCCTGACTGACCACCTGACTTACCACGTGACTTACCACCTGACTCTGACCACAGGACTGACCACCTGACTTACCACCTGACTCACCACCTGACTGATCGCCTGACTGACCACCTGACTGACCACCTGACTGACCACCTGACTGACCACCTGACTGACCACCTGACTGACCACCTGACTGACCACCTGTCTCTGACCACCTGACTGACCACCTGACTGATCGCCTGACTGACCACCTGACTGACCACCTGACTGATCACCTGACTGGCCGCCTGACTGACCACCTGACTGACCACCTGACTTACCACCTGACTGAACACCTGACTGATCGCCTGACTGACCACCTAACTGACCACCTGACTGACCACCTGACTGACCATCTGACTGACCATCTGACTGACCACCTGACTGACCACCTGACTGACCACCTGACTGACCACCTGACTGATCGCCTGACGGACCACCTGACTGATCGCCTGACTGACCACCTGACTTACCACGTGACTTACCACCTGACTCTGACCACAGGACTGCCCACCTGACTTACCACCTGACTCACCACCTGACTGATCGCCTGACTGACCACCTGACTGACCACCTGACTGACCACCTGACTGACCACCTGACTGACCACCTGACTGACCACCTGTCTCTGACCACCTGACTGACCACCTGACTGATCGCCTGACTGACCACCTGACTGACCACCTGACTGATCACCTGACTGGCCGCCTGACTGACCACTTGACTGACCACCTGACTTACCACCTGACTGAACACCTGACTGATCGCCTGACTGACCACCTAACTGACCACCTGACTGACCACCTGACTGACCATCTGACTGACCACCTGACTGACCACCTGACTGACCACCTGACTGACCACCTGACTGATCGCCTGACTGACCACCTGACTGATCGCCTGACTGACCACCTGACTTACCACGTGACTTACCACCTGACTCTGACCACATGACTGACCACCTGACTTACCACCTGACTCACCACCTGACTGATCGCCTGACTGACCACCTGACTGACCACCTGACTGACCACCTGACTGAACACCTGACTGACCACCTGACTGACCACCTGTCTCTGACCACCTGACTGACCACCTGACTGATCGCCTGACTGACCACCTGACTGACCACCTGACTGATCACCTGACTGGCCGCCTGACTGACCACCTGACTGATCACCTGACTTACCACCTGACTGAACACCTGACTGATCGCCTGACTGACCACCTGACTGACCACCTGATTGACCACCTGACTGACCATCTGACTGACCATCTGACTGACCACCTGACTGACCACCTGACTGACCACCTGACTGACCCCCTGACTGATCGCCTGACTGACCACCTGACTGACCACTTGACTGACAACCTGACTGACCACCTGACTGACCACCTGACTGACCATCTGACTGATCGCCTGACTGACCACCTGAATGACCACCTGACTCTGACCACGTGACTGACCACCTGACTGACCACCTGACTGACCACCTGACTGACCACCTGACTGACCACCTGAATCTCAGCGCCTGGTCATCTTGTTTTCTGATTGTTTGACCTAGGTATGACTAACGCATCTCTGTGGATTGTCTAGCTCCAAACGAGTGTGATGTTTTTATATCATCACAACATTTTTTTTTGCAAATATCAGTAACAATTATATAGATCTAGATATTAAACAGATACAAAAAGTCAAAGTAAGAACAAAACTCATCAACTCTTTTATAACAGGCTTTAATTTACTACAGATCAACAAATATATCAAAAGGAAAGAATATATTTTTGCGTCATCTTTACGTAATAGAACATTGGTCTCAACTTTTTTTGGATGGCTGTGACAATAGTTAATCAACGGTAATTTTATTTAATTAATAAGCATTTTAAAAGGTATAAACGTTATCAAACAACCCAATCTATAGACTTGTGTTAAGTAGCTTAATTTTAAAATTTTAAAATGTCCGAAATAAATCCAATAAATAGTCAACGAACCATTTTTAACATACGTTTTAAGCCATAAAAACTAAACCGTATTATATTTAAAAAATGTCTAAAATTTTATAAAATCTTTTATTTGGAGATTAGACAACAATTAACGGGGGAATAAAACGAAATACAAGAAACAAGCTCTAGATCTAGTAAAAATTGATTGTAATACTAATAAGTTTAAAAAATTTCCTATTCTGATTGAAACGTTTTTTTTCTAGAGGTTTTCTAATGTCTAGAATTGTCAGTCACCTATTCACCATTAAAGTTACCTACATACTGCACGTTCATTAATGCATAACTCGTCAAAAAATCTAGACTACAATGTAGGCTGTGCTCATCAGTTACTAATTAAAATCATCTAAAAACCGTTAACACAAAGCTAGTGTATTTTAAAATAACCTTTCGTTTATGTTGAATATTTTTTTAAAAAGGAAATGGGTAATTTATTTACTTCAATTAATTTTTTTATTATTTTTTTTGCTATCAATACTGATTTCTAATTATTGTTACGGTTATTATAGAAAAAATATTTTAATGTATTATATTAATTTTTCATTGTTTAATGTTAGAAAGCGTGAAGTCTTCACTCCCACACACATAAACTGCGGTCGGCACACTACACACTGGAGTGTACCTTCGTTCGATGGCCCTCCAACAATACGATTGGACAGCCAAACCCCGACATCATCCGCTCCAGATCTTCACGTTTGGTAATTGACCGGGAAAAAAAACAAAAAAACAACAACAACAAAAAGTTTGTACTTGAATAGTGTCCAAATCTGACACAAGCATCTCAACATTCAACTTTTATTTAATTCTGTAATATGAAATTAAAAACAAAATAGCTGCAAATTTGTATCTTAACTTAAAGTAAACTCGATGCTAGTTGCAAAAAGTCCAATGAATGCAAATATTACAGTTGAAATATTCATTTACATTTTTTGTCAAGGTTTGGTCTAAGGGAGAGAGTCGCTTTATTGCAAGACTACAATAGTAATAGCGCAATTGTGTCCCCTGAGCCTTTTGACAGATGGTCATTAATAAATCAATAATAAGTTGTACTGTACCATTTATTTTAAATGTTTGGGAAGAATTTTAAAAAATTCTTTAGATCACACACTATTAAAGTTTACTAAAACCCTAATCTCAAAATTGTATAAGGGAACAATGTGCCACGCCCAGAGTTAAATATGTGGTCGCGGAAGGTTAAAATATTTTTATTTTTATCTAGTCCACACGGTGGCTTTATATGCCGATATCACTGTGACAGGTAGGCCTACATCAACAATCTTACAACAAGCTTACATCAATCTTAAAACAATCTACATCAATCTTACAACAATCTTACAAAAATCTTACAAAAATCTTACAACAAGCTTACATCAATCTTACAACAAGCTTACAACAAGCTTACAACAATCTTACAACAATCTTACAACAATCTTACAACAATCTATTACTATAAAGTATATAAGATATTAAATATGATTGTGATACTCATCCGAGTATTTGGTACCACATTTTTCAATTAGTTGTATGTATTAGTTGTATATATTAGTTGTATATATATCTATTAGTTGTATAAATTAGTTGTAAAACTTAGTTGTATATATTAATTGTATATACATCTATTAGTTGTATAAATTAGTTGTATATATTAATTGTATATACATCTATTAGTTGTATAACTTAGTTGTATATATTAATTGTATATACATCTATTAGTTATATAACTTAGTTGTATATATTTATTGTATATACATCTATTAGTTATATAACTTAGTTGTATATATTTATTGTATATACATCTATTAGTTGTATAAATTAGTTGTATATATTTATTGTATATACATCTATTAGTTGTATAAATTAGTTGTATATATTAATTGGACTATAGTCAGCCTACAGAATGTTCCCTCACATCTACATATGGCAACATTAAAATGAGTACATAAAAAACTATTTTACACCGGTCAGTTTAGTTACGTCATATACTAAACCTTTTTATTATCATATAACGTTTTTATAAACATATAACATTATTATTAACATATAACTTTTTTAAACATGCAATTTTTTATAAACATATAACTTTTTTTAACATGCGCTGTAATGGCACAATTGATGATTCCTGTTTGTGAGTTAAGGAATGATTGCGCAGCATAACCAATGAAGAGAAGTATGAATGACACTTCTTACAAACCCTGTCGCTGATCACGGATTGAACAGACGGACGATACAAATCATAAGGGATTGTGTGATAAGGATTTGAAGAGCGGGGAAGGATTTCATCCACTTTTATACTTTGAGCAACAAAAAGAGATGGAAATTTATGTGAAGAGCCATCTATTGAACTCTCAGGTATTGTTAGTCCACAGCTTGTTTGGGCGACTGGTAAAGATGGACGAAGAAATCTATCAGTTATTAAGCTGAAATACGAGCTTCTTGGCTTTGAGCAACATTTACCATCCATGCATTTAACGATCTAAGTCAAATACTGGCTAGGTCTCACATGAATATCGTGCCAACGCTGATCCTTTGAGAGCTGAGAAGTTTCAAGGAGTTCAGACTCTTCTGGATCTATGTATTCTGCCACTGTAGGAAATGTATCCACTGTCAAGTGTGACCATATTTCTGCCAAAGTGTTTCCGGCAAATTGAAAATTCTTCTTCTCTAAATCTGTGTCTATTGAGACTCCTCTTTCATCCAAATAACTACCGTAGTGGTCATGGGGTAAAACTAATCCTGTGAGCTCATTGCTAAGTGGCGCCATTTTTCTTTCAACCCTATTAAATGCACTTTTTCCTGGTGCACTGGTAGCAATGAACAAACCTTCATAGTTCTGATTGAGAAAGTGGTGTACCGCAACTTTGATCACCTTTTGATACCTAGAATTTTCGTCTGGGCCACAATCAACCGTCAACACCAATATTGGTTTAACAATTTGATCCACACCACTCTTTGTGATATCATCAAATGCATGTAAAGTAAGTAATTTTTCAAAATCAAGTCCATGACTAAGCGCTGTGGATGAGGAATGTTTACCAGATCTGATTGATATGTATGTTGGGCCGGAGTATCCAACAGCTTCTCGATTTCCCAAGGCGTTGGGCTGAATTTTTATCTCTGCATAAACTGAAGGGATCAGCTTATGTCCAGCAGCCACAACCCAGTCATGGTCAGGCAAGCTCACCCTGTATTCCATGTGCATGAGTTTTTTAGCTGCTGTCAACCCAAGCGGAACGCGGGCCTTGTCATCTTGACTTATAAAGCATACCTCATTCGGTCCAAGCATGGAAGCTAACTCTTCAAGGTGATGCAGTGTTGCCGCTGTAAACAAGCGATCAATGTGATTTGCATGGCAATCGTTTTGCGCTCTTATCAGTTTTACTGGGACTGTCGATACATGTCGTTGCCCTTCATGAGAAGAAGTACGACAACGGTCGAAGGTACAGCCCCCTTCTACTAATTATAAACCCATCCTGTTTTAACTGATCAGTTAGCTGATCTAATGTTTTAATAGTTCTGTAGACTTCGTTCTGCCTCCTCTCGTGTGATGCTGATCCATGCATAGCAATGTTTATGATAGTTTCCAATAAAGAAGATTGATCTTCTTCAATCCTTGGCCTGCCAGAATTAGATCTAACATTCAAAGTGGCGCGTAGCCCCCGATTCTCTTCAAACAAAGCATTCAGTTTTCTTTTTTTCCCACGTTTTCTTTAACTTGCTTTCTCTGTTTGTGTGTTTGTCTTTCCAATCAAATCTTGCGATCGAAATTTCTGGCACTTCCCAGTTAGCTAGCGCGCTGAAATTTTCAGGGAAGCTTTCTTTTGGATGACCATTGAATATTCAATTGTTATTATTACTAAATTGATCAATGGAAACATTTTATTGAGCATTTTAGACCGCTATATAATCTATATATATAATTCTCCTCTGCTAGCCATTAGAAAAAAAACCAGCGACGCGTACCTCGCGCGCAGTGAAGCGAACGATCACATGTCGCCACAGGCTTAGGGGCAGAGAATTTAGCTTGAACCGAGTTTAAACTTACAGGAGGTAGGCCAGTTTGGGGGAGACGATATGGTCGAGTGGTTGGGCACACGATTGCTATCCCACTCGACACGGGTTCAAATCTATGTGTTCTAGTCAGTAACGTATTCAAACAACGAGTTTTTTACGAGTTGTCTTTTTACGAGTTGTCTTTTTACGAGTTGTCTTTTTACGAGTTGTCTTCGTTTACCCAAAAAAAGTGAAAAGATAAAATCGATAACAAGATTTTAATGCAAACAAACAGACAAAGACTAAAAAGTAGAAAATAATAATCATTAAAAAAGTTTTAAAAAACCCACGTTTTCTGATTGAACTAAAAAGTAGAAAATAAATGCTATAGGCCCTACATCACAATAATGCAAGCGATCACTCTACTATAAGCGAGCAAAAACGTGGGGCGCCGTGATTTTCTTACAGTTTCTAATACTGTTGACTCTCTACAAGCTCCCTAATAAAAGTCAATAGTATTATCTAATCAATAGTAATATAACTTTTACTTCGGCGCCCCACGTTTTTGCTCGCTTATAGTAGAGTGATCGCTTGCATTATTGTGATGTAGGGCCTATAGCATTTATTTTCTACTTTTTAGTTCAATCAGAAAACGTGGGTTTTTTAAAACTTTTTTAATGATTATTATTTTTTTCATTTCGAGCTTTCTGAGATCTTATTTGATCAGATATCTTCCTCTTTAGCTTTTTTTCCAAATCACTCTTTTTCTGTTTCTTTTCTTTAAGCTCCGATTTCTGTCCTTGCGTTAACATTTCGCGAGTTTGTCGCTCATACAAGCCGACTAGATCAGAATTCAGAATCTCAATCTCTGATTGTAAGTTTATCTGGACTGTAGCCTGCTTAGATGTTGATAGTTTGCTGGTAGAGGGTTTGAAATCACTGACTTCATGAGAATCGTTCACTTTTTCATCTGACTTCAGTGACATAATAATATTAGGTATTTCTTTTGCCAAATCATTGGATGTTTTCTTATTTGTACATGTAGATACAGATGTTTGTTTAGCCCAAAACGTGAAAAGTGAGCCTTTTTTAGCGGCAGCAATTGCTTTTAGCTCCTGCAGCCAGACCTCCGCTTTCAAATGCAGATCTGAATCGCTTTTTAGTTGAGTCCACTTTTCAACGACTTCTTCTTGGCAAATATTTTTACTCTTTTTAGGATATGCCAGCACGTAGGCATCAAAAATACATTGAAACATTTTATTTGTATCCATTATTAACATTCGATTTTTAAGCAGTATATATGAGATTATGAGATCTACCTTTCAATTGAAAAGCCTCACATAGACAAAGTTGATTCAGCAAGACACGTGTAGGCCTATTTGGGTTGATCGAATAAACACGCATCAAAAGCTGACCCTACACACATCCGCTTTTTTTTGGCCGCACCTACAAAAATCACGTGATCTCGACCTTGGAACTGATCGTACTAGTTATTTTTCCACTAGATCGTTCAACAAGCATGAGCTACCGGCATGAACACCATGATGTAAGGGAGACAAGGCTTGTCATCAAGGGCAAGAGTCGCAGCCCTAAGTGTGAACATAAGTTTTTAAATAAAATATTCGGAAAACGGGGTTTAAAGTTTTATTATGACTGCCCTACTCTGTAAACTTCAAAGAATAGCAAGCATTACACTGATACCCTTGCCTTACCCTCACTAGTTGATACGCTTCCGACCTTTATATTCATATAGCAGTATTGACAAATTTGCATATACGGCAGTCTACTACACAACACAAATCGTCAAATTATAGGGCAATTTAATTAGAACAAATATATATTTCACAATCTTTTGACAACTTAGAGGTATCGCAACCAATGTAAAAAAATTATTTAGTATTTAGTATGTTTATTTTTCTAAAAACAAAAAAAAAATGCATGTTAATCAATTCGTGGAATTAAGACAATGTGACGTCACACTGTCTCTAACCCCCCCCCCCCTCCCCCTCGTCACACATCTTCACAAAAGTCTGAACCCCCGAATTCCCCCCTAGGCGTGTGACGTCATTTATGGACGACCCCTAAAATGTATTAATTAAACAATTAAAGAATCATTTCTACAACGATCTATCTGGCACATGAAGTAGAGTTCATATGTTTCTTGACATCGACTTATAAAGAGAAGGTGTGGTCAGCACTTTGCCCAGCCGCCTTTTCTTACCCAAGCGTGATTTGTGCCAATCATCTCTTTGCCTACCAGATTATTTTTAAATGTTACAAAACATAATCTTCAATATGTTGTAATTACATATGAAAACATTATTTGCTCACCACATAGTGCGAGCATAATGTATTCCATATGAATACATTCCTTTTAACATATGAACGATATACGTCATGACGATCAACTGATTACCACAATCTAAATCCCATCTGATTACCACAATCTAAATCCCATCTGATTACCACAATCTAAATCCCATCAATATTATCTGGACGAAACGCCTTTGATTGTTTCGCTAAACATGTATACCAGACAGATGGTTGAATGATGAAATAATTTCTATATTATTCTTCGTCTGAATATTATGTGTTATTCATTTTAAAAACCGATATCGATTTTGCAAGCGGGTTAAATCAGATTATCTCATAAAGGGACGGCATTTTCAGGTGATAGTGCATCAAATATCCAACCCAAACGCCTCGAGTTCAGGTTCCTGAAATGAGTCTTTATTGCGTCCCTTAGACCATCCAATTACGATGGGTGCTTGATTTGTGTTAGGGAAAATAAAAGATGCTCGACAATGTATTCAATAACGGAAACAACAATAGGCACGGAGGCCATTTTTTCACATTGGCCGTTTAAAAAAATATCATAATAACAGCATTTTAAATGAAAAAGCAATTGAGTAGTGACATAGCAGTAAAATAGTACTCAAAAATAGGGAATAAAGAAATAATATTACATGTTTATAATACAAAATGAGAATATAATAGATTAATGAGAACAAATGCAATTAGTCAGTTAAGGAGGACAGTAAATATTGTTGTGTTAGTTTAGTTTTGAATGTATTTTCAGATCTAGATAGTTTTATTTTATTAGGAAAATTGTTCCACAAATTAGAACCAGGGTAGGCGAAGCTATGTTTTTGGAAAAGTTGTATATGGGATGGATACATTAAGACTTCTATTTAATTTTGTGTTCAAAGAAAATAGGTCTGATAAGTAACTGGGGGCTGTTTCGTAGAATATTTTATTTAAAAAAATAGCTTTAGTATATATTCTCTTTTTATTTAATGGAAGTATATTAGCTGTAATAAAAGTATCCAGACTACTAGACAAGCCAATAACCAGTTTTATTGTCCTTTTAGTTAATGAAAGTAGATGACGCTGTTTTGTTATAAAGCTGCCGCTCCACACTACAGAAGCATTATCCAACCTACATTGAATAAAAACTTCATTATAAGATTCATAGTGCGGAACACGCAACCCCTTCAAATGTGTAGGACACAGAAACAGAAGCTCTCTACTTCATTCGCCCCCGTGGTTCGCCAGGTGAGAAAAGGATAAGTTACTTAACCTCCAAGCTATCCCCACAGATCATCACGAAAGTCTTACATCCCTCCTCCCATTCCCCGTCAAAATGCACAATTTGTTGACCTCTGTAATGACTAGTATTATTTACTGAAATAGTGAACATACACAATCCAGGATTTAATTTAAACTTAACTGCCTAAATGTCAGCAGGATGAATTATGTTTTTTTTTCTTTTATGTATTGCCGAGTCTGGAAACTCTCATATGAATTGTAGCAACCACTACGCTACAGAACGAAGGACAAATGGAGAGGTTTTTTATCCACATAAGCTTCAGTACACCAATCACAAACTTATTTGATTCCCCCTTAAAGTTAAATTATTTCCCTACTTTGTCTTAAATAGCGTAGCTTTGAGAGGTTCTTTAATTAATATTCTAATATTCAATTAGCCTGAAAATTTGGATAAAATGTTTTTTTACCTGAGGTGCAAATGTGTAGTAAAAACGTAAACAATGCGTCAAATAATTTTCAACAAATAATTTTGAATAAGGCTAACTAACCTTAGAGAAACCACGTGTCAGCAATAGGTGGATAAGGTAAGACATGTGTATTCAATGACGTCACACTTGACATGCGACCATCCACGGACGACTGACAATACGGTAAAGAAAATAACGTCACGGAGCATGCATCCACCCGATCGGATGACGTCATTTGTTGACACTACCCAATCGGGTCACTTGTCGGTCAGCCACGTTTGTTTTTCTTTCCTCGCCGCCTGTGTAAACAAACACTATAAACACAACTACAAACAAACAAAAACTAGACGACCAATCAGAATGAAGCGTGCTAACACTAAAAGCAGAAGGTAGATGCTTTAAATAAGTCCAAGCAACAGGGAACCTATCATTCGAATTCTCTGAGTACTAGCAGAAGATTAAGTTTGGAAAAATTTTATCCCAGCAGTCTCCTTGATTTACCAGCTTTGATTACTGAGTTATTTGACTTCAGGTATGTAAATATAGAATCAACTATGACTTTTTCTTTATTTAACTTCGCATAGTTTTGTAGTTTAAGCAAAATTTGTCAAGTGTTGCAATTATTAATACAAACTAATTTATTTAATTAAAACTAATACAACTATAATAAAACATTTTGGTTGTGTTTAAATTAATTTCAACCTTTGATCCGCAGGCCTCAAAAATGAGCAGTAACTTCGCCCACCACCTTCTGGTAACTTACGAAAATGTCGAGAGGTTCTCTAGTTACTTAATCGCTATGCCACTACCTGACTCTAAGAAAAGTCATAGTGAGATCAATGAAGAACGGTAAATGAGATTTTTTTTAGATAGGTCATTAACTATCTATTATTTTGTGTATTAATTGTTTATCAATTATGCAAATATTTTGAATAATACATTTTATCATGCATATACGTTTTAATAGATAGTTTAATGCACTAAATAATATATTGACTATTGCGTATTTGTTACTTGAACGTATAGTTTAAAATGTGTATTTTACGCTTGGAAAAGATAACGTCGTATTCATTAACTTCTGCTAAATTTAGGCTTACCAGCACTATTTTTTTTTACTATAACGATTTAAGTATACGACTACTATTCACATATTATGTAAAGTAGACATCAAGTGTATCTAAGTAACACTGAAGTTTATTTCTTCAAATTTAAAGTCGTTGTAATACTCACATGCTATAAGAAAAAATCCTTTATTTAAACAAAATGTGCGAAAAAAAAAATACTAATGCTAAATTTGCTCATAGAAATGACCACCCTTTTCTTTAATTCATTTATAAAGCTAACATGTATTAAGCAAAATTTAAACGTTGGCATATTTCTTTCACAGCAAAATTCTTCAGGGCCAAGCCCAGAGTGGAAAAAGACGAAAATTATCCTCTTGTAACGATTACATGGTGAACATTCGAGAAGAAAACATGTACTACACTCTGGTCATGGCTCTAGTAGAGGGGGAGCTCGAATTGGTCAAGCAGTTGTTGGACGCTGGGGTCAACCCCACTGGACCAAGTGACCAATACTTTGAAACTGTGATCTGTCTGGCCCTGACCTTAGGTCCTGATGTTGTAAGAATGGTCATCAACTATGGGGCACTCAAAGGCTGCAATAGGTACGTCAACATAGCTTCACATTTGTGATTAACTATTAACTTTGGCACTAAAATGTTATTGTTTTGTACAATTTTAAAACAATTATGCTTATGTTAAAACTATATTTCTAAAATTATTTTCCACATTTAGTCATTCGAAAACTTGTTACTAAGATATTTTAAAAATTATTTTCCAGGTTCAGTTATTTGAGAATCTTCTCGACGTTATTTTTCTTACCAAAGCCACAAGATGTTTTGGACGCCATCTTTGAATCAGATCTGGAAAATGCCACCCGAGGATTTAACGACTACATGTCCCTGACCTACACCCCAGAAACCCTGAAAGCTGCATCAGAAAACTACCCGATAATGGAGAAGGTAAACCACATCCAGCGGCTCATCTCACGGCCCAGAAGTTTATTTTCATTGTCCAAGCAGGCCGTTGTCCAGCGTCTTGGACCTATGCCGACTAGACGAGAGAGAGTCCAGCAACTAGCCGTCCCAAAACTCGTCCAACAAGACCTCTGTGATGTGGATCAGCTCGATCTGACCAACCGATCACATGAAAATCTGAAGTCTGTTAATTTAGTAGAAAGTTGCACTGTTTTCACCCCTGATGCAATGCTTGTGTTTGAGACCGAATTTTATATTTTGTGATTTATTATATGCCAGCAATATGTATAACATGATTTTAATCATTTCAGTGTATATTTAGTTTTTTTTTACAATGTTATATAACATGCGTGTTACTTTTTTCAAAGGGCAAATAGTATTGAATGTAAAATAAGGTAAAAAACAATTGATGCTTTTACATTACCATATTGTTTTTTATTTTTTAAATTGTGCTTTCAACATTAAGCTGTTATCTAAACTTTATTTTTGTAAATAATGTAAATAATTGTACATATTTATTTGAAAAATAATTCAATAAATAATTTTAAAAATATAATTTTGTTTTTCTTATAAAGGTGTGTGTGTCTTTATATGTTAGCTATTTTCTAGAATTTCAAATTTGAAAGAAATATTTGAAATCAATGACTCTTATTGAAATCAATCACAGAGTTCCTTCAGACTAAATCATCTTTCTATTGCAGACACTAAAATATCTCTCAATAGACCTATATATTATGTACACGAGATAGTAGCTACCATATTCCATCAACTTTATAGACTTTGATAGCTACAGAAATACTAAATGCTTAAAATCTAAATTTTAAGTTAATAAAATTATTATTATTAAACCAATCAGATTCATTTAATTTTCCCTTCAACCAAAGACATACAGACAACTATTTTCAACAGAGGCAGGTATGAACTCATGTTCAACACATTTGTTCAACAGTTAAAGTAAGAGAAGAGATGTCATAAAAATCTAAAAGAAATGATCGTAGCTAAGACTGCCGTGATAAAAAAAGATTTAATTATTTAGATAATATCTTCAGATCCACAAGTTTTGATTGACACTTCGTAAACTTGAAAAGTTTATTGTGAGCCAACAACCAACCTCAGCCATTCAGACCAACAAAGCACGTCTAGACCTACATATCCGACCATGTTCAATCATCACTAGAAGAGTTACAGTAAGATGATATATTTAGCCTCTAAAATGTATTAATTGAACAATTAAAGAATCATTTCTACAACGATCTATCTTGCAGATGAAGTAGAGTTCATATGTTTAATGACATCGACTTATAAAGAGAAGGTGTGGTCAGCACTTTTAGACAACGTGACGTCACACTGTCTCTGCCCCCTTCCCTCTCGTCACACATCGTCACAAAAATATGAACCCCCTCTCCCGCCAAGGCGTGTGTCGTCATATATGGACGACCCCATATTACATATCCTAGATCTGGCTCTATAACATAACATCATTAAACTGACCACTTCATCTTCGACAGTTTTCTGTCTACTGCCTGAATGCTGACGTTATAAAACTTCCACATTCCTTGACCACCTGACTGACAACTTGACTCTGACCACGTGACTGACCACCTGACTCTGGCCACCTGACTGACCACCAAACTGACCACGTGACTGACCACCTGACTGACCACCTGACTGACCACCTGACTGACCACCTGACTGATCGCCTGACTGACCACCTGACTGATCGCCTGACTGACCACCTGACTTACCACGTGACTTACCACCTGACTCTGACCACAGGACTGACCACCTGACTTACCACCTGACTCACCACCTGACTGATCGCCTGACTGACCACCTGACTGACCACCTGACTGACCACCTGACTGACCACCTGACTGACCACCTGACTGACCACCTGACTGACCACCTGTCTCTGACCACCTGACTGACCACCTGACTGATCGCCTGACTGACCACCTGACTGACCACCTGACTGATCACCTGACTGGCCGCCTGACTGACCACCTGACTGACCACCTGACTTACCACCTGACTGAACACCTGACTGATCGCCTGACTGACCACCTAACTGACCACCTGACTGACCACCTGACTGACCATCTGACTGACCATCTGACTGACCACCTGACTGACCACCTGACTGACCACCTGACTGACCACCTGACTGATCGCCTGACTGACCACCTGACTGATCGCCTGACTGACCACCTGACTTACCACGTGACTTACCACCTGACTCTGACCACAGGACTGCCCACCTGACTTACCACCTGACTCACCACCTGACTGATCGCCTGACTGACCACCTGACTGACCACCTGACTGACCACCTGACTGACCACCTGACTGACCACCTGACTGACCACCTGTCTCTGACCACCTGACTGACCACCTGACTGATCGCCTGACTGACCACCTGACTGACCACCTGACTGATCACCTGACTGGCCGCCTGACTGACCACTTGACTGACCACCTGACTTACCACCTGACTGAACACCTGACTGATCGCCTGACTGACCACCTAACTGACCACCTGACTGACCACCTGACTGACCATCTGACTGACCACCTGACTGACCACCTGACTGACCACCTGACTGACCACCTGACTGATCGCCTGACTGACCACCTGACTGATCGCCTGACTGACCACCTGACTTACCACGTGACTTACCACCTGACTCTGACCACATGACTGACCACCTGACTTACCACCTGACTCACCACCTGACTGATCGCCTGACTGACCACCTGACTGACCACCTGACTGACCACCTGACTGAACACCTGACTGACCACCTGACTGACCACCTGTCTCTGACCACCTGACTGACCACCTGACTGATCGCCTGACTGACCACCTGACTGACCACCTGACTGATCACCTGACTGGCCGCCTGACTGACCACCTGACTGATCACCTGACTTACCACCTGACTGAACACCTGACTGATCGCCTGACTGACCACCTGACTGACCACCTGATTGACCACCTGACTGACCATCTGACTGACCATCTGACTGACCACCTGACTGACCACCTGACTGACCACCTGACTGACCCCCTGACTGATCGCCTGACTGACCACCTGACTGACCACTTGACTGACAACCTGACTGACCACCTGACTGACCACCTGACTGACCATCTGACTGATCGCCTGACTGACCACCTGAATGACCACCTGACTCTGACCACGTGACTGACCACCTGACTGACCACCTGACTGACCACCTGACTGACCACCTGACTGACCACCTGAATCTCAGCGCCTGGTCATCTTGTTTTCTGATTGTTTGACCTAGGTATGACTAACGCATCTCTGTGGATTGTCTAGCTCCAAACGAGTGTGATGTTTTTATATCATCACAACATTTTTTTTTGCAAATATCAGTAACAATTATATAGATCTAGATATTAAACAGATACAAAAAGTCAAAGTAAGAACAAAACTCATCAACTCTTTTATAACAGGCTTTAATTTACTACAGATCAACAAATATATCAAAAGGAAAGAATATATTTTTGCGTCATCTTTACGTAATAGAACATTGGTCTCAACTTTTTTTGGATGGCTGTGACAATAGTTAATCAACGGTAATTTTATTTAATTAATAAGCATTTTAAAAGGTATAAACGTTATCAAACAACCCAATCTATAGACTTGTGTTAAGTAGCTTAATTTTAAAATTTTAAAATGTCCGAAATAAATCCAATAAATAGTCAACGAACCATTTTTAACATACGTTTTAAGCCATAAAAACTAAACCGTATTATATTTAAAAAATGTCTAAAATTTTATAAAATCTTTTATTTGGAGATTAGACAACAATTAACGGGGGAATAAAACGAAATACAAGAAACAAGCTCTAGATCTAGTAAAAATTGATTGTAATACTAATAAGTTTAAAAAATTTCCTATTCTGATTGAAACGTTTTTTTTCTAGAGGTTTTCTAATGTCTAGAATTGTCAGTCACCTATTCACCATTAAAGTTACCTACATACTGCACGTTCATTAATGCATAACTCGTCAAAAAATCTAGACTACAATGTAGGCTGTGCTCATCAGTTACTAATTAAAATCATCTAAAAACCGTTAACACAAAGCTAGTGTATTTTAAAATAACCTTTCGTTTATGTTGAATATTTTTTTAAAAAGGAAATGGGTAATTTATTTACTTCAATTAATTTTTTTATTATTTTTTTTGCTATCAATACTGATTTCTAATTATTGTTACGGTTATTATAGAAAAAATATTTTAATGTATTATATTAATTTTTCATTGTTTAATGTTAGAAAGCGTGAAGTCTTCACTCCCACACACATAAACTGCGGTCGGCACACTACACACTGGAGTGTACCTTCGTTCGATGGCCCTCCAACAATACGATTGGACAGCCAAACCCCGACATCATCCGCTCCAGATCTTCACGTTTGGTAATTGACCGGGAAAAAAAACAAAAAAACAACAACAACAAAAAGTTTGTACTTGAATAGTGTCCAAATCTGACACAAGCATCTCAACATTCAACTTTTATTTAATTCTGTAATATGAAATTAAAAACAAAATAGCTGCAAATTTGTATCTTAACTTAAAGTAAACTCGATGCTAGTTGCAAAAAGTCCAATGAATGCAAATATTACAGTTGAAATATTCATTTACATTTTTTGTCAAGGTTTGGTCTAAGGGAGAGAGTCGCTTTATTGCAAGACTACAATAGTAATAGCGCAATTGTGTCCCCTGAGCCTTTTGACAGATGGTCATTAATAAATCAATAATAAGTTGTACTGTACCATTTATTTTAAATGTTTGGGAAGAATTTTAAAAAATTCTTTAGATCACACACTATTAAAGTTTACTAAAACCCTAATCTCAAAATTGTATAAGGGAACAATGTGCCACGCCCAGAGTTAAATATGTGGTCGCGGAAGGTTAAAATATTTTTATTTTTATCTAGTCCACACGGTGGCTTTATATGCCGATATCACTGTGACAGGTAGGCCTACATCAACAATCTTACAACAAGCTTACATCAATCTTAAAACAATCTACATCAATCTTACAACAATCTTACAAAAATCTTACAAAAATCTTACAACAAGCTTACATCAATCTTACAACAAGCTTACAACAAGCTTACAACAATCTTACAACAATCTTACAACAATCTTACAACAATCTATTACTATAAAGTATATAAGATATTAAATATGATTGTGATACTCATCCGAGTATTTGGTACCACATTTTTCAATTAGTTGTATGTATTAGTTGTATATATTAGTTGTATATATATCTATTAGTTGTATAAATTAGTTGTAAAACTTAGTTGTATATATTAATTGTATATACATCTATTAGTTGTATAAATTAGTTGTATATATTAATTGTATATACATCTATTAGTTGTATAACTTAGTTGTATATATTAATTGTATATACATCTATTAGTTATATAACTTAGTTGTATATATTTATTGTATATACATCTATTAGTTATATAACTTAGTTGTATATATTTATTGTATATACATCTATTAGTTGTATAAATTAGTTGTATATATTTATTGTATATACATCTATTAGTTGTATAAATTAGTTGTATATATTAATTGGACTATAGTCAGCCTACAGAATGTTCCCTCACATCTACATATGGCAACATTAAAATGAGTACATAAAAAACTATTTTACACCGGTCAGTTTAGTTACGTCATATACTAAACCTTTTTATTATCATATAACGTTTTTATAAACATATAACATTATTATTAACATATAACTTTTTTAAACATGCAATTTTTTATAAACATATAACTTTTTTTAACATACAATTTTTTTATTAACATATAACTTTTTCTTCAACAACAACCCGTATTTTTAAAATTTTATAATTAGAGCATGCTGCTACTTTTTTAAAAGTAGCAAAATTAATAACATTATACACTGTTTTATTTATTTAACTAATTTTTTGTTATAACTAAGGGGTCGTCCATAAATGACGTCACGCTTTTTTGGTCATTTTTTACCCCCCCCCCCCCCCTACGTCACACATCGTCACAAAAATTCAAACATCCCCCCCCTAAAATGACGTCACACTCCATCCCCCCCCCCCCCCCCACAACCCCCCTTAATTTACAATTAATCCTATTTTTAAATTTGCTGTGTATTCATCCCTTTAAAATTACCGCTCGTTGACACAGCATTAAAAATGAGCGTGCAGGACCCATTCGTGGCACCAGCAGGTAAACAGTAATACAGTGAGGTAACGTTAAAGCTGAAAGGATTATTTTTTTTTTAAATACTTAATGTAAATGTAGGTATTTCTTGCAGACATGACGACACACGTGAGAATAACTATATATTGAGTATAATATGCAAATTATTTAAATGTTAGCAGTATGCCCAGACCTTTAATTTTCCTAGTATATTTCATTGTAGCCTATATGATGGACTTAACGGATGTCATCTCTCACAAAGCAATATAAATGTAATTGATTTTTAATAGTAAAGACTCTCCACTAGATTATTAAATTGCGTGTTTTGCTGTTAGCGAAGAGGATGTTGAAATAGGACAAGAAATACTCTCACACTAACTTAAATCTAAGCAAATTTTAAAGAAATTTTATTAATAACGATTAAATAATAATATCAGTAACAAGTTATATTTAACCGACGATATCTATATACATTCATATTTATAAATCTTAGCAAGATCATTAAAAGAAGTATTAAAAAAAACTACTTACAACAGTATTAATATGGCAATCCTAAATTAAAAGTTGTGATATTTAAGCTTATTCATTCTCCCATGGAGAATTAAAATGCTCCTTCATTGAATACATAGGGACGGAATTGATTTTTTTCCTGTATGGAATGGGAATTCCCTTTACATCAAGGTCTTCCTCTTGTATCCAATCTACACTCTCACCATTAATTTCATTGGCAATTATAACCATCAGTTCACGTTGGCGGCAGCAACTCTTAGAGGCCTGATGCGCTGTAATGGCACAATTGATGATTCCTGTTTGTGAGTTAAAGAATGATTGCGCAGCATAACCAATGAAGAGAAGTATGAATGACACTTCTTACAAACCCTGTCGCTGATCACGGATTGAAAAGACGGACAATACAAATCATAAGGGATTGTGCGATAAGGATTTGAAGAGCGGGGAAGGATTTCATCCACTTTTATACATTGAGCAGCAAAAAGAGATGGAAATTTATGTGAAGAGCCATCTGTTGAACGTTTAAACTTCACTGCCTAAAAATCAGCAGGATAAGTTAGGTTTTTTTTTTTGTTTTATGTATTGCCGAGTCTGGAAACTCTCATCTGAACAGTAGCTACCACTACGCTACAGAACGAAGGACAAACTGAGAGGTTTAACAACTTGGCTCTTAAAACCGTTATGAAAATAACATTGAAGTACATATAATGTAAAATGAAAATAGGATCATTTTAATTTTTATCGTATAAAAGGTTCTAGGGGCCAATAATAATTCCTCTTGCTGATTATCCACATTAGCTTCAGTACACCAAATACAAACTTATTTGATTCCCCCTAAAGGTTAAATAATTTCAACCTGCTTTGTCTTAAATAGCGTAGCTTTTATAGGTTCTTTAATTAATATTCTTATATTCAATTAGCCTGAAAATTTGGATACAATGTATTTTTATCTGAGGTGAAAATGTGTAGTAAAAACGTAAACAATGCGTCAAATAATTTGCAATAAATATTTTTGAATAAGGCAACTAACCTTAGAGATATCACGTGTCAGCAACAGGTGGATAAGGTAAGACATGTGTATTCAATGACGTCACGCTTTACATGCGACCATCCACGGACGACTGACTTCAATACGGCAAAGAAAATAACGTCACGGAGCATGCATCCACCCGATCGGATGACGTCATTTGTTGACACTACCCGATTGGGTCACTTGTTGGTCAGCCACGTCTGTTTTTTCTTTCCTCGCCGCCTGTGTAAACAAACACTATAAACGCAACTAAAACAAACAAAAACTGGACGACCAATCAGAATGAAGCGTGCTAACACTAAAAGCAGAAGGTAGATGCTTTAAATAATTCCAAGCAACAGGGAACTCATTATTCGAATTATCTGAGTACTAGCAGAAGATTTATTTTGGAAAACTTTTATCCAGCAGTCTCCTTGATTTACCAGCTTTGATTACTGAGTTACTTGACATCAGGTTTGTGAATATAGAATCAACTTCGACTTTCTCTTTAATTATTTAACTTCGCATAGTTTTGTAGTTTAAGCAAAATTTGTGAAGTATTGAAATTATTAATACACACTAATTTATTTAATTAAAACTAATACAACTAACATAAAATTCGACATTTTGGTTGTGTTTAAATTGATTTCAATCTGTGATCCGCAGGCCCCAAAAATGAACAGCAACTTCGCCCACCACCTTCTGGTAACTTACGAAAATGTCGAGAGGTTCTCAAGTTACTTAATCGCCCTGCCACTACCTGACTCTAAGAAAAGTCATAGTGAGATCAACGAAGAACGGTAAATGAGATTTTTTTTTATAGATAGGTCATTAGCTATCTACTATTTTGTGTATTAATTGTTTATCAATTATGCAAATATTTTGAATAATACATTTTATCATGCATATACGTTTTAATAGATAGTTTAATGCACTAAATAATATATATTGACTATTGAGTATTTGTTACTTGAACGTATAGTGTAAAATGTGTATTTTACGCTTGGAAAAGATAACGTCGTATTCATTAACTTCTGCTAAATTTAGGCTTACCAGCACTATTTTTTTTTTACTATAACGATTTAAGTATACGACTACTATTCACATATTATGTAAAGTAGACATCAAGTGTATCTAAGTAACACTGAAATGTATTTCTTCAAATTAAAAGTCTTTGTAATACTAACATGCTCTACGAAAAAAATCCTTTATTCAAACAAAATGTGCGGAAATAAAATACTAATGCTAAATTTGCTCATAGAAATGACCACCTTGTTCTTTAATTCATTTATACAGCTAACATGTATTAAGCACAATTTTAACGTTGGCTTATTCTTTCACAGCAAAATTCTTCAGGGCCAAGCCCAGAGTGGAAAAAGACGAAAATTATCCTCTTGTAACGATTACATGGTGAACATTCGAGAAGAAAACATGTACTATACTCTGGTCATGGCTCTAGTAGAGGGGGAGCTGGACTTGGTCAAGCAGTTGTTGGACGCTGGGGTCGACCCCACTGGACCAAGTGACCAGTACTTTGAAACTGTGATCTGTCTGGCCCTGACCTTAGGTCCTGATGTTGTAAGAATGGTCATCAACTATGGGGCACTCAAAGGCTGCAATAGGTAGGTCAACATAGCTTCACATTTGTGATTAACTATTAACTTTGGCACTAAAATGTTATTGTTTTGTACAATATTAAAACACTTATGCTTATGTTAAAACTATATTTCTAAAACTATTTTCCACATTTAGTTATTTGAAAACTTATTACTAAGATATTTTTAAAATTCTTTTCCAGGTTCAGTTATTTGAGAATCTTCTCGACGTTATTTTTCTTACCAAAGCCACAAGATGTTTTGGACGCCATCTTTGAATCAGATCTGGAAAATGCCACCCGAGGATTTAACGACTACATGTCCCTGACCTACACCCCAGAAACCCTGAAAGCTGCATCAGAAAACTACCCGATAATGGAGAAGGTAAACCACATCCAGCGGCTCATCTCATGGCCCAGAAGTTTATTTTCATTGTCCAAGCAGGCCGTTGTCCAGTGTCTTGGGCCTATGCCAGCTAGACGAGAGAAAGTCCAACATCTGGCCGTCCCAAAACTCGTCCAACAAGACCTCTGTGATGTGGATCAGCTCGATCTGACCAACCGATCACACGAAAATCTAAAGTCTGTAAATTTAGTTGAACGGTGCACTGTTTTCACCCCTGATGCAATGCTTGTGTTTGAGACTGAATTTTATATTTTGTGATTTATTATATGCCAGCAAAATGTATAACATGATTTTAATAATTTAGTTTTTTTTATACAATGTAATATAACATGCGTGTTATTTTATTCAAAGGGCAAATAGTATTGAATGTAAAATAGGGTAAAAAACAATTAATGCTTTTACATTACCACTAGGCATGCTGCCCAGCTTCGCTTAGGCTTTCGAAAACATTGAGAATTTGAATGCTTAATTAATTCGCCCGAAGGTCGGTCTACGACCTCAAGAGTTATGAAGAGGTTCCTCCGTGGACATTATTTTTCGATTTATAGCTCATATAAGGTACCGGTCAGTCGAGGTCAGTTTTGACCCCCACATCGTAGACTTTTCGGCCAACCGGCCCCCGTGTTCTGTCGCACCAAGGCAAGATCATGCCAAATTTGAAGCGCCTGCGGCGCCGGGAAGTGCCCTATCGGACACCCGACAATCTAGATCTAGATCTAGATTCCTAAAAGAATTTTTTTTTAAGTTTAGCCCGAGCATAATAAAAAAGAATACATTAACCAAGTTGACTTGCTGTGTCTCGAACCCGCACCACCTGCGTGGTTTAATGTACACTAACATCTCCGCTATTTAGGCACCTTATAAAATACGGAGAATGAAACACGTATTTTAAAATCTTAACTTACGCGAATATGCCTATTCTTTCAAATTAATTTTTTATCCCAAATTAGCCAGTTCCAAACAAAGATTTTGTATAAAATAAATAAGTCTTGAAATAGTTTAGTCCTAATATAGAAATTTATTTTTGGAATTGATTTTAGAGAAGTTAGAGTCTAAATCTAGATCTTAGCGTCTACGTCTAGATCTAGTTATTGCGTAGATTTAGATTTAGATTTAGTCTAGATCTAGAATCTCTAGATCTAGAATCCAAATACATAAAATAAATTTTATGAGTTTAGGCCGGAAAAATTGTATTGTATACATTTCATAGTGTACGTAGATCTAAATCAAATTTGAATGAAATAGTTCATTTCTTTTCATTCTTAACACGGCAGATGACGTCATTAGTTAATGTATAAGCAATAGTGACGTCACAGTTTTATGCGTTCTTTTTCACATATATTAATGCTTTTCCGGTTGCATAAATAATACTGTTTCTCTACATTCGAATACGGCTTTAATTTTTATTTTTCTTCTTTAAGTAAAATTGTGGTTATACATTTATAACATCTAACATATTATTTTCAACAAAAGTCCGTAAAAAGTTCTCCATATACCGCTGCCGATTCTGACGTGATGTCCGGCGAAAATTTTTTGCGGACAGAGAAAGAGAGAGAGAGAGAGAAGAGCGCACATGGCCTTTTATAAATTAGGATATTGTATTTTTTAAAATTGTGCTTTCAACATTAAGCTGTTATCTAAACTTTATCTTTGTAAATAATGTAAATAATTGTACATATTTATTTGGAAAATAATTCAATAAATAATTTTTAAAATATAATTTTGTTTTTCTTATAAAGGTGTGTGTGTCTTTATATGTTAGCTATTTTCTAGAATTTCAAATTTGAAAGAAATATTTAAAATCAATGACCTCCATTGAATTCAATCACAGAGTTCCTTCAGACAAAGTCATCTTTCTATTGCAGACACTAAAATATCTCTCAATAGCCTATATATGTACACGAGATAGTAGCTACCATATTCTATCAACTTTATAGACTTTGATAGCAACACAATTACAAAATGCTTAAAATTTAAATTTTAAATTAATAAAATTGTAATTATTAAACCAATCATATTTATTAAAATATCCGTTTAACCACATACATACAGACAACTATTTTCAACAGAGGCAGGTATGACCTCATGTTCAACACATTTGTTCAACAGTTAAAATAAGATAAAAGATGTCATAAAAAATATGTCAATAATAAATCTAAAAAAAACGACCGTGCCTAAGACTGTCGTGATAAAAATAGATTAAATTATTTAGATAATATCTCCAGATCCACACGTTTTGATTGACACTTCGTAAACTTGAAAAGTTTATTGTGAGCCAACAACCAACCTCAGCCTTTCAGACCAACAAAGCTCGTCTAGACCTACATATCCGACCATGTTCAATCATCACTAGAAGGGAGTTACAGTTAGATGACATATTTAGCCGCTAAAATGTATTAATTAAACAATTAAAGAATCATTTCTACAACGATCTATCTGGCAAATGAAGTAGAGTTCATGTGTTTCTTGACATCGACTTATAAAGAGAAGGTGTTGTCAGCACTTTTAGACAACGTGACGTCACACTGTCTCTACCCCCCCTCCCTCTCGTCACACATCGTCACAAAAGTCTGAACCCCCTCTCCCGCCAAGGCGTATGTCGTCATTTATGGACGACCCCATATTACATATCCTAGATCTGGCTCTATAACATAACATCATTAAACTGACCACTTCATCTTCGACAGTTTTCTGTCTACTGCCTGAATGCTGACGTTATAAAACTTTCACACGCCTTGACCACCTGACTGACAACCTGACTCTGACCACCTGTATGACCATCTGACTCTGACCACGTGACTGACCACCTGAATGACCACCTGAATGACCACTGGACTGACCACCTGTCTCTGACCACCTGACTGACCACTTGACTGACCACCTGTCTCTGACCACCTGACTGACCACCTGACTGACCACCTGACTGACCACTTGACTGACCACCTGACTGACCACCTGTCTCTGACCACCTGACTGACCACTTGACTGACCACTGTCTCTGACCACCTGACTGACCACCTGACTGACCACCTGACTGACCACCTGACTGATCACCTGTCTCTGATCACCTGACTGACCACTTGACTGACCACCTCACTGATCACCTGACTGACCACCTGACTAACCACCTGACTGACCACCTGACTGACCACCTGACTGACCACCTGACTGATTACCTGACTGACCACCTGACTAATCGCCAGTCCTTGACCACCTGACTGACCACCTGACTGACCACCTGACTGACCACCTGACTGACCACCTGACTGACCACCTGACTGATCGCCAGTCCTTGACCACCTGACTGACCACCTGTCTGACCACCTGAATGACCACCTGTCTCTGATCACCTGACTGACCACTTGACTGACCACCTGTCTCTGAGCACCTGACTGACCACCTGACTGACCACCTGACTGATCGCCTGTCTCTGACCACCTGACTGACCACCTGACTGACCACCTGTCTCTGATCACGTGACTGACCACCTGACTGATCGCCTGTCTCTGACCACCTGACTGACCACCTGACTGCCCACCTGTCTCTGACCACCTGACTGACCACCTGACTGACCACCTGACTGACCACCTGACTGATCGCCTGTCTCTGGCCACCTGACTGACCACTTGACTGACCACCTGACTGACCACCTGACTGACCACCTGACTGATTGCCTGTCTCTGGCCACCTGACTGACCACCTGACTGACCACCTGACTGACCACCTGGCTGACCACCTGACTGATCACCTGTCTCTGGCCACCTGACTGACCACTTGACTGACCACCTGTCTCTGACCACCTGACTGACAACCTGACTGACCACCTGACTGACCACCTGACTGACCACCTGTCCCTGACCACCTGACTGACCACCTGACTGACCACCTGACTGACCACCTGACTGACCACCGGACTGACCTCTTGACTGACCACCTGTCTCTGACCACCTGTCTCTGACCACCTGACTGACGACCTGACTGACCACCTGACTGATCACCTGACTGACCACCTGTCTCTGACCACCTGACTGACCACCTGACTGACCACCTGACTGACCACCTGACTGACCACCTGACTTACCACCTGACTGACCACCTGACTGACCACCTGTCTCTGACCACCTGACTGACCACCTGACTGACCACCTGACTGACCACCTGACTGACCACCTGACTGACCTCTTGACTGACCACCTGTCTCTGACCACCTGACTGACCACCTGACTGACCACCTGACTGACCACCTGACTGACCACCTGACTGACCACCTGACTGACCACCAGACTGACCACCTGACTGACCACCTGACTGACCACCTGACTGACCACCTGACTGACCACCTGACTGACCAACTGACTGACCACCTGACTGACCACCTGACTGACCACCTGACTGACAACTTGACTGACCACCTGTCTCTGACCACCTGACTGACCACCTGTCTCTGACCACCTGACTGACCACCTGACTGACCACCTGTCTCTGACCACCTGACTGACCACCTGACTGACCACCTGACTGACCACCTGTCTCTGACCACCTGACTGACCACCAGACTGACCACCTGACTGACCACCTGTCTCTGACCACCTGACTGACCACCTGACTGACCACCTTACTTACCACCTGACTGACCACCTGACTGACCACCTGACTGACCACCTGACTGACCACTTGACTGACCACCTGACTGACCACCTGACTCTGATCACCTGACTGACCACCTGACTCTCAGCTCCTGGTCATCTTGTATTCTGATTGTTTGACCTAGGTATGACCAACGCATCTCTGTGGATTGTCTAGCTCCAATCGATTGTGATGTTTTTATATCATCACAAGATATTATTTGCATATATCAGTAACAATTATTATATAGATCTAGATATTAAGCAGATACAAAATGTCAAAGTAAGAACAGAACTCATCAACTCCTTTATAACAGGCTTTAATTTACTACAGATCAACACATATATCAAAAGGAAAGAATATATTTTTGCGTCATCTTTACGTAATAGAACATTGGTCTCAACTTTTTTTTGGATGGCTGTGAGAATAGTTAATCAACGGTAGTTTTATTTAATTAATAAGCGTTTTAAAAGGTATAAACGTTATCAAACAACCCAATCTATAGACTTGTGTTAAGTAGCTTAATTTTAAAATTTTAAAATGTCCGAAATAAATCCAATAAATAGTCAACGAACCATTTTTAACATACGTTTCAAGCCATAAAAACTAAACCGTAGTATTTTCAAAAATGTCTAAAAATTTATAAAATCTTTTATTTGGAGATTAGACAACAATTATCGGGGGAATAAAAAGAAATACAAGAAACAAGCTCAATATCTAGTAAAAATTGATTGTAATACTAATAAGTTTAAAAAAATTTCCTATTCTGATTAAAACGTTTTTTTTTCTAGAGGTTTTCTAATGTCTAGAATTGTCAGTCACCTATTCACCATTAAAATTACCTACATAATGCACGTTCATTAATGCATAACTCGTCATAAAATCTAGACTAAAATGTAGGCTGTGCTCATCAGTTACTAATTAAAATCATCTAAAAACCGTTAACATACTGCTAGTGTATTTTAAAATAGCCTTTCGTATAAGTTGAATATTTTTTTTAAAAAGTTAAAAAAGAAATGGGTAATTTATTTACTATCAATTAATTTTTTTACTATTTTGTTTTTGCTATCAATACTGATTTCTAATTATTGTTACAATTATTATGTAAAAATATATTTTACTGTTATATATTAATTTTTCACTGTGTAATATTTTGAAATTCAATGGAAGAATAACTTACATTTTCTTAACAGATCTAAATAAACTCCAACACTCCTCAATGTGTTGTAATATTCAGAGAATATCTAGCGTATTTAACGATACCATACCATTAAACAAAAAAATAGTATATGATGAAGGTTACAAAATATTAACTATAACAAACATTAAATAAGAAAATAAAGTTAAAAAAAAAGTGAAATGTAAAGTTTATAACTTTGAAGTTGATTAAATAAATAAAATTGGAGATTTCATTTCGTTCCTTCGACCGATGAAACATGTAGGTCTATATAACCTTCAGGAGCTGTTTTGGAGATAGACTGGCCATATCTGAAAAGATATATATATATATATATATATATATATATATATATATATATATATATATATATATATATATATATATATATATATATATATATATAATTGCTTTTATGTGTATTATGTTTTATACGGGTTTGCAAGACGTGCAAGCACTTTAAGAATCAAAGGTGGATACTGTAAGATTTTAGTGCTACCTACTTTTTGATTAGGATGAAAACAACAACACCCAGCATAAGCAGGAATGTCACACTGCTGGTGACAGCAGCAATAACGATTGTTGTACTCACGCCTGTAACATGGTAACGTTCATTATAGAACTGAACTTGAATGGATTAAAATTTAACTCCCGCTACATGAAATCACACCATACATTATTACTGTTTAGAAAAATTAAATAATCATTACAGACACTACAGAAGAATAAATCAATTAAGCATTCGGTACTAGACTACAGGAGGAATAATATTTTACCATCATCCTTATGATTTGGGTGCTGTTTGTTCGGCGTCTCTTTATTTGGGGAAGGATAGAATTGGTAAGGGTAAACATCCAAATACGTCAAAGGGTTTGTAGTACAGTGGTTTAAAGAATAAGATCCCCTTCCTGAAGTAGTTGTGCCTGGATTTCATTTGCAAACCAAATAATATAAAATATAGTTATATCTAAGGTCATACATTTAATATTCCTAATATAAATTTAGCTTGGTTTAAAATCCATTTATTGTTCATTGATAATCCTTTGCGTTATTCGAGATCAGTGCTCATGTGAACTTTTCGAAATCGTGACTAATGTGTGATAGAATTTATTTCTAGGTCTAAAAACTAAAGTGTAATTCTGATTCGCAGTATACTAAGCCACTACATCATCTAACGCACTGTGCTAAATGTTCTTATTGTATCAAAACAACTTATAAGAATGGTCTGATTATAAATAGTCGGTTGAAATAAGAATTGTAAGAGTTTGGAGACATCACTAGTACTAAATTATTAACATACCATGACAAAACCTTTTCATCCTGTTTATTTATTTTAATGAATATAGTTGTATGCAGAAACTATTAAACTAAGACAAAACTTGCATATATACTTTACCTGTAGGACACTTTTTGCAAACTGCGGAATTAGCTTTATCTTGGTAAAATCCCTTTTCACAATATAAGCATGACCCATTTCCAGGTGAGTAGGTTCCAGCTGGACAATCGACTAGAGGAAAGGGAGTACATCTATCTATCTATCTCTCTCTATATATACATATGTATAACTTTCTCTCTATATATACGCCTTAAATATATATATATATATATATATATATATATATATATATATATATATATATATATATATATATATATATATATATATGCACATCTATAAAATCCTTTTTATATGTGAAACGACTTGATCAAAATAAGCATTTTTTACAGACAAGCCAGAAAGTTTTAAACGTAGAGTTTTACTCAAAGTAAACAAAAACAAACTGCATTTTAATCAAGCAATATTCAACCGTCTATTAAAAGCCTACCACACATCCCGCCAACAAATCCTGACCCCGGCTGGCAGATGAACCTCGCCTCCACGCTTTGTATTTGGCCCCTATACGTCACACCATCCACTGTGGCCGTGAAAATAGTCTCATTCTTTGTAAAGATATCTTCGACAACTTTTTCAAAACTTAGAACTTTCATTCTTTGGGCTGCTATATCTTCCTCTATAGAATATATTTTGAAAAATATTTTGTACCCGTCAACTACTCAAAAAAGTGGAGTTACATTAAGTAATGTAATAACTTGAATGAAGAAGTTCATTTCAAAGGTGAAATTACCTTTTAGGCCTCCGAAATACGCTGAATCAGTATCATTACCAACTGAATTTAGGCTGACGTTCAGTACCATAGTACCTAAATGATTATCATATTGGCACACATTGTAATAATTATAACCGATTATATATAGGCCTTTATAAATAAATAAATAAATAAATAAATAAATAAATAAATAAATATATATATATATATATATATATATATATATACATATATATATATACATATATAATAAAAAAAAATAGAGAGAGACAGAGAGATAGAGTGAGAGAGAGTACCTATAGATCTCTTTCTGCTTGTTCTACAAGATGAATGTGTGTCGACTGTATGAAAACAGTTGTTTTTGCTGAAACACTCATCACGTGTTAGTTGTTCATGTACATGATTACGTATACCAAGAGTCAATGACTCTTGGCTACAATCCACATCAAATGTTGTTGTAATCACACTAGATATTGACTCGGGAGTTTTCTGATCTGCAAAGTAACGAAATCAAAACAACGTAAGTTACTTGTAACAACGCGTATTTGTAGATGAGACAATACGGTGTTATTGTGAGTTCTTCAATGAATACGAACGACAGTTCTTTCAACTTAAAAATTTATTCACATTAATAAAATAAATCCATAGCAATTAATAATGACAATCCATAGTGAAAAAACAGCAATTAAAATAAAGTCCAGAGACAGAGTGACGTGGTGACAGCTTACAACATTCTTCTATACAAGCAACCTTAGTCCACCTTGCCGCTCCCCTTTTATACCCTACACTCTCTCCCCTAACGCCAATGTGCGATCGAACAAAAAAAAATGGAAAACATGACGAGTCTCTCAGACTGTCCTTCCGTTGGCCAGGTGCTCTACTTTCATTCAACTTCATGTTAAATACAATATAATAAATCATACCCAAAAATACAGTCTGTTACATTACTTTAAATTTTTAATTAAAAAAAATATGATTACTTTTATTTTAATTATTATTATTATTTATTTTATATTATGATTACTAATATTACGATTGAAAGGTAAAATACATTTTACAAATCTTTAAGTAGAAGCTTATGGTAAAAGATTATCTACCTGAGCAT
Organism: Physella acuta; assembly: GCF_028476545.2. NCBI lineage: Eukaryota > Metazoa > Mollusca > Gastropoda > Physidae > Physella > Physella acuta. The sequence continues at coordinate 648,423 of NW_026731585.1, forward strand.
GATGGCGTTAAACCAACAGGATTATCTGGTGTTTGTTGCGACCAGGTGTAGTTGGTGACTGGTCCACACTGGAATATGTTGTAGGTTGTCGGCATCAGGACAAGCCCGGGGGAGCATACAATATTACACGTCTGCAGGCCAGCCTCGTCTGTAGAACAGTTCCATTTTGTCTGACCCTCTCGAAGATCTGGTAGCTTACAAACTGCAATTTTTTGGGGTGTTCCAAAGTATATATAGTGTATATATATATATATATATATATATATATATATATATATATATATATATATATATATATATATATATATATATATATATACATATATATATATATATATATATATATATATATATATATATATATATATATGTATATATATATATATATATATATATATATATATATATATATATATATATATATATATATATATATATATATATATTGCGAATGATTGTGTAGGACTGTATATCACTGTTAATATATGCATGATTGTGTAAGCGTGCTGTATGTTTATTAATAAATACAAATTCAAAAGCCTATATAAACTGTATTTCTAAAATGTATTTTTAAAAATCTTATACACACCAGGGCACTCCTGTGTGTTGCACTGCTTTGTTTCCTCTGCAAGTGTCTCATTGCACATATTTCCACCGTGGGCAGGGAAAGGGTTGTCACAACTGCGACGCCTGGTTGACACACCCCCTCCACAGCTACTGCTACAACCACTCCACTCTTCCCAAGCACCAAAGCCGCCATGAACTATGTTATTAAAAAATAAAAACATTAATTATGTTTTACTTATGTCTATATGCCTACTTGATAAACTATATTATGCATTTTTTAAAATTGAAGCTAATGAAAAACTACGTAGATAAATAGATTCGAATGTAATATGAAAATATTTACTTGAAACTTTGTTCTCGAACTTAAGTTAAATTACCTTATGAGAATTCTAGAAATTACTTCACATTTTCAAAATTGTTTTAACTTTCCCGTTCCAATGACTTTTTTTTTGCCTACAACCCCTAACCCATAAATTTCAAGTTGTTTTAAAGGTCCAGATACCTGGACAAAGTGAAACTGTGCAACTCCTTGTGTTGGTATTCGGCCCTGAGCAACGTCGACCACCATTTACAGCAGCACTGGCGATGGATCGCGTGCGAGTCGCAACTCCTTCCCCACAAGATACACTACACGTCCACTGAGTCCACTGCCCCCATCGGCAATCTGAAAAGGTTTATGTCGAATCAAATTTAAAATAAAACATGGCGCTAGGAAGCGGTTTGTATCTGTAGGGGCGAGAGACGGTTAAGGCTAAACGTTACTGTTACCGCGACCGGTAAAGGTAACGGTTAATATATGTTAATGTATATATTATTAGCCTGCTTCATTAAATCTTAAATTAATCTATTTCCTAACTGATTAATATTTACCAATTTTATTACACAGTATATCCATCCTGAGACAACGTACCAGACAAAAAATACACATTATAACAATACGCTTCCCTGTCTTTCTCCATAGCAATCTACCGATACCTCAAGTGCAGAAATACCATGTCGCCGTTTAGCGTTTTTTCATAATAAATGTTTTTTTTTTGTGCACCGCTTTTGTGGTTTTGTAAAAGACAAACGGGTCTATTATAGCAGTGATTGTTCTACAGTAACTAACACGCACTTTTGAGTAGTAAAGAGTTTTTAAAATCTACAGTGTGAAAGATAGGCAAACGTTCACACTACTTCTATGACTTACTGCTCTTCTTTAAATAGTCTAATTAGGTGCCCATAAAGCACCTTTAAATGGTTTTGAAATAGCAAATTAAAAAGCAATTGCTTTACTTAATTATAATTCAAATAAGACATACTACAGAATGGCATAGTTATAAAAAAAGGGGGGGGGGGCGGACTAAAATTTTCGGAAGGTGGGCGGACACTGTTAAAGTATAAATTTTCTATTTAAATTCCATTTCGTTCGGGGGGGGGGGGGGCGGTAGACTTTCTTCCCGAAAATATGCATGGAAAAAACTCTGAATGTATCAAACATTGATAATATTTAAAATTCTTAAAAAAATAAACAGAATGCAAGAACCCTTTTCACAAGCCAAGCTTCCTTGTTCATTTATGCTTACTTTTTACTGACTCGTTCAATGTGCGATTTCAAAATTTCTTTTGACCATTTTTCGGCAAACATGAAATGCGTTACAAACAATTTTTAAAACACGATTACTTATATATATATATATATAATTCTCTTCTTGGAGACGCTAGAAAATAAACTGTAAGCGCGCCCACTACCACCCCACCCCTAAAATGTCTGGTGAGCTTTGGTTCACGCTAAATGTTTACCATCGTAGAGCCGGGTTTAGTGACGGTTACTAGAGGCAGATAATTTAGTTTGAAACGATTTTAAACTTAGGGGAGGTAACTAAGAGAAGGCTGCTTTCACGGGGGGGGGGAGTGTAGGGTAGGGGTTGGGGGAAAGGAGGGTGAGGGTAGTATCGTCCTTAACGACCTACTGATAGTGTTTTAAAGCAAATATTTTCAGTGGCAGCATTGGTACTGTTGAATTCACAAATTATGAATTACTGAAAACTAGAAAATAAAACAACTAAATAACGGCGTATGATACGCCGCGGGTCGGCTCGTTTCAATTATTTCTCTCCCGAAATGAGTTTGGATATACTTTGTAGTGAAATAGGTAAATATTACTCTGGAAATACATGTACACATATTTCATCAAATTAGAGTACCAGTAATTCAGTTGTACCATTGAAAACACGCTGATTTAGCTTATTAGATTATGTATGTAGAGTTTCATTCAGACAGACGAACTAAGCCAAATATTGTATAAGATGCACTACACCACATAAGCCACTGTCATCATGTTCAACTCAACTCTACTCCACCCCTCTTGACACACGGCCTCCTGACCATCACCTCCGTAACATACCACTCAGTGTTTCTTTCAGACGTTTTTTTCTCCGCTGGTAGTGGGGAGGGTGGTCGGACACTTTGCAAAGTTTATATTATGAAAAATACATTATATTCTGTTCGTGTTGAAATTGTAGGCCTATTACTTAGAGACAGTTGTTATCACCTGTTTTAACGTTATATTGTATTATAATATTACCTCAGTATAAGACCTTTTAACTTTTAAACTTTATCTTTAACATGACGGACTAAGCATGTATTATAATATTCCACACAACCATTTTAACCAAGGATGACTTTTTTCTACCGTCAGTCATGGTTTAAATATTGATAATCATAAACATCTTCTTCTAAATATTGTCATTCCATGTTGTTAATCTGCTTGTATGTGTAAATATAAACATATACATTTACAATATATATATATATATATATATATATATATATATATATATATATATATATATATATATAAATATTTACAAATTGATGCAAAGTCTCTAATAGAAATAAAGCTTGATTTGAGTGTTTCGAATCGTTGCCTTTCCATGATTAAATAGTACAAGGTGACTCCCTGTACTCGCAAATCTGTAGTTAGTCTTTTAATACTGACCTTTACATTCTGTTTCACATTGTTCAGTCTCACTTTCCTCTCCTTGACAGCTCAAACCGTCATTTTCCGGCTTAGGATTGTCACACAGTCTCGTTCTAGATATTTGACCAGTTCCACATTGCACTGAACAGCTTGACCATTGACCCCAGCTTCCCCAATCACCATCAACAGGGACTTTAAAAAAATAATTGTAACTATATATATATAGATATATATATATACATAAACACATACACACACATATATATATATATATATATATGTGTGTGTATGTGTTTATGTATATATATATATATATATATATATATATATATATATATATATATATATATATATCGAATAAATTGAACAGAAGAATAAATATAGTAGAAGCCGTCGTTACTCGCCCTGATTCGGACTCACTAAACGTTACCGTTTGTAGTTATTAACTCGACCATACAGTCACATTTATGGTATTTTCTTTAGAAAAGAAAATATCAGTAAAACAAGTAGGTATGGAAATTATCAAGTTCCAAACATGAGTGTGGTAAATGCATTTTTTACTCACAGTGTGGCTCATTGCACAAAGCACCTTTATAGAAATTTGGACACAAACAGGAGTAGCCTTTATCATGTGGCTGATTTAGGCAAGTTGATCCTTTAGCACAATGATGACCAACGCAATAATCGGGGGCGATTTCACATCGATCTCCTTTCCATGGGTCATCACATATACACGTCAGTGTATCGGTACCAGACACGCAAACACCATACGGTCCACACGGCTCATCAGTACATAAGTCTTTATCTGGTATTAAAGAATCAAGTAAGAATTTCAGCTAATGAATTTTATTTTTTAGAATAGTGATGAAATCAATGTTTAGTAAACATATTTTCAAGTATACATGTTGTAAAGCCAATTTAGAGAAAAATAGAATGTATTTAATGCAATAAATTTAAATTGCCAACGTACTGAAATTTGTGAACTAAAAAATACATGTATTACTTCATTTTAGAACAGTTACTGTATATATATGTATATATATATATATATATATATATATATATATATATATATATATATATATATATATATATACACATACATATATATATATATATATATATATATATATATATATATATATATATATATATATATATATATATATATATATATATATATATATATATATATATATATATATATATATATATATATATATATATATATATATATATATATAAATCACTTCAACAGTTAAAAAAAAGGTATTTTGGAGCTTTAAACCATTGTTTGTCAAAGCGTGTAGTCAAAGTACGTCTGACGAGTGGAGACATCTATGTCGCTACGTTATATTGTTATGTTTAAAAGCTTATAACTATCATTTTGAAACTTGTTACCTGTTTACTTAGGCTTTGTCTTATTCATCTTCAGTAATAATGCAAGATGTGTATATTTATATCGTTTAGTACGTATGTTTAATTTTGTTTAGAAACATTTTACCATTGCAAGTTATTTGAGAGGTTACTAAGATTTCCCATGGCTTGTACGCTAGCTCGTGTTTGTCTACCTGTCGGCTACATGAACTGCTGAACGCTTTAATCTGGGATTCTGTGTAGGTTGTTCTCGTCATTTGCATTCCGCTTACCAATATTGCTATGAGAAAATAAATGAGCTCTTACAACATTTCAATGTACATGATAGCTCGTTTGTTTTATCTTTGGGGGTGGAATCTTGCATTAGAAATGCCACAAATTTTCAAAAGAGCGGTTTCTTTAAACTAAGAACAGGGACAAAGTTATGTGATATTAATCCTTACTTAATCAGATTTTTATTCAATAGAAAAAATAGTGGCATTTAGAGAACAGTTAGATATCATTAGAATAAATTTGTTCAATATCGAAGTGTAAAGAAATTCGCGTTAATGCATCAATTAATGAAATATTAACTAAATACATCAATTAAAAAAAACTCCTTACATTTGATACTTGATGAGCTTCTGAAAAAAATATCTTTTGTGTGTAACTCGGACACAGGGAGGACATTTAGAGTTTCCACATGCTGACCATTGACAAGCAGCGTGACATTTGGTGACGTGTATACCAAAGCAACGTGATTCCATTTTCTGTGTAGCAGGTGTGTCAGACATTTCGTGGTAGCAAAAAGAAAATAATGAAACCAACAAGACAAAAACATTCATGTAACAACATGACTATACATTTTCAAATACATTGTTATCTGTAAGTATTTAATGTTTTTTTCTCTAAGTAATATTATTTTAAGAAAATGATGTTTTAATTAATTTCAAGACACAAATAGCAAAGAAAATTCTACATAAAATCTTTTCAAAATTTCTATTACCTAAGTTTTCTGAGAGTTACATCGGCATTACGCTCTATGTGTAGACTGATTGTGTCTAAAACCAAAGCAGCTGAGTTGTCAGATGGTGATTGTATAGAAAATATAAATGTCGACGTCTGAAAGGACGAAACTTCTGAGATCCAAGCCATAAAAGTGAATTTTTTCGGAACTGCGTCAGAAATTTGAATCGCTGGTCTAGAAGTATTTTCATTTATTCTAAAATCGGTAACTGTTGAAGATTTACGAAAATCAATAATTCATAATCCTTAGCTTAACTAAAATATGGAAGCAAATATTCAAATAAAAAAAATTGTCTTTAAGATTATTTAAATATTTAAAGTAAATGAAATTAAAAAGTTTTTTTTGCCTGTTTTATATTTAAAGCATAATGTTGCTAATTTTTGTTTTTGTGTAGTTGACACTTTGAAACAAAAAAAAATTTCAAGTTAATTGTTATTGCCAATCCCATGCCATACTACTAAATGCTAGAAACATTTTTTTTTTTCAATTGTTTACTAAATTTGCTTGGATCACTGTATTTTCAATCGGTTACCTTTTCTAATATTTAGGAAGAGACCCACGCTTTTCTTTATATTTATTTAACTAGCAGTGTATTATTATGTGTTTAAAAAAAACATTTATTTTCTTGTTTTTAGTGCTTCATTATATAAAATCTTGTTATTAAAAAGTTCTTTATGAATTTTCTTTCATTTACATAGACAAATTTGAATGGACGATGCGCCTGGAGTCATTGTTGACATTCCGTAAGGACAAAGTTGGCATTCCTTCATGCCATATTGGGATGCAAATTTGCCTACTGGACAGGGCGTGCAGTTTTGGAATCCAGTGTTTGAAACAGAACCCGGTAAGCAAAGATCTGTTTAGAAAAATCATCGTAATGTTTAAAGTATCACAAATAAGGCCAGTAATTTCAACAATACACATCCATCGACTTTTTTTCCTTTCTAGATAGACGTGCTGTCAATCAGCAACGTCCATTTAAAAGCTCCAATACTTTACAAATATTAATTACGACATATTTTATATATATATATATATATATATATATATATATATATATATATATATATATATATATATATATATATATATATATATATATATATACATATATATATACATATATATATACATATATATATACATATATATATGTCGGGGTGGACATATTCAATATTTCTATTAACTGTAGCTCTCTTTACCAGACAAATCGATGAATGTACTTGTGTCCTTTATTTAATTTTAGGCTACAAAAATTGAATGGCTCACCCTGACAATCAGTTATAGATGTAGACATATTTTTTCTGGTTGTTGTACCGTCCGGACATTTAGTGCACGTGAAAGATATGTCCTGGTCCTGGTAAGTCCCTTGAGGGCAGGTGTCACATTTTTTTGTTGAGTTGTTGTAGGTAAACCCAGGGCCACAGCCAGCTTAGAATGAATATCAAATGTAATACAGCAAAATACTTTAAACTCTCACATTTCTTTTATGAAAATGAACTGAATTCTTTAAATTATATAGAAAGAGGGACAGAGAATGGACGACAGAGATACAATAGTCATTAGCCACATCGCAAAACTTTTATATTCAAAAGCATACCACAGGACATCGTGCTGTACACAAAGGATTCCCCATCATTGCACGTGAATGTGCTTTCTCCGTATTTAAAATTCTCAAGATTTCCGATAGGCATGTCAAATTTTCCAGAATCAGCAACCAAATTAATTCGATTGTTTATGTTGCTTACAACACGTTCATAAAATGCAAGAGTTGTACTTTTACTTCCGTGATCTTTGTATTTTCCCAAGCTTATTACAGCAGTTATCTAAAAGATATATATATATATATATATATATATATATATATATATATATATATATATATATATATATATATATATATATATATATATATATATAATACAATACTCATACACACATTCATATATATATATATATATATATATATATATATATATATATATATATATATGTGTGTGTGTATAATTTAAATATATGTCACATACTGGTACATGTATATGTGTATAAGCAGATTTAATAGTAACGATGTTTATCTATAGTCTGTACATTTTGCAATTTTTTCCTTGGTGTCACCTGGTGCGGTCCGCACCCCCGACCCCGCCCTCGCTACGCCACTGGTCTTGAATCACAAAGGGTTCCAAAAATGCAAAGTTGGGAAAACATGAAAAGAAGAGCGTAATAAAAAGGCACTGTGCGTTTTCTTATAGAAAACAGAAAAACAAATTAACAAAAAGTCTAGTGACAATTTAAGCGCAATTTCCTTAATTAATTTTTTGTGACCGAACGAAAGGATATTTTTGAAAACTTTCTTCTGCAATATTGTTCTAAATTATGGCAGAGATCGATTGGTAAATGTTTCAAGTCGCTAAGTGGTCTGGTTGCCGAGATATGGGCCAAAAACTGCATTATTTTCGAGGTTTTTTGGCTTTTCCGGGAAATCCAGGAAGGAATTCCGGGAATTTCTTTGGCCCACAATCATCCTCGGAACTTGCTTAAAATATTTGCTTTGGAACTAGTCCTCGATATTGCTTTGTTGAGGAGGAGATACGACTTAAAGCTGCGGACACGCATCCATTCAGAACGAATTAATAATCGCAATTGTCAGTATGGAAATTGCGCTAAAAACGTATTGTTATATATGGAAGAACCATTTGATTAATAAAATACGCTTTGATTTATGTTGTAAGTTTTAGACAGATTTTTCTATGTAAGCAGAAAATATGTATACAACAGGTAATGAATTTATGACTATTAAGTATTACACATCCTATTAATCGAGCGGTATTCTCAGAACAGCTATCATCAAAGCAGATCAAGTTTTTTTTGTTAGCCTGTCTACTCACTTTAATACAATGTCTTTCCCTACATAAATTGTAGCTTACACACGTTTATTGATTATATGATAATAGCCTACAACACAACACTGGGTACAATGCTTGAGGCTAGACACGCCCCTCCACCCCACCCCACCGCTGGATAGTGCGCGAGGAACCGATGAGCCATAGATTACTCATGTTCATTCAACCGTGAATAACACGTCTGTGTAGATAGGGTCAAGTACAGGGCCTAAGTGAATGCTTATCAGCTATCCCATCTAGTATTTCCATTCGTTGCTAGCACACCCTATACGGAGAGATGGGCATACACATTAACACATGTGTCGTATACAGTCCGATTTAAAGTCTGATGAACACGTTTAAGCCTATCACAAGATTATAAACCGTAACAAGATTATAAACCGGCTGTTGGTTGAATGGCGAGAAGGGGATGAGGGGGCTAAAGGGGATGGACAGTACATTCTTCAAACTGATAGACATGTCCATGACGCATTGTTTCAGCTTAGTATAAAGCATACGAAACAGTGCTTGATATTGTTCCAGTGATAATCAACAGTATATTTCTAGGCAAAGTTTCAATTATTAAACTTAATAATGTTGTAGAACTTTAAAACAACAAATAGAAGAGTAATGTCAAATAAAGTAAACAAACAAAGACAGGCGATTGTTTTGTTTATCTAGAAACAAGATGGCTTCCTAGCACACGTGGTTAGTTGCAACATATCGTGAATTATTTTGATTTACTGTACTATAATATGATTGGTCAAGCGTATTAATGAATCTCTTCCCATTCATAATTTTACGCGCATGCCCTTATATGGAGTTTGATATAAAATTTTACTTTGTAGAAAACAACTTCTATCCCACTTATTTTTAGAACAAAAGAAAAGGTCACTACACTAGCGGGTACACGAGTGCTTGGCCCTTAGATTGCTGTAAAGTCTATGGTGCCTCGCGGGCAATAAATGATGTAATACCCGCTCGAAGATAGCCGCTGTCCGCGTAGTAGTGTGAAAACTTGCCGGGGGGGGGGGGGGGGGTACCATGTTTCACATCGCAATAAACGGATAACCGTAGAGTGTAGAAGTCCGAAATGTTCGGGTTAGATAGATAAAAGGTATTAGTACCGAATTAAGAAATAAAAGTTATGGGGAGCAATATTAAAATTTTATCGAAAAAAAAAACAAAGAAAAAAAGCTGTATTTGAAATTACTGAGTATTTGAAAGAGTTGACATTTTTTTTCCTTCTTTGTTGAGTTACTGCTCCACACGTCACCTCCACCGTGTCTACCTTGCAGCCATCATCACCACATGCATCTGAAAACACTGTGCCATTCAAGATATGCAGGAAATTATCTTTTATTTCACTGTTGTTTGAACTACAGGCACCAGAAAAGTAATAGAATACAGGCTTCGTCAGAACATCGCCAGTCTGACGTCGAACTGAAAATTAATATTTTAAAATGTTTAGTTTTATTATAATCATAGGACACCTTTCTAGATACACAAAAATAATGTTTAATTATAATAAATTTAAAATGTTTAATACTACTTCTATCCAATAAAACACACCTAAAATTTATAGGCTATAGAAATAGATTTAATAGTAAATGTATGATGAACTTATCATTATGGAACGTAATGAAAAATACACAGAAGTATAAAAAGTTATAAGGAAATATGTAGGAATATGTAATCTTTCGTTTTATCAACGACAAACATAAATGCTGTGGTAGTATACTGCCATAGACTATTTATAGCAATGATTAAAAATTATATACATAAAATATATTTCATTTTTTGGTACTCGACCTGTACATCCTGGGATATGATCATACGGACTCCAAGTTCCTTTTGAGCAGGAATAGTCATTTGGGGCCGATGATGGGTAAGTGAAATTGATGTTGCATATTAAGGTACACAACTCTGTCCCAACAATATAACTATCGCATGAAAGTGCGCCATTCTCTGGTGCATCTAGTTTTTTGCAAACTTGTGCTGAATAATGAATTTAAATGCTTTAAATCAATTAAATTAAATTATGACTATCTGATTCTATAAGTCATGGAAAGTATTGATGAGTATTCACTAGTTGGTAAAGAAATTATTTAGTTAGCTTAAGAGAATTAAAAATTATACCATCGAAGGACTGTTTATATAAAATATTGTACTGAAATAAACATTCTCTTTAAGGGGTATAATTATTTTAAAAATGTGTAATTCAACTAAAATATTATTACAAGTTTAATACCATTACAATATGGCTTGACATTCCCTGGCCACACCCACTGAAGTCCAGTATACAGCTTGTCACATTTGATGGAGCTGGGACCATTGATTGGGTTACCATCTGTACAGTTGAGGAGACAGCTGGCCCCATACACGTATTGGTTGGGACAGTTGTAGTCGATGAGGACTTTGCCGGATGTGTCTATGTTTGGGGCTTCACATGTGGTTGCTAAGATGGCAATAAAATGAAATATATGACAGATTTAGAATAGTTTACAATATAATTTATTTGTTTTTATTTTTTACTATATAATTAAACCCTCCATCAATATTAACTGTAATATGTTTACTAAAAACAGCTTACGTATGACAGTGATATTGAAGGTACAATTTGCAAAGTTTCCTTCTCGATCTGTTGCGATTACAGTGACTGTTGTTGTCCCGATGTCAAATTGTGATCCCGAGATCGGATTGCCATGTAATGTAATATTCTCTTTAGAATTATCAGCAACATTAGGTAGGTTGTAGTTCACGTATGTAGGTGATCCTAAACTTGCTGCTTCGTGCACAACGCTGGCTGGGCATCCATCGGTAAACACAGGGGGCTGTGTATCTATATTTTTAATTTAAACAAGCATTTATTACTTTAACATAAGTACAAATGAACATTTAAGTTTAATTAACTCCCAAGCCAGTGGCGTAGCTACTGTAAAGCTAGCGAAAGCAAGGCATAAGGGCCCAAGGCACTTACGGGGATCTTTTTCCTCTAAAAAATAAAACTTTTACATTGAGATTTTAATATTTGTTTTATATAAATAATTTTAAGAAGAAAATGAAAATCCAGTTTCTTTTCTATTGTAGAAATAATTAAAAGTTCCAAAAAGCCCCTCCCCCCAGTCCTTTATTACTTTACAATACGTAGTAGGATTCAGTAGGGAGGGGGGGGGGGGTGTCGAACAGGGCCCATGCGTAATAATGAGAGTTTCTTCCAGACATCTCTTCGGGGGTGGGGGGCTCACTTTGTATGTTTGTATGTCGGCCTACAGACTTAATAGTAACAATGCTTATCTATATTCTGTTAATAATACAGTTGGATGTAGCATTTTTCTTTATATTTAGCACATTCACGTCAAGGTGTCACCTCAACCTTGTTGTAATAATTGTCAATATGTACTTAGAAGTCTATTTAGCTTTAAATAATCATTAAAGGAAATGGCAAAAAGGGCATTTTTCTTCAGTACATTTTGCAATTTTTTGCCTTGTTGTCACCCCCCCAATGGTGTCACCCGGTGCGGTCCGCATCCCCCGCCCCGCCCCTTCCTTGCTATGCCTCTGGGTGTTACACTACGTGTTTACTAAAGGTGTCACCCCATCATCCCCAACAATTTAGCATTTTCGGTGGGGTGTCACTAATCTTTCATTATTTTCGCTGGATACAACTTAGTTTTGACAGTAAATTTTACAAGGTTTTGTCATGGTGTCGCGGCTAAATGTTGTCATCAAATAGGCCTACTGACCGTACCTCTTTCCCCGCATTATGACGGTACTGTGTTTGCTTTAAAAAAAACATTAACTGTAAGCCTGTAACATTTTACAAAACTACTTAATAATATAGTGCAAAATACATCAGGACGTATGAAATATACAATTTACTGAATATTTATATTATTTAAAATACTCCATCATAAGCAGCAGTTGATTTCTTCGTTTAACTCCATTGTAGCCTAACGGCTGAAGAAGGGGCCTACTGATCATTTTTGCATAGGGGCCCGAAAATCCTAGCTACGCCACTGTCCCAAGCTATTTAATATTTTATTTTATTATGTTTTGGCACCCACGATTATGCTGTTGAAAACGCGTATTTCATAATATACATTGAAATAGAACATACAGATTATTTTTAATACTAGGTGATTATATACTTCAATAAATCTTTTTAGAAGTTAATAGATAAGATGATAAAAGTTTACTAAACGCTTACAACCGCATACAAAATCTAAGAATTGATTAATTTATATTTTAATAACAAGCAGTAGATATTAATATTATCGCCATTCTACATTAATTATTTTAGCGTCAAGCTGATGTTGAAGAAAAATACGATTATAACAAAATGTATTTCTTAGAGATTGATCGTTTATTTCTAAAAGTAAGTATAGCGTATTCAATATTACAGATACAATAAACCAAAGTATATAATGTTTAGTAATTTTTATTTTTACACACCTAGACAAGATCCGACTTGTGACCACGTTACGTTTATGTTACATGTGATTGTGAGAGGCGCCTGAGCAGTGAAGCCAGCGTCACACTGGAGTAAACACACATCTTGGTAGTTGGTCCCAGTAGGACATGAGTAGTTCCCGTTGCTGACATACGGCACATGTGGGCATGGTCGAGCTTTTAATTTCAAATAAAAATAAAACATTAACTTCAAAATGTAAACAAAATATAAAAAAAAAGATTTGAAATGATAAATAATGTATTGTAAAATGCAAATATTGAATTAAAGCATTTTGCAATTGTTATTTATTTCGTTCTTATTAAATACGTTAGAAAATTCGCTTTTCAACTCGTTACATTAAAAAAAAAAAATTAAAACGAGTTTCATTGGTTGTTCCAAAGCAGGTTCAATACTTTTACAAATGTAACCATGATTTTATCTCATGAAATATTTTGTAAAGATTTTAAAAAAATAGAATGATTACGTAGACTTTCCAAGTCAATAAAATGATAAGTTGTAAAAAGAAATTTTATTTTGAAAATTATCAATATTTAGTTCATAGACATCAATGTAGATTTTAAAAATATAACACATTGGCGATCAAGTCAAGGTTTTTAATATATGCATGTCTTCCACTAAAATACATAATACATACATACATCATACATAAGTACATACGTACATACAGAGACACATAATCCATTTGAGCTTTATACATTAGATGATTACCTTGCATTTATAATTGACTTACAAGTAGGGGCGGGACTACAGTGCCGCCAGACCCCGCAATGCGGGGGGGGGGGGGGGGCTTACGACGTTTAGGGGCCCAATTCCGACCAAAAAAACAATGAATTTTCTTTTATAAATAATGTTTTTCGTGCACCTTGATAGTGGTTTTGTAAGAAACAGACAGGTCTACTATAAGCAGTGATTGTTCTACAGTAACTAACACACACTGTTGCGTAGAAAAATATAAAATATAAAAGAACTGTACTTTGAAAGATAAGCAAACTTTCAGGCTACATCCATGACTTACTATCCTTCTTTAAAATAAGGGTGTCCATAAAGCTCTTTTAAATAGTTTTGTACTATGTAAATTAAAAAGCAATTTATTCTCTAAATTGCTATCTAAATAAGGCATACTAAAGAGTCCTATATCTATAAAAATAAACCGGGAGTGATCTCCCCTAAACTTTCTCGAATATTCTTATATAAAACAACAGGGGATGGGAACTCGGGCTATAGACACGATTTTTAATCAATTTTAAATACTTAAAGTTTTAAAAATAGAATAGACAAAAGAAGTGTACACCAAGTGAACGTAAAATAAAAACGTGCATAATAGTGCGCAATATTATTAGTACTTTAAAAATTTACATTAGTTTTTTGAGAAATCGGAAGTAGCGTAAATTACTACTTCCGGTCAACGGAAATTACTCAAACTTTAACAGAAGGTAGAGAATTAGATATTTGACTTACATGTGAAATTTCATTTATCTATCTGAAATAGTACTCAAGTTATAGGCTTTTGAAAAATTCAAAGTAGAAAAAATACCACTTCCGGTTATCGGAAATCGCTCAAAAGTTGATACGGATCTACGATTTTGATAAAATACTTATATATAAAATTTCATCAACCTAGCTGTAAAGGTACTCAAGTTATCGTGTTTACACACGGACAGACAGACACACAGAATACGGACAGAATTGCAAAGCCCAGTTTTTCAGACTGGATAACACATAAAACCTCTTAATTTTGATAAATCTGGATTGATAATTTTTGCCCGATTAAAATAAGTCCTCTATACTCCGGATGTGATGAAGGACTGAGGAGTAAAACGGTGAAAACTGTCAAAATTTTATGTTATTTTTGTGCACGATTACAATACTTTCTCTATACTTCGTATATACGAGAAAGTAAAAATGAATGTATTCAAAACCATTGCACAAATCAAGCTTACGTGTTTATATAATTTTGACCAGTTAGCTTGTTATTATCTTCCACAATTTTCGGTAAACATGAAAATGTAATACAAACATTGTATTTTTAAAAAAATAAAAACATTTGTACCACCAGCGTTTTGCAACTACAGTGAACAGAGCACAATTTTACACGAAAACGCTGAAATCAATAAAATAATCGAATTTAAAATAAATAAATAAATAATACAAAAATTTGTAAAACACGATTATTGCTGGCCTGAAATGAGTACAGACTTATTTTTGCCTTGTTTGTTATCTCAGAGTGGTTATACATTGCAATAAAATAGATTCAAATACTCAGGTAATTGACTATTTAACATTTAGAGAAGCAGGCTACTTATATATATGTACTAAATAAATAAATAAATAAATAAATAAATAAATAAATAAATAAATAAATAAATAAATAAATAAATAAATAAATAAATAAATAAATAAATAAATAAATAAATAAATAAATAAATAAATAAATAAATAAATAAATAAATAAATAAATAAATAAATAAATAAATAAATAAATAAATAAATAAATAAATAAATAAATAAATAAATAAATAAATAAATAAATAAATAAATAAATAAATAAATAAATAAATAAATAAATAAATAAATAAATAAATAAATAAATAAATAAATAAATAAATAAATAAATAAATAAATAAATAAATAAATAAATAAATAAATAAATAAATAAATAAATAAATAAATAAATAAATAAATAAATAAATAAATAAATAAATAAATAAATACATAAATACATAAATACATAAGTAAATAAATAAATAAATAAATAAATAAATAAATAAATAAATAAATAAATAAATAAATAAATAAATAAATAAATAAATAAATAAATAAATAAATAAATAAATAAATAAATAAATAAATAAATAAATAAATAAATAAATAAATGAATGAATGAATGAATGAATGAATGAATAAATGAATGAATGAATGAATGAATGAATGAATGAATGAATGAATGAATGAATAAATAAATAAATAAATAAATAAATAAATAAATAAATAAATAAATAAATAAATAAATAAATAAATAAATAAATAAATAAATAAATAAATAAATATATATATATATATATATATATATATATATATATATATATATATATATATATATATATATATATATATATATATATATATATATATATATATATATTAAGGGGGGGGGCAAAAAAATTGTTTGCGGGGGAGCCTTTTTTTTCTAGTTATGCCACTGCTTACAAGATATACAAATAACTAAAATCACCCTTACGTTTACACTGAGGTTTTTCATTACTCCACGATTGATTTTCTTGACAAGTCTGCGTGGATAAACTCACTAGCTCATAAGCTTTTTGACATATAGTTGTACAGACAGAGCCATACGCGTTGCCGTGGGAACAGGATACGTCGGAGTTATTTGACTTTGTATAATCCGAGCATTGTTTTACTGTAAGTATGAGTAAGTCATGTGTATTGGTTATTGCTGAAATAAATTTCATAATTAACAGTTGATATAGTTTTTCAGTCTTTTTTTTTAAATTACAAAGTGGGTTTTGTGCAGTTGTGATTTTTAATATACGGCTTTGTTTTTATGTGTTTACCAGTGTTTATACATGTCCGTACATGATATCAATTGCAATTAGTAGCCTATATATATATATATATATATATATATATATATATATATATATATATATATATATATATATATATATATATATATATATATATATATATATATATATATCGAGTTGCAATAGTTAATAACAAATATAACATTATGTAATAGCCAAAGACAATATATGTACAAGCGAGGATAATACACATAAGTGTAATTACTTAACAAGTTTACCACTTTTGAAATTAGAATTAATTTTATCATTTAAAAAAACGAATGTGATATTTGTGTACGCTTAATGTCAACGGACACATCACAAATTTAAATCAGAAATATCTTTGTTATAAGTATACACAAAATTATCTTATCTCATATATGCTTACCTTGAAGTCTTACTAATTTTTTACAAAATGCAAAGTTGTGTGAGCTGTCTACTGCAGTAAAAATAACAACCGTGGTTTCATTTTCAAAACTCGAACCAGATGGGATGTTACTTGATACATTAACTGGTAGTCCTGAATTATCTTTTTCGATTGTTGCATTCCAGGTAACATTTACTTTTGATAACTGTGGTCCGTAATAGGCTTCGATATCGGGTGAACAGTCAATGGTTGGTGGCTCTACATCTAAAATAAAAGTCCGTGAATTCTAAAGCTGTAATTAACTCACAATGATAGTATAGAATGCATTTTAAAAGAAGATATCTATGACATTAACCAATCTAATTTGTAAATTAAAAAACTAAAAATAAATTATAAGTATTTAAAGTAAAACATAGACAAATTATTACAAAAACATGAATATATACGTGGAAAATATTTTATAAAATTTATTTTACCAATACATGTTCCTGAAGGTGACCATTTTTTGTCTGACTGACATTTTAAAAAGTCATTTTGAGAAGGCGAGTAGCCTACATCACAGCTAAGTGCACAAGTTGAATTATAAACATAATCAGAGGTTGCACAAGTAAAGTTTCCATTCAATACAACAGGGGGTTTCCCACAACGTATAGCTGCAACGTGAAAAAATAATGTAACATATTAAATAATTACATTTACACCCAACATATTTTGAAAATGTAGATATCTTGCTGTTATTTGTTAAGCTTTCTGTAATGTCAGTTAATGTACATTAAAAAATGTTTTTTAAGCATACGTGTTACAGGCAAAGTGAGAAAAACAGACATGTTACAAGAAAAGTATAATGTAAACTTTATTCTTAAAGATATTTCTAATATAGCCAGAAAAAATAGATCTTCTATAGCATGCCTAGTCATTCTTTTGAATGCCTTATCCCTCAATCAGCACCAATAAAAACAAGTTAAATTAATGACCGAAACAAAGTGACAAATAAGCGCTAAAATGATTGTCATTGCATAATTTTATTGGTGAACGTGCTTGTAAAATTAATTTGTTTTAAAATATTCCCATTTAAAGTAAATGGGTATTAGTTTCTACGATTTTTTGCAACGTTTAGTGATGTATGTGTCAGTTGTGTACTCATTTTGTATTCTAGCTTGTTGAGTTCTTTTTTTTCAGTTGTGTTTTGTTGTCGTGTAGCGGTATTTTCTAGTGACGTACTTCTTTTATATTGCACCACTGTTGTGTGGTGGTATTTTTACCGGGGAAATTTGGTCTGAAAGTTTATGAGTCTAGCGGTGATGTTAAGGAAGTCAGCGTATGAGGCTGTGGGGAATAAATGTATTTCGGTGCTTGTGGTACCTGTGGATGAGCGCGTCTTAAGATAGGTGAAAGGCAGAACTTTTAATAGTCTTTATTTCTGTTTCTTAGAATTAAACTCATGAAAATATCATAAAATATGTGCTTATAGAACATTGCTTAGATCAACGTTGGGCATCTTGGCGGTCACAAGGTAGAAAAAAAGGAGGGTTGGACAAAGGGCTAGTGACCTTCCCCCATTACACAACAACTTTGCTATAGAAAACTCAAACAGATCAAACCAACGAGAGTTTGGGAATGAAGATTCCTCTCAAGTAGAACATATGACGTGTGCTAGTGAAAGCCTTTGGAAAGTTAACATGTTTTGACGACCAAAGAAAAAAACATAATTGGGATCTCGAACGGCCAAACCCTTTACAAAATTGGTAAATCTACCCAAGTAGCGAAGGAAATAAAGATATTTAACATCGAAATTCTCGGCCCATGTGAAACACACTGGAATGGAAGAGGCCAAACACTATCAACAAGGGATACAATTATTTATTTTGGTCCTGAAGACGCCTACCAATCCCATACACAGGGATAAGCATTAATGATGAGACAAGAGGCAACAAATGCAATGTTAGCATGGGAACCAATGTCACCACTACTGATAGCTGCACGATTTAAAGGACTCTAAGACAACTGTTATTCAATGTTATACAAAAGCTGAAGAAAAGAGGAATTTTATAATGTGTTGCAGAGCTAAAGAGAATCTTGTCGCGCGAGATTATCTACCATACCTAAGTGTATATTGGAAGGACATACATATGAAAACCTTAAAAAAAATTACAAAGTAAGAACCGGGAAATCGCCTTGTCTAACAATTCGCGGAGATGTTAAGTAATCACCCCTACAAACTATTCCAGACATAATACCAGCACCAGAGATGCTACTGGCAAACAAATGTCAGCGACTAGGGCTAGATTAGATTTATTAAAATCATCAAGTGGATCATGAATGGTATTTCAACTGCACCAGACAGAATTCAATAGAAGCAACAGCAGAAATGCTGTACTACTCTTGCTGAAGACCCGGAAATAAGAACAAGTCCCTGCAAGCTGGAAACTGGGATATCTATTGACGCTTCCAAAGAAAGGGGACCTTTGTTATATAAACATGTTATATACTGACAATGAAAATAATTATTGAACAGTCAATTGAGTGTTACTCGTACCTCTACGTGGCTTTTGTCGATTTTAAAAGGCATTTAATATAGTGGATATAGGTGTCGTTATAAAATTCCGGAATGTTGTTGAACCAACTTTGAAAAAAATCGCCCAAAACTATCTACGATGGAGAGGTGTGGTTGTGTCCATAAGCTTCACGAGGAGCCTACTGTGATGATGATAATAATTATATTCAGATATCTAAAAGGAAATCGTGTCATTCAATTAATGTATATCTTACGTTGACAAACGGGTTTTGTTGCATTCCATATTTTGTTTCCGAGACATCTTAATGTACTTGTTCCGGTGTTTTCAAATCCAACGTCACATGAATAGCTGCAAGTGCTCCCAAAAATATTTTTGTTTTTTTTAGGCTCGCAGTCGGTGCTACCATGCAATAAGTAGGTATAGTCGAAAGGACATCTCAGAACTGAACATGAAGAGTTTAAAATTTTGCACAAAAATGTTTTAATAACAAGCTTTTCCGTAATAGTGCACTAACAAGGAGTAAATAACAGATTTTCTTTCAATATAATAAAGAACTCCTATTTAAATAGGTCACCATATTATACTATATATTCAATACCTTCGCTAGAATTTAAGAAGCGTCCCACATTTTTATTTTAAGTTATTAAAATAGTAGTTCATTGTTACATATTTTAAAAAAATCTTTAATTTATTTTTTTTAGTGAATTATTACATAAAAGTTTGTTATTAAAACGTTATTTATGCTTTTCTTAAGTCGATTTTTCTTATTTCCATAGGGTTCGGCGTGGTCGAGTCGGTAAAGCTCATGGTTGCTAAACCGAAAAGTCTCGAGTTCGAACCCTCGGGCAGATGAGGCTCGTAAGCTGGGGACAGCCACTCTTCTAGGAGAGACAACTCCAAAATTAAAACAACTGCTGCCTAACTCCAAAATTAAAACAACTGCTGCCTTGTAGTTTGTTCTTGGTTGGACAAAGGCTATGGAAGCAAATCCAAAAAGAAAAGCAGGCTGAAATCGGAGTCAATCGCCTCAATGGCGCATAACCAGTTGACACGTAACGCTTAATAGGTAACTTTTATAAAACTAAAGATACACATGAAAGGTTTAGATTACCCGTTACAGTAAAGTCGAAGGAGCAAGTGGCAAATAATCCTTCTGAGTCTTGAGTCATGTAACTTATTAAATGCGTCCCTTCTTTGAACAATGATCCTGAAGGATTTTGACTCGTTAGCCTCACTCTGAAATAAATTGAAAAAAAACCCCCACTAAAATGTATTAATATAAACTCACACAATTAATAATGTATATATATATATATATATATATATATATATATATATATATATATATATATATATATATATATATATATATATATATGCGAGAGTAAAGGATAGATTTACACAAAAATAATTAATACAAGTGAAATAGTGTTAATAAGACCTTCCATATCTTTATGCAAATATTTCAGTTTTTAAATATGTGTAATGTGCACATTATCACAGGCTAGAGACACAATCAAATATAATTTTAAAAGAGATAAATGTGAATATATTAAAAGATTTTCTATCAAAGCGTTAATGCACTACTTGTTCTTTCAAGGAGTAAATCTTACCCGATTCCAAAATTATCATGATCGTATGCTTTTGCTTGATCCCATTTTACATAAACACCAGTTTCCCCCTCACTGGCCACATATTCTTTTTGGCTTAGTACAGGGCAGTTTATTGTAGGTGGATGCTTTGCTAAAGAGTATATATATATATATATATATATATATATATATATATATATATATATATATATAAAGCAATGTATGTGTGTGTGTTTGTCTGTCCTTTATGCATTACTACACCTCTCATCACATCGCCGTGAAACTTTGGGAAGTTGTTGAGAATATTCCTGGGGAGGTTTCTGCGAAAAAAAAATTTAAAATTCGTAGGGATGGCGCCTCGGCAGGGCGCGATTTGTTTTTCTCTATATACCGTATATAAAATAAAATAAAAGTCGATTTTGGTTTGGCATCGTTCATCCGATAGCCATGAGACTTTGGGGAGTTCATTATACCACTCTAGGGAAGGGTTCTGTAAAAAATCATTTTTATGTTGGCAAGGGCGGCGCCACAGGAGGGTGCGATTTTTCTCTATATACGGTATATAAAAATAATAAAAATGAATTGCAGTGACACCGTTCATCCGATAGGCATGAAACTTTGGGGAGTTCATTATAAAACTCTACGAAGGGTTCTGTAAAAAATCATTTTTAATTTCGCAAGGGCGGCGCCACGGAAGGGTGCAATTTTTCTTTATATACAGTATATAAAAATAAAAGTCGATTTTGGCGTGTGACACCGTTATCCGATAGTCATGAGACTTTGGGGGAGTTGATTAGAACATTTCAGGGAAGGGTTCTGTAAAAAAAAAAAATGCTTTTTTAATTTCGTCAGGGCGGCGCCACGGGAGGCTGCGATTTTTCTCTATATACGGTTTATAAAAATAAAAGTCTATTTCGGTTTCACACCGTTCATCCGTGTACCGTAAAACTTTGGGGAGATGATTAGATAACTCAATAGTAGGGTTCTGCAAAAAAAAAAAAATATATATATTGTTTAATATTGCAAGGGCGGCGCCCTCCGGGGGGGGGGGGCGATTTTTTTCTCTATATACGGTATATAAAAAAATCCGAGTGCCATGAAACTTTAGGGAGTAGATGAGAATACTCCCGAGAATTTTTCTGCGAAAAGAAAACTAAAGTTTCTTATGGGCAGCGCCATATAGGGTACAACTTTCGTCAATACACGGTTTGGCGTCCAGAGTTTTAGAGCGACGATGTTGGCACTTGGCATCCGTTAATCGAGCGTCCTGCATAGCGAGTAAGAGGTACTACTATATTCAGCGGTAAAACTATAACAGGCTTCTAAAAATAACTTTGTAACGCGAGGAAATCCTTCTGTACAATTTCGTCCCCTTGCGAAAGATGAAAAAATAACTTTTTGAATATGAGGAGCCTACTGTAGAGTTTCGTCATTTTGCGAATGATGCAACAAGCATCTATTATTAGACAAACCAGTCAGAGTTTGAGATCAAGCATCTAATAATAGACCATTAGTAACGCTAGCATATTGCATCAGTCACAATGATATTTAAAACACGTCAAATAATTTTTTTACATGTTAAAGAAAAAAAAATCCTGTTCATTTGTGTCACTTTAGCAAATGACGAAATCTGCATCATTATTAACAGGATGCTGTTTGGCACGATGGCGCCTGTTAGTTTTAAGGAGCCAGGGGTAGTACGTCGCACATATGCGGTAGTGTAATCGGGGGGTGGGGGCCCTGAGAGCGCCCCTCTACGCTCTGACACAGAGGCGGTCACCGAAGTGTGTTAGCATATTATTTCGGTGAGTGATTAATGTACACTCAAGGTTTTCATGCGGTAGTGTAGGTAAACCCGTGTCCTGATATTTATGATCCAAGCGCAGGCATTGTTTACATTTAAATAACTCATTTTTAGAAAAGAAGGTCACGCGCCAAAGAACATATAATTATAATTGATAACGCGTTGGTGAAATCCTAATATATTTCGTCAAACTTTCTTCTATTTCCGCGGCAACACGCGGGGGTCGGGTACGCTAGTATATATATAAAGCAATGTATGTGTGTCTGTGTGTGTGTGTGTCCTTTATGCATTACTACACCTCTTATCACATCGTCGTGAAACTTTGGGAAGTTGTTGAGAATATTCCTGGGGAGGTTTCAGTGAAAAAAAATATTCAAATTCGCAGGGGTGGCGCCCCGACAGGGCGCGATTTGTTTTTTTGTATATACGGTATATAAAAATAAAAGTCAATTTTGGTTTGGCATCGTTCATCCGATAGGCATGAAACTTTGGGGAGTTCTATATTTATATTTATATTTATATTATTTATATTTATATTTATATTTATATTTATATTTATATTTATATTTATATTTATATTTATATTTATATTTATATTTATATTTATATTTATATTTATATTTATATTTATATTTATATTTATATTTATATTTATATTTATATTTATATTTATATTTATATTTATATTTTTATTT